>NC_134399.1:26266990-26631990 GCF_050003625.1 Haematobia irritans | reverse complement strand
TATGGACCAATTTTTGCATGGTTGTTAGAGACCATATACTAACACCATGTACCAAATTTCAGCCGGATCGGATGAAATTTGCTTCTCTTAGAGCAATCGCAAGCCAAATTTGGGGGTCCGTTTATATGGGGGCTATACGTAAAAGTGGACCGATATGGCCCATTTGCAATACCATCCGACCTACATCAATAACAACTACTTGTGCAAAGTTTGAAGTCGATAGCTTGTTTCGTTCGGAAGTTAGCGTGATTTCAACAGACGGACGGACGGACATGCTCAGATCGACTCAGAATTTCACCACGACCCAGAATATATATTCTTTATGGGGTCTTAGAGCAATATTTCTATGTGTTACAAACGGAATGACAAAGTTAATATACCCCCATCCTATGGTGGAGGGTATAAAAATATAATTTTATATAATTAAAATGGGCGGTAAACAGACTAACGTTAACGCTACCGCCTCAAAAATAGTTAAAACGATGGCTAAAATGCGATACCCATGTGGCATCTTCCATGAGCTATCACTTTCCGGCGCCCATATTGGGTGTGAAATGTGGTGCCTACGATAGACTGGTGCCGTGGGCACCAATGTGCGGTACCACTAGGAGCTGAACCGAGTAGGTGTCGCTGTAGGTGGTCCCCCGTAAGCGAGGTGGGAGCGAGAGACCCCTTCGTAGGACAAGCCCTTGTTAAATTCGCCACCCTAATGCAAGTAAAATGTATTATGTAGGACCAGGGGTAGTGTCTAAAGGACTAGCGAATATACGGGTTTTTCGTTGATCCCTCACACCACTGGGATATGTCCTCTATTATTGCTAAGTAATAAAAATAAGTTAATACATTTTATACCCACCACCATAGAATAGTGATGGGGGTATAATACGTATTTTATTCCGTTTGTAACACATCGAAATATCGATTTCCGACTATATAAAGTTTATATATTCTTGATCAGGAAGAAATTCCAAGTCGATATAACCATGTCCGTCTGTCTGTATGTTGTAATCACGCTACCTCCTTCAGTAATGATGCTATCGTCTTGAAATTCTGCAAAGATTTATTTTTGGTTTGCTGGCAGGTCTAGTTCGAAGATGAGCTATATCGATCCAGTTTTGGATATAGTCCCCATATAAATCCACATCCTGATTTGGATTCTTGGGCTTATAGAATCCGTAGTTTTTTTATTTTATTCAACAATACTACAATATATAAAAATATATATAAAATGGTATCTTATGCCTTAGTATTAAATAATAATGTTCAATTTTCCTTTATAGTATATTCATTCTCAGACAGATCGAAAAATTTATAGTATTTATTAAATTCGATGGAGCCACCGTGGTGCAATGGTTAGCATGCCCGCCTTGCATACACAAGGTCGTGGGTTCGATTCCTGCTTCGACCGAACACCAAAAAGTTGTTCAACGGTGGATCCCACCTCAGTAATGCTGGTGACATTTCTGAGGGTTTCAAAGCTTCTCTAAGTGGTTTCACTGCAATGTGGAACGCCATTCGGCTATAAAAAGGAGGTCCCTTGTCATTGAGCTTAACATGGAATCGGGCAGCACTCAGTGATAAGAGAGAAGTTCACCAATGTGGTATTACTAAGTGAGCCTGATACATCGGGCTGCCACCTAACCTAACCTAAATTCAATGCATAATCGGAGAACAGAATGGTGATTTTTCAAAGTTCGTACGAAAGTACTGAATGCGAAGCAGTTCAAAATTACGAGTAGGTCTTAACGGTATATTGAACGATATACTGTTAAGAAGGAACTCAGATTTAAATCTATCATTAATAACATCAATCGTAAAAGAGATATTCAGGATGGTACGTCTACTTTTCAGTGTAGGTAATTTGACAAGTGATAGTCTTTCTATGTAAGACTGTAGGGTTTAAGGTGTCCAGTTGTTCCGACGTAAGCAAAACAGTAGAAATTGCTTTTCTATAGATTCTACATGTTTGCAATTGCAATTTGATACTGTGGATTCCATATTACAGATCCATATTCAAGCATTGGACGCACAAGTGAAGTGTACAAATTTCTTGTTACAGATAGAAAAATCCTTACTACAGCGCTTGACAAAATCAAGTGATCCATATGCTTTATAGGCAGTCATAGATATGTGTGACCTAAAATCTAGTCTCCGATCCAATAGTATTCCGAGATCCTTAAAATATTCAACAGCTTCAAGCATTGTTATTTATGTGGTTATTTGTATCAACGTGGTTCAATCTTTAAAAAGAGATATGTTTGCATTTCCTTATGTTCCGCAAACAGGTGTGCCGAGAATGGTATGTTTCGGTCCATGGTTTGGTATAGCCCCTATACAGACCGATCTCCCGATTTAATTTTTTGGTTTTCTAGAAAAAGTAGTTTTTGTCCAATTTGCCTGAAATTGAAAATCGAGAGGTATATTCAGACCACAAATTGGCGAGCCGAATATGGTGTGCATCGGTCCATGTTTTGATATAGACCGATCTCCTGATTTTACTTCTTGTGTTTCTAGAAACCATGGTTTTTGTCCAATTTTCCTGAAAATGAAAATCTAGAAGTATTTACGTGTTTCAATACAAAAACCCGTATCGGATTTCCTTTTTATCGGGCCATTTGGTAAAGCCTTCATATAGACCGATTTCTCTTCTTAATCATGAAAATAGCTTGAAACTGAAAGTAAAATTTCCAGAATTTACTTCTCGTAATAACTTAAATAATTTTTCTTGTACACTTACACAAAAAAAAATACTTTCCTCAGGAACGAAATTTTAGACAAACGAAATTCCCCTTTCTCATAAAGTATTTTCTTTGAGACCAAAAAACCCCAATTTATGATATGCGATTCAACGATTGTCTCTAATTCTTTTTATTTGCCTTCAAACAAAATTCTTTAGAGTCCAAAGAAAACTTTGTCCTTTTTTTGTTTTCTATTCGAACTTTTTAATTATTTCAAAATTCATGGTGGTGGGTATTTATCGACTGCCTCAAATCTCTCAACGAGATGGCTGAGTAGCACAGTATTCACCTAATAAGGGTACCTGTCCATAGGAACGTACCGGGGAACTCCGAAGCGGATGAGTTAGCAAAGCTAGGAACTACCTTATATAAAGGGTGATAGGTTCAAAATTTGGTCAAGGGAAAACTCGTGTAAATCGGTGAAATCGTTTATTTAAAAAATCAAATTAAATTTCTTTTTCAAGTTCAATTAGTATAAAATTCAGGAAAAATATTCAGTTAGGCTTACGCTTTTCCAAATCCGAATTGCCGGGCCTCACGCTTGACCCCTGCCATCAGATTTTGTACAGCCACCTTGTCCACCTTCTTCGCCGCAGAAAGCCAGTTTGCCTTGAACTGCTGCTCGTCCTTAGCAGTTTTTTGGTCATCTTTAGGTTCCGCTTGACAATAGCCCAGTATTTCTCAATTTGGCGGAGCTCTGTCGTGTTGGGAGGGTTCTTGTCCTTGGGAACCACCTGCACGTTGTTGGCGGCGTACCACTCCATGGCCTTTTTACCGTAATGGCAAGATGCCAAATCCGGCCAAAACAGTACGGAACAACCGTGTTTCTTCAGGAAAGGCAGCAGACGTTTATTCAAACACTCTTTCACGTAAATTTCTTGGTTGACAGTCCCGGAAGCTATGAAAATGCTGCTTTTCAAGCCACAGGTACAGATGGCTTGCCAAACCAGATATTTCTTTGCGAACTTTGACAGTTTTATGTGCTTGAAAATATCTGCTACCTTTCCCCTTCCTTTTGCCGTATAAAACTCCTGTCCCGGAAGCTGCTTGTAGTCGGCTTTGAGGTAGGTTTCGTCGTCCATTGCCACGCAGTCAAACTTCGTCAGCATCGTCGTGTACAGCCTCCGGGATCGCGCTTTGGCCGTCGTATTTGGTTTATCATCGCGATTTGGAGTCACTACCTTCTTGTAAGTCGATAGTCCGGCTCGTTTTTTGGCTCGATGCACGGTTGTAGACGATACACCCAGCTTATGTGCGGCATCTCGGAGAGAGAGGTTAGGGTTTCGCTTGAAACTACCGGCAACTATCTTTGTCGTCTCAGCGGCTTCCGGTTTTCGATTTCCCCCCGATCCAGACTTCCTGGCTGTCGACAAACGTTCCTCAAACACTTTAATTACATTTGTAACGGTTGATTTGGCAACTTTTAGCGATTTTGCCAGATTTGCGTGCGAGTAGCTCGGATTTTCGCGATGCGCGAGCAAAATTTTGATACGCTGCTCTTCTTGCTTGGACGGCATTTTGACAACTGAAGAGTGAATTCCAAAATCAAAATAGGAGCAACATTCTACACACACACACCTTCAAAATGAGGGGTGTTCAGGTTTTTTAAATGCAAAATTGAAAGAAATACGTCAAGTTTATATTGACCAAATTTTGACCGTATCACCCTTTATTCCAGGGGAACTAGAATCTCTTAGTATAGCTCTGGCTAACTGCAAGCAAGGCTGTTACGATGGCAAACGTTCGATTGAAGAATTGCAAGGGTTGTAACGACACCAAGCAAATATGGGCCCATTTAAACTTAAACCGCACACTAGATATGCTAACATTCTAAAGACGCCAGATATCACTCCAGATATCTGCTATAACGGGTCGCTTCCTGATAGACGGTTTTTTATGAGCTGTCATGCTGCGGAGGAAAAGGAATCAGTTAAATACCTCGTGTGTGAGTGTTTTTGGAACAATCTGTTTGGTTCAACAGAAGAAAATAATCGAGAAGGTTCAGCGGTTAAAACTAGAAGTGTCCATATGTACTTTTAGTTAATGTGGAATCATAATGCCACTTTAACCTAATCTAACCTATAGGGCCATTGGCTGATGCTCACACCATTGTCTTTTCACAGATGCGGTCATACAGCTTGTTTTTACACCGAAATAGAGATTGCACATCTGACAACAATGTAGTTCTGCACAAGTACACATTCATTTGGTTCCGCAAAACATGCTTAACAGACTGGACAAACATACATTTATCTAATTTTATTGTTTATGAATTTAACTTTAATTTTACAAATTATAATGTATCTTTTGGATTTCTAACTGCACAGGTGTGTGGGGGGACTTCTAAAGATGACATTGGAGAACTAAGGTAGTAGACAAAATGCCCCGTTGTGTAGTTGAAGAAGAGTAAGGTGAAAGTTAGGATATTAAGGAATAGATAGCTTAGTGTACTAAATTGTATAAAGCTAATATTCACAATAGACGTTATCGATATAAATTCAGCGAATTTTTAGTAATTGTAATTCCAAATAGATACAATTAATGGGTAATTCAAAAAATCGATAAGTATAATATAATCAGGAATTTATTATTTAGACAATTCAAATTCATAAAAAAAATGTTTGACAAACTATGAAGTTTGTCCACGCCCCGGCCTTGCACCTATGCAAAGTCCGATTTGCAAAGCACGGTGGCTATGGACTTTATAGCTTCGACCAGGGTGTACTGTTTGCACCTAGGACGTTTGTTTAAGCGTCTCTTCTTTATGGTGTTGTTAATGTGAGTAGGTTGTGATGTGGACTGTCGTGGTTGTCTTCTTGTCGTAGTTAGTTGTTGCGGTATTGGGTTCTTCGTGAACCATCTGATGGGCCTTCTTGTTTTTTAAGTACTTGTATTGTTTTGTCTTTCCATGATTGTAATTCGTCTCGTAATGATTTGGTTCCTTGATGTTTTTTGGCGGTCCGTTGAATTGGTTCTGTGTGTCCTTTCCCTGGGAGTGTAGTAGGCTGGTGTTGTTGCGGATGGCGTCCTCGGCGTTATAAGTGCGAACCGCCGTCACTCTTCTGTCCGCCACAGGCATCATTATAAAAATTGGACACTCGCGCAAAGGATGTCTCTCTTTGCAAATACTACAGTCGGTTAGTGATCTGGGTAGCCACCGTGGTGCAATGGTTAGCATACCAGCCTTGCATACACAAGGTCGTGGGTTCGACTCCTGCTTCGACCAAACACCAAAAAGTTTTTCAGCGGTGGATTATCCCACCTCAGTAATGCTGGTGACATTTCTGAGCGTTTCAAAATTTCTCTAAGTGGTTTCACTGTAATGTGGAACGCCGTTCGGATTCGGCTATAAAAAGGAGGTCCCTTGTCATTGAGCTTAACATGGAATCGGGCAGCACTCAGTGATAAGAGAGAAGTTCACCAATGTGGTATCACAATGGACAGAATAGTCGAAGTGAGGCTGATACATCGGGCTGTCACCTAACCTAACTAGTGATCTGTAAATGGATAGAACTTTAGTAAGGGATGATGGAAAGGGTGATGATGAAATGTTAAAGATGAGTTTTAAGATATTGATTCAGGAGAGGTTTTGGTCTAAGAGCGGTAAGTACCATAATTTCACGAGATATAACTTTTGAATTGGTTTTGGATTAAAAATTAGATCCTTTTGAATTATCCTTGATAAAAATTCAACTATTATCGATAATAATTTATTGTGATTACTTCCTCTATATAATTTAGTAAACTAGGCTAACTTTATTTTTAAAAACTTTCATTTCTACTTATTTTCCCTCCAACTTTAACATGGTGAGCATCATACATCTTTTCTCATTTTTAGACTTTATGTTTCACTAAACATGGTCCTACCAAACTGCTCCAGGAATGAACTTCCGATTCCATCGTGTCCCAAACTTCAAATTTTCTCCGTCAATGAAAAAACCTATGTTAAAGTGACCTGTCGTTTCCATACTGACTGGTTTATACACAAAAGGGGCTAGTCTTGTACCGGTCTTCAAAACTATCCCAGTACGTGGACTAGGTCTATACTCACAGAGGACTAACAGGTTGTCTGATAAGTCCCCGGTCTGACACATAGATGGCGTCGCTAGTATTAAATGCATATTATGTTTATATAGTACCAACCTTCAAATGATTCGTTTCAAAATTTGACGTCTGTTAGTCAATTAGTTTGTGAGATAGAGCGTCTTTTGTGAAGCAACTTTTGTTATTGTGAAAAAAATGAAAAAAAAGGAATTTTGACAAAATTCTGTTTTCTGAAGGTAAAAAATACGGTGGAAGCAAAAACTTGACTTGATAATGAGTTTCCGGACTCTGCCCCAGAGAAATCAACAATAATTGATTGGTATGCAAAATTCAAGCGTGGTGAAATGAGCACGGAGGACGGTGAACGCAGTGGACGCCCGAAAGAGGTGGTTACCGACGAAAACATCAAAAAAATCCACAAAATGATTTTGAATGACCGTAAAATGAAGTTGATCGAGATAGCAGAGGCCTTAAAGATATCAAAGGAATGTGTTGGTCATATCATTCATCAATATTTGGATATGCGGAAGCTCTGTGCAAAATGGGTGCCGCGCGAGCTCACACTTGACCAAAAACAACAACGTGTTGATGATTTTGAGCGGTGTTTGCAGCTGTTAACTCGTAATACACCCGAGTTTTTCCGTCGATATGTGACAATGGATGAAACATGGCTCCATCAGTACACTCCTGAGTCCAATCGACTGTCGGCTGAGTGTACAGCGACCGGTGAACCGTCTCCGAAGCGTGGAAAGACTCAAAGTAATGGCCTCTGTTTTTTGGGATGCGCATGGAATAATTTTTATCGATTATCTTGAGAAGGTAAAAACCATCAAAAACAGTGACTATTATATGGCGTTATTGGAGCGTTTGAAGGTCGAAATCGCGGCAAAACGGCCCCATATGACGAAGAAAAAAGTCTTGTTCCACCAAGACAACGCACCGTGCCACAAGTCATTGAGAACGATGGCAAAAATTCATGAATTGGGATTTGAATTGCTTCCGCAGCCACCGCATTCTCCAGATCTGGCCCCCAGCGGCTTTTTATTGTTCTCAGACCTCAAAAGGATGCTCGCAGGGGAAAACTTTGGCTGCAATGAAGAGGTGATTGCCGAAACTGAGGCGATTTTTTGATGGTATCAAAAAATTGGAAGGTCGTTATAATCGTTGTATCGCTCTTGAAGGAAACTATGTTGAATAATAAAAACGAATTTTGACAAAAAAATGTGTTTTTCTTTGTTAGACCGGGGACTTATCAGCCAACCTGTTATTCCTTGGGTTGATATCTATCTTTCTTAGTTATTACACAATTTGATAACTTCTGTAAAATCCTACTACTTAGTTTAATGTCACACTAGGTATTTGTTATAGGTACCTATTACGATGACTGCTAAATTAAAAAGTATTTATATTAGGGGTTATATCAAACAATTTTTGGTAGGTCTATATAGAAAAAGAAATATTAAAGCAGGTCTAACTGAAATTCTTTCGTCTCGATTCTAATTTGATTTACAAATATCCCGCAAACCACAAAATATTCTCTCATACGATCGGAATTTAAACTGATAACAACAAGGTGTAAACAATTATTCCGCTAATAATAAAGTAGAAATGTAAGGTTTGCAAATAACTCCGAATAATAAAACCTTATAACACTGCCAGACATAAAAATATCAAATAAGGAGGGTGATTGTGTATATACCACTCAATAAGATATCCGTAATAATGGTGTTATAATAACAACTCGACGAAAAATTCAGATGAAGAGTTTCAAGGTTCTTTAGGAATCAGAGACGTAATAAGTTGATGGGCTATGGTAGACAGGCAAAAACTTAACGTAAGTGGATACAATTTTCGATATGTTAACCAGACATTTTTAGTTGTTATTATATCAAAATAAATTTTTGGTCATATCTGGAAAATATCTATTGAATTCATGCAACAGTGCATCCAAATGCAATAGAATTTCGTCGTGAATATTTATGTTTGCCATATCATCGGGATATAATATATCGTTTAATCGAGGAAAAGGTGTATCTTTTGGGAAAGGCGATAAAATTCGCTGTTAAAATATTTGTATTTTCTCCTTGGAGTTTTAAATTTAAGTTATTTGAAATTTAAAAAAATTCGGCCAAGTATGCCAAGAAAATGGTTTATTTTTGATTATGGGACAATCAATGTTTTTGATTGGAATTAATGTAAAATTTTTATATTTGTATTTGAAGGAGTCCCCCATATAGGGTTTATAATACATTTGTATATAAGATGCTTATTCCCGAGGGAGTTTTGGGTGGAGGACAATTAGAAATTTATTTCTGTTTGATTGGATGCTTAGTGCTTCTCTTTTGATCTCAATATCTTTTTTCCAAGCCATTTTTATATTTATAAGTTAGTGCATATGTTTGCAACACCCAGAAGGAGACGAGATAGACACATGGTGTCTTTGGCAAAAATGCTCAGGGTGGGTTCCTGAGTCGATATAGCGATGTCCGTCTGTCCGTGAACACATTTTTGTAATCAAAGTCTAGGTCGCAGTTTTAGTCCAATCGACTTCAAATTTGGCAAATTTGGCTCAGAATAGATCCCTATTGATTTTGGAAGAAATCGGTTCAGATTTAGATATAGCTCCCATATATATATTTCGCCCGATATGGACTTATATGGCCCCAGAAGCCAGAGTCTTACCCTAATTTGCTTAAAATTTTGCACAAGAAGAACAATTAGTACTATAGTCAAGTGTGCCAAATTTTATTGAAATCGGTTCAGATTTAGATATAGCTCCCATATATATCTTTCGCCCGATATGCACTAATATGGACCCAGCAGCCAGAGTTTTATACCGATTTGCTTGAAATATTGTATTAACATAACACTTAGTCGTATAGTCAAGTGTGCAAAATTTGATTGAAATCGGTTCAGATTTAGATATAGCTCCCATATATATCTTTCGCCCGATATGGACTTATATGGCCCCAGAAGCCAGATTTTTGGTCGAATTTGGTTGAAATTTTGCACTAGGAGTACAATTAGTAGTATAGTCAAGTGTGCAAAATTTGATTGAAATCGGTTCAGATTTAGATATAGCTCCCATATATAGCTTTCGCCCGATATGGACTAATATGGTCCTAAAAGCTAGAGTTTTGACCCAATTTGGTTGAAATTTTGCACAGGGAGTAGATTTAGCATTGTAGCTATGTATGCCAAATTTGGTTGAAGTCGATTCAGATGTAGATATAGCTCCCATATATATCTTTCGCCCGATATGGACTTATATGGCCCAGAAGCCCGAGTTTTGGCCCAATTTGGTTGAAATTTTGCACAGGGAGTAGATTTAGCATTCTAGCTATGCGTGCCAAATATGATTGAAATCGGTTCAGATTTATATATAGCTCCCATATATAGCTTTCGCCCGATTTACACTCATATGACCACAGAGGCCAATGTTTTGCTCCGATTTAGTTGAAATTTTGCACATGGAGTAGAATTAGCATTGTAGCTATGTCTGCCAAATTTGGCTGAAATCGGTTCAGATTTAGATATAGCTCCCATATATATGTTTTTCTGATTTCGACAAAAATGGTCAAAATACCAACATTTTTCTTGTTAAATCGCCACTGCTTAGTCGAAAAGTTGTAAAAATTACTAATATAGTTTTCCTAAACTTCTAATACATATATATCGAGCGATAAATCATAATTAAACCGTTGCGAAGTTTCCTTAAAATTGCTTCAGATTTAAATGTTTCCCATATTTTTTTACTAAAATTGTGTTCCACCCTAGTGCATTAGCCAACTTAAATTTTGAGTCTATAGATTTTGTAAAAGTCTATCATATTCTGTCCAAATCGAGTGATAGTTAAATGTATGTAGTTGCGACAAACCTTTATATATAGCCCCCAACACATTTGACGGATGTGATATGGTATCGGAAATTTAGATCTACAAAGTGGTGCAGGGTATAATATAGTCGGCCCCGCACGACTTTAGACTTTCCTTACTTGTTTTAAGATAAATTCCTAGATATTTAGCTTCATTCTGCTGAGGAATTTGAGTCACGTACACCGGCTGACATGTATCTTTCTGGAGACTGAAAGTCACTTGAATTTATTTTGTTTCGTTATATCTTTTACGCCATTTCAAAAACCATGAAGATAACGTATTTTTAAAGGATATCACTAGCTCCATTGGAATGTTTGTTTACAGTCATTGCTGCCAGGAGAAGTACACAAAAATCAAAAAGATGTATTTTTTGAGAGTCAGTTGGCCAATAAGTTGGTGTATGTGACGAGATCACATGAAGACGAAGTTCTTTAATGGTCCAGTTTAAGCGTCTCCCTTTTGGAGTTGTTAAGCGAGATCCCGCAAGACTTTGTTTGGCGTTATAGTCGCCACAAGCAAAGAACTTGTTCCATAGTGTTTTGAAGAAATTTATGTAGATTTTTTTTGATATTGCACTTTGGCAGACTTACACGCAAAAAAATAATTCTTTCCTCCCAAACGAAATTTTAGACAAAGTTCGTTTCTCATTTGCTTTTCGCTGTAAGGAAGTGTATTTGGAAGAAAAGTATATACTTTTTGTGATAAACGTTTATTCTTTTCCAGGAAAAAAAAAACTTTGTTTTCTTGCTAATTGCATTTTCCCTCACATGTTTCTCACATCCACGAGGTTTTTTAGTTCTTAACACCTTTTCCTGTAATACTAATATTGTAGAAGAAATTATACGATTTTATAAAATTTTACAATTTTTCCCCCTTCCGCCTGGACGGAGAATCGAACCGCGGACAATGCACTTTGTAAGCCATCACACTAACCACTGACCTATGTACCTGTTATGGTCATCAATAGATAATTATCCATATAAGTTATATTTATATAGCATAGCTTGCGGCGCCCACAAACCGAATAAACAAAGTTTACTTAACAGAAACAAACATTTAGTTTGGCACCGTGGAGCAGTGGTTGCTACGTCCGACTTGCATGCCAAGGGTCGTGGGTTCGATCCCTGCTTCAACCAAAGTTTTTTTTTTTTGTTTTTTTTTTACATATATTCCAGATATGTTCGGAAGATTCCGAAAAAATGTTCAACATTACATTGTACCAGCGTTGCCAATTTAGCTTTTTTCCCGCTAGATTTGGCTTTTTTTGAATACGTTTAGCGGGGAAAAAATGCATTTAGCTTTTAGCTTTTTTTCTGGCTTTTTTTCATGACCCTTTTAGCTATTTTTGGCTTTTTTATTTTCGACATGTTCCTATTGAAATATGAAATAATTCGAAGCTCAATTGAAGCATTAATAATTATTCCAGCCATTATCCGGGCATTTTTGGAGCAAATACACCTTGTTGTAAAGTTTTTTCCTCGTATTCGTAAAAGTTATCGTAAACTTTAAATCTACTATTACCATACAAATTCCTTATATAAACTGTCAGAAAATTATTAGGAATATTAGCATTTGACTCGTTTTTCATTTTTATGTTATTATAATATTCTAAATTTATTATGATATTACTAAACTAAAATAGTAGATGTGAATTGCTTTGTACACTAAAAAAACATTGTCGTGAGGCCAAAGATTTCATGTCCTTAAAATACGTCCGCGAATTTTGGTTATAATAGCATTTGTGAATTTCATGTCCTTAAAATACGAACGCGAATTTTGGTTATAATAGCATTTGTGAATTTCTCTTATATAAACTTTTTTCCTTGTTCAAAAGCCGATAAAGTCGTTTTGTCCTTATAGTTAATTGATTTAACTTAAAAGTGGGTATCTTTACATGAAAGAAGGCTAGGGTCAATTCTACAAAATTCTTAAAATTAATGAAATAGTCTTTAAATTTGTGGAGTTTTTGTATCTTGACCACAAACCAAAATAGGGCTCAAAAATAGAAGAGGGTTTTCAACATTTTATTTTAAAAACGTATACATAGAATAATTTCTACTTAGAGTCTGAATTTGGAAATTTAAGTTTTCGTTAGCACGTTTTTAAAGCACTGTGGTAGTTCATGAATAAAAAGCTGAAAAAAACGAATAAGTTCAAATTTGACTCGGAATCAATACCAAAATCATTAGTGTTCAAAATCTTTGAAACCGAACATAGAAATAATATAATAAATAAAATAATAATAATAAAGTTTTGAATGTGGTATTATTTTTTTTAACATAAAAATATGCAATAAAAAAATTCGTAGTGATAGGATCAAAAAATCTGCTATTTATTAAAGGAATGGATTTACATTTACGAAAATTGGACAACAATAGGTTTGTAGGGAAATTTTTAAATAAAAGTTATTCAGTATAAACTTGCAAGATAGTTAGAATGGGTTTTATTCTCTTGGGAAATATTAGGAGAAGTGTACTCGTTCACGAATTTATCATTAATTCAGTTAAAATGAAATATGTTGATATTTTCGAATACAGTTCTATGTGACATTGTGCAATATATCGCACATTTGACTTGTTGATGATTAACCAGCTGATAATTGCAAGTTTACTGGGAAAAATGTTTTTACTAGGAAATATAAACGAAGGACTTCCAGTAAAAATTTGTGATAGTAATCCAAATGTATCGAGTACGCAAACAGAGCTAATATGACTTAGATTTTCTTACCGTGTCACAGAAATGGAAATAAAATGAATACAATTAAAATAATATGCATTTTAAGTGAAATAAAGCCTTTAAATTTGTTAAATTTCAATCAAAAACGTGACTTTTGATACAAAAAAATTTAGCTTTTTTTCTAGCTATTTTTTAAAATTTTTTAGCTTTTTTTGGCTAGTTTTTTGGACAAATCTAGCGGTTTTTGGTGAAACAATTCTGGCAACGCTGCATTGTACTATATTAAATTTTGAACTGTAAAATGTGTCTTATTAAAGACCTAAAGTCAGAAAAGAACAGTGTTTGATATAAACGAAATGGACTGTGTTGTTGTTTCAAAAATAACTTTTTTTATTGAAAAAATAAAATTTTTGTAACAAACGATTTTTTTTGGTGATAAAAGTTTAAAATTTTCGAAGCAATTCAAAAAACTCTAACAAAAGAAAAACGTTTTTGGTACACGTTTTCCAAACGTTTTTTTTTCTTTGCGTGTAGCTCTTCCGATGCAGTACATATGTGGTCACTTACAATTTTCGCTTCTGGTTCTATTTCTTCGAGTTTGTCTTCAATTGCATTTCTAACTGTTTCAGTAATATCAGCTATTTATGATATTACTACAATAACCTTATTAAAATTTCATCATTAATGTCAAAAGCTTCAAGATACCAACCAGGTATTTTATGATATTGCTCTATGTAGTCTATCAATATGTCATATAGTATGGATGATAACCATTCGTCCATAAATACGATATCTCCTTTAATATTGAAATGACGTTTTACTGCAAAAGACCATTTTAGTGCTATCGGCAGCTCTGCAGCTCTAATAATATCCCTTCTTATTTTTTTTTTTTGCAATTTTTGGACGTAGAACCAAATGGATTGTTAATGCTGAAATCGTCAACGTATATGAAATAATAATATAATCGACTTTTTTGCCACTAGCAACCTTAAAGACATAAGAATGCCTTTGGAAGTTTTAACAATATGTTTATTTCATTCAATGTATTGGATTTAATTTTCTGTTGCGATTTTTATTTTCGATGAAAGAAACTCGTAATTAGTGTTTAAATATACATAAATGTTAACAAATATGTTATTGATACCAATTGTTTTTTGTATCAATAATGCCAACAATAAATTGTAGTTGGAAACTCGAAAAAATCAACAAATTTACTAAGTAATAGAAATTGTTATATGTTTATTCATATTTAGTCACTTTAACAATCGGTTTAGTCTCTACTGAGGATATTCTACACACCGAAGTACTTATCGAGGATATTGAAAGACCGCGTTTTGGTATACGACACTATACAAGGCCCAATAAGAATGGAAGTAGCTTCAGGTATCGCACAGGCATCTTCAGACAAGATCTCTGGAATGCAACATACGATGAAATAATGAAGATATCCGCGCCGGATGATATATTGTTGGCTATGTTGAAGACAAAGTGATGTGATAGAAGCGAGCAATACTAAAGATGATCAACGCAAACTTGAATGCGAGCGAAAGACTGGTTAGACACGCATGGCTTACAATTAGCCGTGCAAAAGACCTAACTGCTACTTCTCACAAGATGGAATCTGCCTCTAGAAAGGCCGTCAAGCAAATACTTGGGATTAAGGCTGGACTCAAAACTGACGTACTCCAAACAGATAGAGTACGCTACGGAGGAAGCTGCTATGATAGCATCACGACTAATTGATACTCATGGAAATGAGTAATAATTCCCAGCAAAAAAAGAGCTTCCAAAAAAGTAGTTTGGATCCCCAATCTGTGATCCGGAAGTAGTGCAAACTTGGATCATCTTCAATGAATTTTACATGGGCTTGTCATAGGACGGAAGTACTCCCTTTTTGGATCCTTTGCATTGCTTTAGAAGTTGTTCCCTGGAAGTTAATTTGAATGAAGAAATTTAAAAAGCGAAAAAAAATTTTTTTTCAACCAAGTTCACTTTTTTTCATCAATATGTTTTATTACACAATTATTTTCCTATTATCTAATTTTTACAATTTGAAAAACTTTTTCGCTCCGACCAGGGTTTGAACCTGGGTTTGCTGGCACCATAACAGAACGCCTTAGCACACTCAGCCACAAACGCCATTGAACATAAAGCGTCGAAAGGTCAATTCAAATGTTTGTGATATGATCGTAATACGACACCAAGGAACAACATTCTAATTGCTTCTCGAGATGTTCTTTCTTAGTATGAACGAAAAAATAAGAAACGCAGGTTCAAATCTCACCAGCGGCATTTTTTTTTATCAAATATTTTTCTAAAAAATTATTTTTTTATGTCATGCATCGTTTTTATTTTTTATTTTCGGCATATATTTTCGTATTATTAAATTTTTTTCATTAAAAATCAACAAAAAATTAAAAATTCTCGTAATTTGCAAAACCTTCTCAAAAGAACTTCCATGGAAGCGAAAAAGTCAAACGGTACAGGTTCAAATCCCAGCGGGGATGAAATTTGTTTTTTTTTATTATTTTTTTTATTAATTTCTATTTTTTTTTTAGTTTTTTATTAGTTTTCTATTTCTTTTAAATTTAATTATACAAAATTTGCACTTAAAATAGCCTGATTGCGTTCTTTCTAATACTTGTCCACAAGGACTGCATCGGAAGTAGAAAAAAATCATTGGGGGATCCCAAGATGCGCATTAGGAGAAATGTTTGTGCACTTGTCCAAAAGGACTGCCTCGGAAGTGGAAAAAAATTATTGGGGGATCCCACGATGCGCTTTAGAAGAAATGTTTGTGGACTTGTCCAAAAGGACTGCATCGGAAGTTGAAAAAACGCGATGGGGGATTCTGGGATGGGCTTTAAAAGAAATGTTTTTGGAACAACTTCCAATTTTTTTGCTGGGAATGTATTCCTCTATGAATGAGTGATGACTGAGATCTGGCCAACGAACTAGAGCAAAAAATCTACTTTCAGTACAGAGAAGCAGTATTAAAGGAAGCCGCGTTATATATTATACACACAAAAAATTATCACCAAAATTTTTTCAATTAAACACTTAATTGAATTTGGAAACGGATTCAATTAATATGTTAATTGATTCAATTAATTATTTAATCAAATCCGAATAAAATCCCATTAAAAAAATGATTGATATTTGTTACGTTTCCAATTAAAATATTAATTGATTCAATCAATTTGTTAATCAATTCGGAAATAATTTTCAATTACAAACGTGATTGAATTTTTTTCCGTTTCCAATTACATATGTGATTGATCCAATCACCTTTGTGATTGAAACTGAATAATTTTGAGCAATGGAAAGAGCGAAAAGAGAACAAGAGAATGGGTATTTATTCAACAATGTATGATGGAGAGATCAGTCTGTGGAAGTAACTCGTAACGAACGGTTGGGTTTCGCGTAAATTGAAAAACATGATTGGCGACATTCTGTCTGCTGCATTCAAAATGTGTGCATAAATATTTTGAACGCAACAACAAATCATAGCAAAGGGTTGAAATAAATAAAGTGTGCAACAACAAACGGACACGTGGTAAAGGTTTGAAAAAAATATATGACAGAACGCATTTGAAATTACCTGTGTTTGTGTTTTGTGGTATTGTAAAAATGGAAAACAATCTACGTTTATTGAAGGTAAAAAATTTTGAAATGTGAATACCGTTTTCCATTGAAGCCTGTTTACATTAAACGGACTAAAATAATATATTTTTTATTCATTTCTTTTAGTGACCAATTTTATTTCGTGAAATTGACCAATCAATCCCACCAACTCCACCATTTTATCAAATATATAATAATATGTTTGCAATAAAAAAGTGGGTACCGTATTGATCTTTTAAAATTATAAATTTTTTTCACTCCTAGTTTTCTTAAAACCAAGAGCGGTATGGGTTTGTTGGAAGATTCACCTTGAAGTTGCGAAGTAGCGTTGGCATTAAATTGCATTTTTGTTTTACCTGTTTTTTCAGTTTGAACCCAAGTAGAGAGCAGTATATCTGGTATATAAACTAATGAGCTGAATTATGTAATGGTAAAAAAGTTCTTTCTTTTGGATTTAAAAATATGAAAAATATCCGATAATAATAAAAATATGTATTTTCCATTTATATTTTTTCTATTTCCAGAATTTGCAAAGTATCATCAATATAATACCAAATATTACATTGCTTTCCAATTATTTTTGTCTTTGATTGGTTCAAATTTTAATAGACGATTTTAATGTGTGGAAATTTTGGAAAGGAATTGTTACTAAAATTAAATTACCGAGCTCCTTAATACACCTTTTTATGCTAAAAGACTACAACTGCAAAAGAAGATTATAAATCTGCAACCTGGAACTAAGAATTGAACTTGATATTCTATGCAGGTAATGTTTAACAAAATTAACTTTTAATTGAACAAAATTAAATTCGAATTATTCTGTTTACTTTCAGAAAAACTAATTTAGCTTACAGGCTGCTGAATTATTGGAAATCTAGGCGCATCTACATATTAGAAGGAACATGCTAACATGGTTATTATTATAAGGAAGATAATGATTTATATAATTTATTTTTTCACCCTATAGTTGTTATTGATAGTAGTTGTATTTGTAAGTTATGTTAGAACAAAACACAAATGACAAGAACCAAATTTATTTGTCTATTGCATAATTCAAATAATAATAAAATATTAAATATGTTTTATAAGAAACACATATTTTCTTTTATTTCAAAAGAAAAAAACTAATACGATTTTGGGTCCGCAATATATAAATTTTTTGATCGAAATTTATAGCCAATTTCAATTAATTATTTAATTGAATGAATCAAATAGTTGATTGATTTTTGTCGCGAAATTAATTAAAATTTTAATTGGTTCAATTAAAACTGTGATTGAATTTTATGTTAAAAATCAATCACGTTTTTAATTGATTCAATCACACAATTAATTGATTCCGTGACAAAAGTCAATTAAATTTTTAATTAAAAATCGTGTTGGCTTTCAATCAAAATGGGTGATTGATACTATCATTTTCGTGATTGAAGACATTTCAATTAAAAAAATTATTGAATCCGCGATTTTCGTGATGGAAATCAAAAACTTTTTTTTTTGTGTGTAGGCGGAAGGATTCCAATAGACTTCCAGGCGATTGATAACGTTACAACTGAGCAGACAAATAGAAAACATAGGAGGTCCTCTTCTAAGCAAGAGAAGGATACTCATGGAGACGACTACACTGGAAGAAAAAAGGAGGTATGTGGTCATTACCGTTTGGTATTAATAAATTGGTTCACGTTACCTTTTAATTTTGATACCACTTTATACAGGGTGCGGCTAAAGTAACTATATGATGAAACTGGGCCATATCGGTCCACTTTTACGTATAGGACCCTCAGATTTGGCTTGTGGAGCCTCTAAAAGAAGCATATTTCATCCGATCCGGCTGAAATTTGGTACATGGTATTGGTATATGGTCTCTAACAACCGTGCAAAAATTGGTCCACATCGGTCCATAATTATATATAGCGCCCATATAAACCGATCCCCAGATTTGGGTTGCGGAGCCTCTAAGAGAAGCATATTTCATCCGATCCGGCTGAAATTTGGTACATGGTGTTGGTATATGGTCTCTAACAACCGTGCAAAAATTGGTCCACATCGGTCCTTAATTATATATAGACCCCATATAAACCGATCTCCAGATTTGGCTTGCGAAGCCTCAAAGAGAAGCAAATTGCATCCGATCCGGCTGAAATTTGGTTCATGGTATTGGTATATGGTCTCTAACAACCGTGCAAAAATTGGTCCACATCGGTCCATAATTATATAGCGCCCATATAAACCAATCCCCAGATTTGGGTTGCGGAGCCTCAAAGAGAAGCAAATTTTATCCGATCCGCCTGAAATTTGGTACATGATATTGGTATATGGTCTCTAACAACCGTGCAAAAATTGGTCCACATCGGTTCATAATTATATATAGCCCCCATATAAACCGATCCCCAGATTTGGCTTGCGAAGTCTCCAAGAGAAGCAAATTTCATCCAATCCGGTTGTACAACTCCAGGACAGGTATCTATAATTGGACTGTAACAGCGTTAAGTGAAATCTCCCAGAGCAGTAAAATTATATCCAGAGAGTAAACCCAGAAATGAAAAAACAGAAAAGAAACAGGTTTCAGAATTTAGGTGGACAATTTTATTCAGCAGAGATCCTAGCTTCTTACCGCTTACAATGATGTTGCAAAAGTGAATCTGCATTGTACATCATTAAGTCGACATACTTATTTAGTACAATTTAATCTAGATAAGGACAGCTAGATTTCGAAGAAATTGAGTGAAAGCTTTCCCTTGCTATAAAGGTAAAGCAATAGTGTTGTCGTTATTACAGAAAGTTAAACTCTATAGGGATTCCTAGTACTTCAAGCAATATTTCCTAAAACTAGATACATTTACAGTAACTTAACTATAAATAATTCATTATCAGTTAATTCAAATTATATTCGGAAAAAAGGTATTTCAAGTCTGGTGAATATATATGATAAGCTGTTGAACTAGCTTCAACACCGGTTGTAATTTGGAACATGGTCCATATCGGTCCATAATTATATATAGCCCCCATATTAAACGTTCTCCAGATTTGACCTCCGGAGCCTCTTGGAGGAGCAAAATTCATCCGATCCTGTTCAAAGTAGGAACGTGGTGTTAGTATATGGTCGCTAACAACCATACCAAAATTGGTCCAATCACACAAAAATTGGTCCATATCGGTTCATAATCATGGTTGCCACTAGAGCCAAAAATAATCTACCAAAATTTTATTTCTATAGAAAATGTTGTCAAAATTTTATTTCTAGAGAAAATTTTGTTAAAATTTTATTCGGTTCATAATAAAATTTTCATCATTGTCAAAATTTTATTTCTATAGAAAATTTTGTCAAAATTTTATTTCTATAGAAAATTTTGTTCAAATTTTATTCGGTTCATAATCATAGTTGCCACTCGAGCCAAAAATAATCGACCAAGATTTTATGTCTATAGAAAATTTTGTCAAAAGTTTATTTCTATAGAAAATTTTGTTAAAATTTTATTTCTGTAGAAATTTTTGTCAAAATTTTCTTTCTATAGAAAATTTTGTCAAAATTTTTATTTCTATAGAAAATTTTGTGAAAATTTTATTTCCATAGAAAATTTTTTAATATTTTCTTTCTATAGAAAATTTTGTCAAAATTTTATGTATACTTTGTCAAACTGAATTATATACGTATTGGATCGATCTTTTTTGATTTAATATATACCACGTATGGACATACAATTTTGAAGATGGTGTTAGGAGGTTTTAAGATACCTTGCCATCGGCAAGCGTTACAGCAACTTAAGTAATTCGATTGTGGATGGCAGTGTTTAGAAGAAGTTTCTACGCAGTCCATGATGGAGGGTACATAAGCTTCGGCCTGGCCGAACTTACGGCCGTATATACTTGTTTTTTTTTTTTTCATTTTGATCAATGAGATTTAAAAGTGCTCTTGCATATTCCAAGCGCAATACGAAGTCCTCATGATTTAGTTTTTGGACTAGTTGGATTTTGTAAGGGAAGAGGTGCAAATCGTGTTTTAAAATTCGCCGAAGAGTGCGGTCAGAAAGCTGCAACTGGGAAGATCGTCTTCTCGTTGATTTCTCCGGATTTTCTTCGACGCTCTGTCGCACAGCATCAATATTTTCGGCCGATCTGCCAGTTCGAGGTCTGCCCGTTGATTTCTCCGGATTTTCTTCGACGCTCTGTCGCACAGCATCAATATTTTCGGCCGATCTGCCAGTTCGAGGTCTGCCCGTACGTCTTGAATCTCCGACAGTCCCATATTCAGCAAAATTATGTATGTATGCTATGTATTAAAAGAATTAAAGAACTTCGTATGTCACTAAAGACATTTTTGCAATTTTGAACTCCATTTTTTTCCTTCAAACTACAAAACTTTCTTTAACAAGTGAAAAAATATAATAAATTTTCTTGAATATGTCGAATAAATTTTCTTGAATTTGTCGAAAATATTTATTGATTTTTGTGATATTGGCGTGATGCCAGCGTTAGTAATACTGTTTGGTTAAAATTTTCTAAAAATATTCAAAACTTTATAAAATTAACCGAAAGTTATCTTTCTGGTGGGTTCACTGGTTTTTCAGTGTGGTTTCAGAATTTAATTCTAATTGATTGGTATACAACTTTTTTTTCTTGTTAACTGTAATAAAACAGTATAATATGAACGGCGTATTACTTGTTTAATAAGTCCATCAAAATCTTAGAAAAGGACTACCTCATATTTTATAATGAAAAACTCCAGAACTTCAAAAGATTTTCTCATTATGGGAAGAATAAATGTGCCAGAGAATGTTCTTCCTATTCCAACATTAAAGTTGAATACAGTTTGCAAACCTGTATAATTCAACTTTAGTACAAGGTGGCTTTAATTTTCCTCACAAGCCGCGCATTCAACCATTTTGGCATAAAATTTTATTATTCCACTACAAACGAACAAAATACAAATTTGAAAGTCATTTCATGATGGCGTATACGTAGTCACTTTCCAAAATTGTTTTAATCTATGCGATTGTATCTATCACGAGGGCAGAACGTGAACAACAGCGACCAGAAAGTCACACAAACCACATGGCAAAAAATGTGTACACATACACTCACACACCTAACGTACGCATTCAGACTGGCGAAACGTTAACAGCGACGTGGCTGCCGATGTCGACAGCATTGAGTTCTGCAATTTATTCACAGTCGATGACGCCGTTACTTTGATCGCAAAACTGAGAAAATCTACAACAAAGGCGCCCTAGATACCAAGCATGAAATATAAGAATGTAAAATGATGCCATAGAGAAAAATCAAACCAACATTGTCCGAAGTGTTACAACAACATAATGAAGCCATTATCAGAGGTTCTTGTTTTTCTCAAGGACTGCCATACATGATTTGTGAAAACAAATTTCCTATAAAAATGTGAAAATGAATTTTCTATAAAAAAGTATTTACTAAATTTGAACTGTTCATATTTTTAGAAATTTATACTTAATTCACATTAGGCTCGAAATCTACTAAAAGTGGATTTGAAATTACGGTTGCCACTCGTGCCAAAAATAATCAACCACAATTTGAAGAAAATTTTACTCAAAATCAACCCAAACAGCCCATTAAAATAAATAAAACCCTGTTAAAAAATTTTGAAGGTTTCATCAAATTTTTGTGTTTATTATGGAAAATGTTTTTTGCTTCGAAAGAAATGTTTTATTATTTTATTTTAGAAGCATGTTTTAATATTTGCAATATTATATATTATGATCTTTCCTATTAGCTAAAATTTTTTTTTGGGGTACACTCAAAAAAAGTTTACTTGGATCCAAAGATTTTGACCTTCCCTTAAGGATTTTGGTATTGATTCCGAGCCAAAGATGCGGCTTCTTTAAAATAAAGAAATTTTTAGCGACATATCTGGCTTATCTAGGACCAATAAAATTAAAATTAGGGTACAGATCTCATTTATCAAACGTTCATTCTCTTCTCGAGGTTTATTAATAAAGGTAGTCACGCACAAATAAATGCCAATTTAAAAATCCAAATTATAACGGATACTTCAAAGCAAAAAATGTTTTCTTAATTCCAAAGAAACTTTAAACAAAAGACGCTACATCCTCAAAATAAGTCTTAGCCTATATTTGAAGCATTTTTATCTAAAATCAATATTTCAGTTAATTTAAGGACAATTTCTTTAAATCAAAAATGTGTTTCTTTACTTTAAGGAAAATTAGCCTTAGTTCAAAGACATGGGACTTTAACGGAGGGATGCGAATTTACAAAATTTGTGTCCTAAATTTAATGAAAAAAATTTTGAAGCAAAGAATACAAACTTAATTTTAATTAAAATTTCATTATTTTAAAGAAATTTGTCCTTAATATTTTGTAAATTTCGCATCCTAAAATTTAGGTTGCGTTATCTTTAATATCACGTCAATATGTTTTTCAGTGTATAAATATCCCTTGTATGTGTAAATGTGTCGAATTTAAAATTTTTTTAACGCTTACACCAGCAAGCGAAAGTTACTACTTCTTAAAAAAGGGAGAACTTACAACAAAATTTTATTTCTATAGAACATTTTCTTAAATTTTTTTATTGCTATAGACAATTTTGGCAAAATCTTATTTTTGTAGAAAATTTTGTCAAAGTTTTATTTCTTTAGAAAATTTTGTCAAAATTGTATGCATATAGACAATTTTATTTCTACAGAAAATTTTGTGAAAATTTTATTTCTATAGAAAATTTTGTCAAATTTTTATTTCTACAGAATATTTGTCAAAATTTTATTTCTATAGAAAAATTTGACAAAATTTTATTTGTAAAGAAAATCTCGTCAAAATTTTAATTCTATATAAAATTTTGTTAACATCTTATTTTCATGGATATTTTTTCTCAAAATTTTATTTCTATGGAAAATTTTGTCAAAATTTTATTTCTATAGAAAAATTTCTGAAAATTTTATTTCTATTGAATATTTTGTCAAAATTTTATTTCTATAGAAAACTTTCTCAAAATTTTATTTCTATAGAAAATTTTCTCAAAATTTTATTTCCATAGAAAATTTTCTCAAACATTTTATTTCTATAGAAAATTTTGACAAAATTTTATTTCTATAGAAAATCTCGTCAAAATTTTAATTCTATAGAAAATTTTGTCAAAATTTTATTTCTATAGAAAATTTTGTCAAAATTTTATTTCTATAGAAAATTTTGCCAAATTTTATTTCTATAGAAAATTTTGTCAAAATTTTATTTCTATAGAAAATTTTGTCAAATTTTTATTTCTACAGAGTATTTGTCAAAATTTTATTTCTATAGAAAAATTTGACAAAATTTTATTTCTAAAGAAAATCTCGTCAAAATTTTAATTCTATATAAAATTTTGTTAACATCTTATTTTCATGGATATTTTTCTCAAAATTTTATTTCTATGGAAAATTTTGTCAAAATTTTATTTCTATAGAAAAATTTCTGAAAATTTTATTTCTATAGAAGATTTTTTCAAAATTTTATTTCTATAGAACACTTTCTCAAAATTTTATTTCTATAGAAAATTTTCTCAAAATTTTATTTCTATAGAAAATTTTGACAAAATTTTATTTCTATAGAAAATCTCGTCAAAATTTTAATTCTATAGAAAATTTTGTCAAAATTTTGTTTCTATAGAAAATTTGTCAAAATTTTATTTCTATGGAAAATTCTGTCAAAATTTTATTTCTTTAGAAAATTTTGTTAAAATTTTATTTCTAAAGAAAATTTTCTCAAAATTTTATTTCTATGAAAAATTTTGTGAAAATTTTATTTCTATAGAAAATTTTCTCAAAATTTTATTTCTATAGAAAATTTTGACAAAATTTTATTTCTATAGAAAATCTCGTCAAAATTTTAATTCTATATAAAATTTTGTTAACATCTTATTTTCATTGATAATTTTCTCAAAATTTTATTTCTATAGAAAATTTTGACAAAATTTTATTTCTATAGAAAAACTCGTCAAAATTTTAATTCTATATAAAATTTTGTTAACATCTTATTTTAATGGATAATTTTCTCAAAATTTTATTTCTATTGAAAATTTTGTCAAAATTTTATTTCTATAGAAAATTTTAATTATATTTGTTCAGTTCAGCTTGAGGTCATGTGAACATATGTTGTTTTTGTGAGTTGTAATTTTTATTTAAAAATATCCAATATTTCGATACAGATCCGATGCTCGTCCTCAGGGAAATAACTTTAAACAAAAAGAAAAACATTTAACACTTAACAAAATATATCTCTAGACTTAAAAATCACGGATAATTACATTTGAAACAATGTACTTGTTCACCAGAGCGTATTTTTACAACTAAAAGCTAATTCGTCTTTCTATATTTTTGTACAATATTTCTATAAATATATGCACAATGGTCCGTATCAGTCTTAAAATTCATCCGTCTTTCTGCAGCTACATTTATACGAGTAATATGTAGCATCTCCAGTGTAAATCTCTATTTATAGTTGTTTTCTTGCGTCAATATATCTACGTCCTTAAGGTTTGGCTTGTGTCCTCTCAAAGTGCAATGTGTTCAAGTGCCGTCTTTTGCTCCAAGGGCTTATCAGCGGCTTTCTGATCAGATTTATGCCCTGAGAGTTTAGTTTTTAATTTAGTTTTCGTTGTATCAACATATACTTTCCAAGTATCCGAATTTTCCATTGCATTTGATCTTATATACTACGTTTGACTTGTCTTCTTTCTTAATTTTGGATTTTGTCTTGCTGAAGAATCGATTTACTGCATTATGAGTCCTTTGTACAATTTGAAATGTGTCCTTATTAAACATATTTGATGATTTAAATCTTTCCGAGAATAGGGGAACATATGTCAAGGGTTTATACATTTTGGGTTCAATTTCGTTATGTTTGGTGTGTTTTCTTTCTTTTACATGTTGAATTAGGTCGTCAATCGTTTTATTCGAGAAATGATTTAATCTTACTATATACTCTTAATATATCTTATCTTATCCTAGTTTTCCTTATGGTCATCATCGCTAATATCGTGTACTCTTCTTATAGAATTTGTAGCCGTATTCATTATGATTCGTCTAGGATGTTTAGAGTTGAAATTTATTAATCGTCCTGTGGCTGTTGGCTTTGATACCAGTTAATTTTTATTCAATTTTTGTGCCTTAGATTTATAGTATCTAAGTATGGTAACTTGTTGTCCTCTTCTGTTTCCATTGTAAATTGAATTTGTCTATCAAATACATTTAAGGCTGATAAAGTAGCCTGAACGTCATTTTTATTCAAAATACAGAACAGATCGTCTACATATTTTGTCAGTATTTTTGGTTTGGTAGTCAATTTTTCCATCACTGAGTCACAGAGTACTTCCATTACAGTATCGATGAGGCTGGTGATCCCATTGGCATTCCTTTACGTTGTTCATACACCTTGTCATCATACACAAAATAGCTTGAGTCCTTGATACAAAAAGCTAACATTTCTATGAAAACATCCATCGGTATCTTTGTGTAGTCCTTTATTTCGTCCCATTTTTATACCCTGCGCCACACTGTGGAACAGGGTATTATTCTTTTATAATCTTAATCGCCAAATTTACCGGAATACTTGGAAAAAAGAAATTTTTGTCAAAATTTTCTTTCTTTAGAAAATTATGTCAAAATTTTATTTCTGTAGAAAATTTTTTCAAAATTTTGTTTCTATAGAAAATTTTGTCAAAATTTTATTTCTACAGAAAATTTTTCAAAATTTTATTTCTATAGAAAATTTTGTCAAAATTTTATTGCTATAGAAAATTTTTTCAAAATTTTATAATTTTATTTCTAGAGAAAATTTTTTCAAAACTGTATTTCTATAGAACATTTTGACAGAATTTTATTTCTATAGAAAATTTTCGATGAGGCTGGTGATCCCATTGGCATTCCTTTACGTTGTTCATACACCTTGTCATCATACACAAAATAGCTTGAGTCCTTGATACAAAAAGCTAACATTTCTATGAAAACATCCATCGGTATCTTTGTGTAGTCCTTTATTTCGTCCCATTTTTATACCCTGTGCCACACTGTGGAACAGGGTATTATTCTTTTATAAACTTAATCGCCAAATTTACCGGAATACTTAGAAAAAAGAAATTTTTGTCAAAATTTTATTTCTGTAGAAAATTTTTTCAAAATTTTATTTCTATAGAAAGTTTTGTCAAAATTTTATTTCTACAGAAAATTTTTCAAAATTTTATTTCTATAGAAAATTTTGTCAAAATTTTATTGCTATAGAAAATTTTTTCAAAATTTTATTTCTACAGAAAATTTTTTTAAAACTGTATTTCTATAGAACATTTTGACAGAATTTTATTTCTATAGAAAATTTTATTTCTGTAGAAAAATTTGACAGAATTTGATTTCTATAAAAAATTTTGTCAAAATTTTATTTCTTTGGAAAATTTTGTCAAAATTTTATTTCTTTGGAAAATTTTGTCAAAATTTTATTTCTATAGAAAATTTGGTCACAATTTTATTTCTATAGAAAATTTTGTCAAAATTTTATTTTTATAGAAAATTCTATAAAATTTTTTTGTCAAAAGTTTATTTCTGTAGAAAAGTTTTTTAAAGTTTTTTGTTTTTTGTTTTTTTTTTTTTTTTTATAAATATTTTCTTTATTTCGATATTCATATGAATGAATATGGGTTAGACTTTATAGACGCTATTTGGCAAATAATTTAATTTAATTTATTTCTATAGAATATTTTGTCAACATTTTATTATACCCTTCACCACTACTGTGTACCCTGTATAATAAGTTTGTGCATTTGTATGTAACGCCAAGAAGGAAAAGTCTGAGACCCATCGTTTAGTATACCGATCGTCTTAGAATTAAATTCTGAGTCGATTTAGCGATGTCCGTCTGTATGTCTTTCTGTCTGTCTGTCCGTCTGTCTGTCTGTTCATGTATTTTTGTGCGCAAAGTACAGGTCGCAGTTTAAGTCCGATCATCCTCAAATTTGGCACTGGGTCGTTTTGGGGAAAAAAGACGATCGCTATTGATTTTGGAAAAAATCGGTTCAGATTTAGATATAGCTGTCATATATATTTATCCCCGATCTGGTTATAATTGGCGTGTTTATCAATCGATGTTCTTCAAATTCAGTATATCCGAATATTTTATGAGTCTCGAAAAAATTGCAAAAAATCGGTTCAGATTTAGATATAGCTCCCATATATATCTTTCGTCCGATTTAGACTCATATGGCAACAGAGGGCAAAGTTTACTACCGATTTTCGTGAAATTCTGCACAGAGAGTAGAGTTGGCATTCTACCAATGCATGGTAAATTTGATTGAAATCGGTTCAGATTTAGATATAGCTCCCATATATATCTTTCGCCCGATTTACACTCATATGACCACGGGGGCCAAAGTTATGACCCAATTACGTGAAATTTTGCAGAGATTGCAGTATTACTATTCTAACTATGCATGTCAAATTTAGTCAAAATCGGTTCAGATTATATAGCTCCCATATATACGTACACCAGAGATGGGAAATATGGTAGACTTTTTCATATTTTAGACCCATTTTCAATGGGATTTTCCTCCGAATATGGCCAAAATTCCCTGACTTTATACAAAATTCTGTGATGATTTCCCCATATCTTAGTCATATCCTATACACTGTAATGCCAGAATTTCCACAGAACGGTTGAGTTTTAAATAAGGCTCCAAGTCGCCCGACTTGACCAAATAATATATCACAACCCACACTTGACCACATATCTTGGCGAGGTCTAACCAATATCCTTGTAAAATCGCCACTGATGAGTAGCAAAAATTGTAAATATTACTAAAATTCTCCTATATCTCGAATACATATGTATCGCCTGATAAATCATAAATGCTCTTTTGTACAATTGCATTAAAATTTTTCTCGCTTCATATGTCCCATAGTTTTTTACTAACATTGTGTTTCATCCCAGGGCGTTATCTGATTTAAATTTTAATTCTACAGATTTTGTAGAAATACAAAAAATTGTCTCCATTAAAAGTATTTGTAGATACAAATACTACAGAAACGCAAACCTTTATACAGCTCCCAGCAAATTTGAAGTAGTTGAGATGGTAACACAAATGTTTGGGTACATAGTGGTGAAGGGTATAATATAGTCGGCCCCGCCCGACTTTAGACTTTACTTACTTGTTTTTAATGAAAATTGTGTTAAAAGTTTATTTTTATAGAAAATAGTTTTATACACTCAAAAAAAAGTGAACCCTATATTTCACTAAAGCTGATTTAATTCTCTTTTAGTTCATGGAATTATTACGTTTTAAGAAAGTTTCCATGCCATTAACAATTTTTTGCGTACGTAAGTTAACTTAACTAAAGCAGAAGAAAAAATTATACACAATTGAAGTATAAAGATGAACTAAATTCGTATCTCCCACAAAATAGTTCAGAATTCCTTAATATTTGTAAATTTTACCAATAATGCGTATGGCACTAAAGACATTTTTGCAATTTTGAACTCCAATTTTTTCCTTCAAACTACGAAATTTTCTTTAATAAGTGAAAAATAATATTTTTTCTGATAAATCTTCTCAAATTTGTCGAAATTTTTTTACTTGTTTTTGCGAAATCGGAGCGACATCTGCGTTTATAATACTGTTTAGTTAAAATTTTCTACAATTAATCAAATTTTTCAACAATTAACTAAAATTTTCTTTCCTGGTGGGTTCACTGTTTTTTCAGTGTAGTTTGAACTGTACATATTTTTAGAAATGTATACCTCATTCACATCATAGCTCATTCAGATTAGGCTCGAAATCTATTAAAAGTAGATTTGAATTCACGGTTACCACTCATGCCAAAAGCAGTCGACTCAAATTTGAACAACATTTTACCAAAAATTTACTTAAACAGCCCACTAAAATAAATAAAATTTGAAGTTGAAGTTTTTTGGTTATTACGAAAATATTTTTGTTTTCAAAAAAATGTTTTATTATTTTATTTTAGAAATTTATTTTCATTTTTGCAATATTATATATTAACAGGTTGGCTGATAAGTCCCCGGTTTGACACATAGATGGCGTCGCTAGTATTAAATTCATATTATTTTTATATAGTACCAACCTTCAAATGATTCGTGTCAAAATTTGACGTCTGTAAGTCAAATAGTTTGTGAGATAGAGCGTCTTTTCTGAAGCAACTTTTGTTATTGTGAAAAAAATGGAAAAAAGGAATTTCGTGTTTTGATAAAATACTGTTTTCTGAAGGGAAAAAATATGGTGGAAGCAAAAACTTGTCTTGATAATGAGTTTCCGGACTCTGCCCCAGGGAAATCAACAATAATTGATTGGTATGCAAAATTCAAACATGGTGAAATGAGCACGGAGGACGGTGAACGCCCGAAAGAGGTGGTTACCGACGAAAACATCAAAAAATCCACAAAATTATTTTGAATGACCATAAAATAAAGTTGATCGAGATAGCAGAGGCCTTAAAGATATCAAAGGAACGTGTTGGTCATATCATTAATCAATATTTGGATATGCGGAAGCCCTGTGCAAAATGGGTGCCGCGCGAGCTCACATTTGACCAAAAACAACAACGTGTTGATGATTCTGAGCGGTGTTTGCAGCTGTTAACTCGTAATACACCCGAGTTTTTCCGTCGATATGTGACAATGGATGAAACATGGCTCCATCACTACACTCCTGAGTCCAATCGACAGTCGACTGAGTGGACAGCGACCGGTGAACCGTCACCGAAGCGTGGAAAGACTCAAAAGTCCGCTGGCAAAGTAATGGTCTCTGTTTTTTGGGATGCGCATGGAATAATTTTTATCGATTATCTTGAGAAGGGAAAAACCATCAACAGTGACTATTATATGGCGTTATTGGAGCGTTTGAAGGTCGAAATCGCGGCAAAACGGCCCCATATGAAGAAGAAAAAAGTGTTGTTCCACCAAGACAACGCACCGTGCCACAAGTCATTGAGAACGATGGAAAAAATTCATGAATTGGACTTCGAATTGCTTACCCACCCACCGTATTCTCCAGATCTGGCCCCCAGCGACTTTTTCTTGTTCTCAGACCTCAAAAGGATGCTCGCAGGGAAAAAATTTGGCTGCAATTAACAGGTGATCGCCGAAAATGAGGCCTATTTTGAGGCAAAACCGAAGGAGTACTACAAAAATGGTATCAAAAAATTGGAAGGTCGTTATAATCATTGTATCGCTCTTGAAGGGAACTATATTGAGTAATAAAAACGAATTTTGACAAAAAAATGTGTTCTTCAATAAGTGTAAAGTCTGAATTTTATCGTAGGTAGAACTACCCTCCACCATAGGATTGGGGTAGGTACCCCATAAAGTATATATATTATGGTTCATAGTGCAATTCTGGGTCGATCTAGCGATATCCGTCTATTGGAATCATGCTAACTTCCGAACGAAACAAGCTATAGACTTGAAAGTTGGAAAAAGTAGTTGTTGTTGATGAAGGTGGGATGATATTGCAAATGTGCCGTATTGGATCACTTTTAGATGTAGCCCCCATATAAATTTATTTATTTATTTATTTATGTCTATGGGCATTGACCCTTACAGACTTGCTTAACCTAAAAGTAATATAAATCTAAAATATTTACAAACATATTCAAAGGAAATGAAAAATCAATTTCACATTTAGAATTCATATATATGATATAGCCTCAGATTTGCTTTGCAGAGCCCCTTGGAAGCAAATTTTATCCGATACGGTTTAAATTCGGTACGTGATGTTAGTATATGGCCCCTTAGTAACCATGCAGAAATTGGACTATATATGAATGAGCAAATTTCATACGATCCGAATGAATTTCGGCACATGAATGCTATAAATGAAACAAATGTAAAACAATTGTAAGTAAGAACTAAAATCCACAATTACTGAAATCTAAATAGAATTTTCCTCTACAGATATTTCAAATAAAAAAATTCTCTGGAAAAGGTCGGAAAAAAGCCGACGAAACGTCGAGAAAAAATATGAAATAAACTTGTTTTATTTGCATTTATATGTATTGACCAAAACAGCCCATTTAAAATAAACAAAAATCTATTAAAACTAAGTGGTCATAAAAAGAACAGAAAATTGTGACTACATCCAAAACCTATCCAAAACAAGTAAGGAAAGCCTAAAGTCGGGCGGGGCCGACTATATTATACCCTGTACGACTTTGTAGATCTAAATTTTCGATACCATAGCACATCCGTCAAATGTGTTGGGTGCTGAATATATAGAGGTTTGTCCCAAATACATACATTTAGATATCACTCGATCTGGACAGAATTTGATAGACTTCTACAAATTCTATAGACTCAAAATCTAAGTCGGCTAATGCACTAGGGTGAAACACAATGATAGTAAAAAACAAGTAAGGAAAGTCTAAAGTCGGGCGGTGCCGACTATATTATACCCTGCACCACTTTGTAGATCTAAATTTTCGATACCATATCACATCCGTCAAATGTGTTGGGGGCTATATATAAAGATTTGTCCCAAATACATACATTTAAGTGATATACTCGATCTGGACAGAATTTGATAGACTTCTACAAAATCTATAGACTCAAAATTTAAGTCGGCTAATGCACTAGGGTGGAGCACAATCTTAGTAAAAAATATGGGAAACGTTTAAATCTGAAGCAATTTTAAGGAAACTTCGAAAAAGTTTATTTATGATTTATCGCTCGATATATATGTATTAGCAGTTTAGGAAAACTAGAGTCATTTTTACAACTTTTCGACTAAGCAGTGGCGATTTTACAAGGAAAATGTTGGTATTTTGACCATTTTTGTCGAAATCAGAAAAACATATGTATGGGAACTATATCTAAATCTGAACCGATTTCAACCAAATTTGGCACGCATAGCTTCAATACTAATTCTACTCCCTGTGCAAAATTTCAACTAAATCGGAGCAAAAACTTGGCCTCTGTGGTCATATGAGTGTAAATCGGGCGAAAGCTATATATGGGAGATATATCTAAATCTGAACCGATTTCAACCAAATTTGGCACGCATAGCTACAATGCTATTTCTACTCCCTGTGCAAAATTTCAACTAAATCGGAGTTAAAAATTGGCCTCTGTGGTCATATGAGTGTAAATCGGGCGAAAGCTTTATATGGGAGATATATCCAAATCTGAACCGATTTCAAGCAAATTTGGCACGCATAGTTACAACGCTAATTCTACTCCCTATGCAAAATATCAACTAAATCGGAGCAAAAAATTGGCCTCTGTGGGCAAATGAGTGTAAATCGGGCGAAAGCTATATATGGGAGCTATATCTAAATCTGAACCGATTTTGCTGATATTTTGCAAGTTTTTCGAGACTCATAAAATATTCGGATGTACGGAATTTGAGGAAGATCGGTTGACATACACGCCAATTATGACCAGATCGGTGAAAAATATATATGGCAGCTATATCTAAATCTGAACCGATTTTTTCCAAAATCAATAGGGATCGTCTTTGAGGCGAAACCGGACCCTATACCAAAATTTAGGATAATCGGACTAAAACTGCGAGCTGTACTTTGCACACAAAAATACATCAACAGACAGACAGACAGACAGACAGACAGACAGACAGAGAGACAGACGGACAGACAGACGGACATCGCTAAATCGACTCAGAATTTAATTCTAAGCCGATCCGTATACTAAAAGGTTGGTCTATGATTACTCCTTCTTGGCGTTACATACAAATGCACAAACTTATTATACCCTGTACCACAGTAGTGGTGAAGGGTATAAATATGGGAAACATTTAAATCTGAAGCAATTTTAAGGAAACTTCGCAAAAGTTTATTTATGATTTATCGCTCGATATATATGTATTAGAAGTTTAGGAAAATTAGAGTCATTTTTGCAACTTTTCGACTAAGCAGTGGCGATTTTACAAGGAAAATGTTGGTATTTTGACCATTTTTGTCGAAATCACAAAAACATATACATGGTAGCTATATCTAAATCTGAACCGATTTCAACCAAATTTGGCACGCATAGCTACAATACTAATTCTACTCCCTATGCAAAATTTCAACTAAAAATTTTACAAATTTACTGCATTTATAAAAAAGTGTAGGATATATAAATGCAAATCAAATAAGCAAAAATATTGCTATAACTAATTAATTATATAAAATCTAAAATAAATTTACCATTTAATTAAATAACAATATGCATGAATTTTTAGAAAAAGTGTAGAATATATAAGTGCAAACGAAATGAGCAAAAATAAAAATAATAAAAATAAAACTAAGAAATAAAAAATAAAAATAAAAATATGGCTAAAGGTTCAAATAATATCCACCAATACTTATTCCAGAAAATAAGGATAACTACCATTGGCAATGACAGACATATTTATTAATTAATTTATTCTTCTATAAATCATTCATTTAGAAAACTCTGTAACAAGAATTTCTTGAATTGGTAAACAGTAAAGTTGAAGCACCTGAGTGTTATCGGGAGAGAATTCCAAATTCTAGCAACGGACACTATGAACGATCTCTCGAATGTAGAACAGGAAATCTGAGGTATGTTAATCTGTGGGTTCCTAACAGAGTGGGAGAAAATTTCGAAAGTAAATCCGCGGGTAACGATCTCTGAATAGCCTTATAGAAAAAAGTCAATTTACGCAATGAAACATATTGTTCAAAATTACATCCAAGGAATTCCTTAACATAGTCACTGACATGATCTTCGTAGGTTTGATCATGTCAGTGACTATGTTAAGGAATTCCCGTATACAAAACGCACTATTCTATTGACGATGAGCCTGATCCTGTGTCTATTATAGTGTTGAGTGCATGAGTTCACAGTAGTTCACCTGAGTCATTAGGAACGCTCACCGGAAGAGGAAAATTCAATCCACAACTGTACAATTTCCTAAGTCCCAGTGTGACCCTGGAGGAAACATAATCAATATGGTGACTAAAATTCAAACAATCATCACCCCTAGACACTTAGTACTGTCAACGAATTCAATAGCAGTACCACACATATGAATCCTCGGGTATGAAAACAAACGATGACCGGTACGGAACGCCTTAGTCTTATCCGGATTGGCGACAAAGCCATTATCCGTCAACCACCCCGAAAGAGACCGCAAATTATCATTAATCCCTGACTCAAGAACAAGTGGAATTCCCCTAAAACCAGTAAAGATCAGCTGAACGTCATCTGCATATAAGTAGGGTCTGACCACGTTCAAATCTAGGCAATCCACACAGTCATCAACAAACATTATGAAGAACAGTGGTCCCAACACCGAGCCCTGGGGCACACCACAAGACAGATCTGCCACATATGAATCACCTATACGCACAAACTGAGACCTCTTCACTAAGTATGACAAAACCATCTTACATGCAGATGACGTAAAACCATATTTGGTATGCAGCTTCCTTACTAGCATTGAATGATTCAGACGGTCAAAAGCCTTTGACAAATCTAAGGACACCATGACACAATCATCACCAGCATTCAGCCTCTCCCTGACATACTCCGTCATAGTTAACAGCATTGCAGCTGTATTGTATCCTCTCCTGTAGGCATATTGATGTTCACCGAGAATTCCACTCAAAAAAGCACGTTCAACTATTTGAGTCTTGAGTATATATTCCATTACCTTGGAGAGAGATGGGAGTATACTTATTGGGCGGAGGTTGTCACATACAAATGACTTGCCCCTTTTCGGCACCGGAACAACCCGCGATAGTTTCCAATCATTAGGATAGGTAGAAGTCATTATAATGGAGTTACAAAGGTGCAGAATGTGACCAGAGATGTAGGGAAAAACTATCTTTATAAATTTCAATGGAAATCCATCTGTTCCAATCGCATCAGATTTCACGCTAGCCAAAGCCATATATAAATCAGACTTTTATGCAAAAGTACTAACTACGATCGAAATATAAAGAAAAATGACTCACTGTGTAATCCTGCCAAGGATGATTTTACTCAACCTTAGAAAATTTCTTTAAAATTGGAAGAAATATCGTGCATCATACACGCAAAGAAAAAAAAACGTTTGGAAAACGTGTACCGAAAACGTTTTTCTTTTGTTAGAGTTTTTTGAATTGCTTCGAAAATTTTAAACTTTTATCACCAAAAAAATTCGTTTGTTACAAAATTTTTATTTTTTCAATAAAAAAATTATTTTTGAAACAACAACACAGTCCATTTCGTTTATATCAAACATTGTTCTTTTGTGACTTTAGGTCTTTAATAAGACACATTTTACAGTTCAAAATTTAATATAGTACAATGTAATGTTCAACATTTTTTCGGAATCTTCCGAACATATCTGGAATATATGTAAAAAAAAAAAAAAACAAAAAAAAAAAACTTTGGTCGAAGCAGGGATCGAACCCACGACCCTTGGCATGCAAGTCAGACGTAGCAACCACTGCTCCACGGTGCCAAACTAACTGTTTGTTTCTGTTAAATAAACTTTGTTTATTCGGTTCGTGGGCGCCGCAAGCTATGTTACTTAAAGGACCTGATTTGGTGACTCCTTTATTAACTGTTCTGCATGGCTTTCGAATTGGAAAAATTGCAATTTCAGGAGACATAAAAGAAATGTTCCATCAGGTTCTAATTCGTAAAGAGGATCAAGGCGCTCAAAGATTTTTTTGGCGAAATGCTGAAAACAGGAACCCTGATATATATGTTATGCAAGTTATGACTTTCGGAGCGGCATGTTCTCCAAGTTCTGCCCAATATGTTAAGAATACGAATGCTATGGATTTCAGCGTCCATTTCCCAAGAGCCGTTGATTCTATTTTGAACCACAACTACGTCGACGACCTATTGGATAGTGCAAGTAACGAAAGTGAAGCAATATCTCTGGCAAAGGAAGTATCATTTATACATGGAGAAGGTGGTTTTTTCATAAGAAACTGGAAGTCAAACTCTAAGTTTGTTCTAGAAAATCTAGGTGAATTAGAAGAAAAAAATCATTATGTACCAATCGCCAATAGTATGATTGAAATGACTATAGAAAAAGTGTTAGGTATGTGGTGGTCCACATCGGATGATTGTTTTACATATAATTTGCAAATGAACCGAGTCAATCAAGCAATTCTAACTGGGATTAAACGACCCACCAAAAGGGATATGTTAAGAACATTAATGTCCATATTTGATCCATTAGGGTTCCTTTCAGCGTACGTAGTTTTTTTGAAAATATTGCTGCAGGAGGTATGGAGAACTACTGATGGGTGGACGGATGAGGTAAACGATGTGGTATATAACAAGTGGAGACGTTGGCTCGAATCACTTCCAGATATTGAAAATGTCAAGATCCCTCGTTGGCACTCAATAACGCCACAAAGTTCAGTTCAGTTACACGTTTTCGTGGATGCCAGTGAGCAAGCTTATGCAGCGGTGGCATATTATCGTGTGATAACTCAAAACAAAGTTACCGTTTCCTTGGTAAGTGCGAAGGTAAAAGTTGCTCCTAAACAGCCATTATCTATTCCACGCTTGGAGCTAATGGCAGCAGTGTTGGGAGTTCGTCTCGCAAATTCTATCTGTGATGTGCCGAACATGAAACTCGAAATGCGTTGTTTCTGGTCTGACTCACTCACAGTATTAAGTTGGCTTAATGCAGATCCAAAAAAATACAAACAATTTGTCATGCACCGTATTGGAGAAGTACTGGAAAACTCTAAACCGTTTGAATGGAGATATATACCTACGAAAAATAATGTTGCAGATGATGCAACAAAATGGAGCAATAATTACAAATTTGACATGAAACATCGTTGGTTTAGAGGTCCACCTTTTCTATATATGGATGAACTCAGTTGGCCTACGTAATTACATAAATTTAAGAATACTTCGGAAGAACTTCGACCCCACATCAATTTGATGCATATAAATGTCGCAGATAATAAAATAATTGAATTTGAAAGATTTTCTACTTGGAAAAGACTCACTTTAACTGTGGTATATGTGCTCAAATTCATACACAAGTTAAAAATGAAGATGCTTAAATCAAGAAACATTGAATACATTCTCCCTGAGCTATCAAAATTGCACTACATGGCCGAAAATAATATTTACCAGTCAATTCAACGTTAAAATTTCAGTGAAGAATATGCAATCTTACAACAATGTGGAAAAATACATAAGTCAAGTGTACTGTATAAATGTTCGCCGTTCTTGGATGAAAATTTGGTAATTCGATTGGGTGGAAGAATCGATTTAGCTCCTATTGCATCGGAAAATGCTAAACGACCTGTCATATTACCAAGGAGTAACTACTGTACTCAGCTAATAATAAAACATTTCCACACCAAATATCATCACATTCATCATGAAACCTGCTTGAACGAGCTACGACAACGTTTTTATATTCCAAGGCTACGGGTAGAATTGAAAAAGGTACGGAGAGAATGTCAGCATTGCAAAAATCAAAATGCCCTGCCTGTTGTACCTGAAATGTCCTCGCTACCAAGAGCCCGTCTTTCGGCATTTACTCGACCATTCTCGTTTGTCGGAGTTGACTATTTTGGACCCTTCTACGTTAAAGTCGGTAGACACCAAGAGAAACGGTGGGGAGTGATATTTACATGCCTTACAATAAGAGCGATACATATTGAAGTAGCTCATACTATGACAACGGATAGTTGTATAATGGTAATACAGAACTTCACAGCTCGTAGGGGCATACCAATTGAAATTTATTGCGATAATGGAACTAATTTAAAAGGAGCGGAGAAAGAGTTGCGAAATGCATTAAAACACGTAGATCACGAAAATATCGCTGATAAATTTACAACTTCTTCAACATCGTGGCATTTTAATCCCCCAGCATCGCCACACATGGGGGGGAGTTGGGAGCGTTTGATAAAATCTGTCAAAAAGATCCTTCATCAGATTTTGCCGCATTTTGTCTTTAAAGACGAAACATTATACAATGGATTATTGGAATGTGAGCGAGTTATAAATTCAAGGCCTCTAACCTACGTCGATTTAGAACAATCAAGTGATGAAGCTTTAACTCCCAACCATTTCCTTTTGGGTTCGTCGGATGGGTGTAAGCCCTTGGGCAAATTTTCACACGATGACTCATTACTTCGTAAGAACTGGAGAAAAATGCAGTATTTTGCCGACATGTTTTGGAAAAAATGGGTAAACGAATATCTTCCTACTATAACTAGACGGACAAAGTGGTTTGAAAAATGTAAACCTCTTGAAATAAATGATGTGGTTATAGTAGTTGATGCCAATCTACCACGAAATAGTTGGCCGAAAGGGATAGTCCAGACAGTATATAAATCAAAAGATGGAAATATCCGAAGTGCGGAAGTAGTAACAGAAGGTGGCATTATACATCGACCCGTTGCCAAATTAGCGAAACTGGATGTTAAGCGCTCTGCTCCAATTGGTTAAAACGATGTTTTAACGAGGGGGAGAATGTTGCCGACAAATACCTGTTTTACTATTTTCTTTATTCATCACTATACCATTGAAAAAAAAAATATTAGTTTATTTGAATTATTGAGTTTAACGTCAGTTGGAAAAAATATCAGATTGAGAAAACTATTAATTTTGAAGTTAATTTTACAAAATAAATAAATTTGAAGATTTACTCTCAAGAATAGTTACTTTTATTTCCAACACTATGCTATATAAATATAACTTATATGGATAATTATCTATTGATGACCATAACAGGTACATAGCTCAGTGGTTAGTGTGTTGGCTTACAAAGTGAATGGTCCGCGGTTCGATTCTCCGTCCAGGCGAAAGGTAAAAAAAAATTAAAAATTTATAAAATCGTATAATTTCTTCTACATTGTTGGTATTACAGGAAAAGGTGTTAAGAACTAAAAAACCTCGTTGATGTGAGGGAAAATGCAATTAGCAAGAAAACAATTTTTTTTGAGTTAGTCTTTATGAAATTGTTTTTACATCCTCGAAAAGAATAAACGTTTATCACAAAAAGTACATACTTTTCTTCCAAATACACTTCCTTACAGCGAAAAGCAAATGAGAAACGAACTTTGTTTGTCTAAAATTTCGTTTGGGAGGAAAGAATTATTTTTTTGCGTGTAGTAAAAAAAGAACTTACCGACGGTAAAACTGTCTTAAGGGGCCAAATCATGGTCATTTTTACTACCATTTAAAAGAAACAGACATGAGGTTTTATAAAATTGAACTGACTGGTATGAAAACATTTTGTAATATGTGCAAGTAAAAATTTCGTAAATGGCGCGAAAAACTGACCAAACTTTTGCAATTTTAAACTATATCAGAGTACACAACTTTAAGTAAAATTTTTAACTAATTTCAAGTAGTCGCATGAATTGCAAAAGAGTTCAAAATAATAATTACACTGTGACGCAAAATTCAACTTTTTTGTCTCCAAACAAAAAATCACTTATCCCATTCGAAAGTACTCGATGAGAGGAGAAAATTACTTTCTGGATTTTGCCAGATTGGTTGCCATTTGTCTTTTATGAGCCTCTAAAATTTTTCGCCAAATTCGATTTCGAACACTTTTTGGCAATTCATTCAATTCATTTTTGAGGTATTCAGTAAAGTTGTAGCTCTTGACTCGGCCAACAAAAAAGCTGATTACATTAAGACGGAAAATTTTCATCTTCATGCTCAAAACTTCAAAAATATCGATACTACTTTATCACCGATTTTTTCGGTTCTTCGACTACAGCTCCTGAACTGTTGAAAATTTTACCAAACAGTCGGTGGAATAAATGTAGCCTATAAAATTATGAACAACTTTGTAGTACATGTCAGTACAAATAAAATGTAAGAAAAATATAAAAAAAATCCTTGTTTGCCATTATAATATCAAACTACTGAATTTTGAATACTAAAAAGTCTGTTGGTTCTAAGAGAATATTATAAAACATGGACTGAATTACCTTTTATTGTTGTTTTTGCTTTTGTTGAATAAAATATTTCTTTAATTAAAAATGTCAGGAAAATAATCGACTTCGGCCGATTATTGCTTTTTTTGCCGAACATCGGCTTCGGCCAAAAAACTCGCTTCGGTCGAGCTTTAATAGTTCCCATATAAACCGATACCCATATTTGTCATATTTAGATTTAAATATTTGTCATATTTATACCCTAAACGACATAATTGCCAGGGTATATAATTTTTAACTGCCAAAAAATAGGCACATTTTAATATTGATTTTAGACCCCATAAAATATATACCGATCGACTCAAAATCACCACCTGAGTCGATCTAGCCCTTGGTGTCCGTCCGTCCATCCATGTATTTGGTGTTCGTAGGACTTCGGTCGCAATTCTTAATCGATTTTGATTAATTTTGGTAGAGATTTGGTAGATATTGAATTCGAAAAAAATCGGATCAAATTTAGATATAGCTCCCATATATATTTTTCGCCTGATTTCGACAAAATGGGATCACATGCCCTTCTTTTCTAACCGATCATCGTCAAATTGGGAGCCACCGTGGTGCAATGGTTAGCATGCCCGCCTTGCATTCACAAGGTCGTGGGTTCGATTCCTGCTTCGACCGAACACCAAAAAGTTTTTCAGCGGTGGATTATCCCACCTCAGTAATGCTGGTGACATTTCTGAGGGTTTCAAAGCTTCTCTAAGTGGTTTCACTGCAATGTGGAACGCCGTTCGGACTCGGCTATAAAAAGGAGGTCCCTTGTCATTGAGCTTAACATGGAATCGGGCAGCACTCAGTGATAAGAGAGAAGTTCACCAATGTGGTATCACAATGGACTGAATAGTCTAAGTGAGCTTGATACATCGGGCTGCCACCTAACCTAACCTATCGTCAAATTTGGCACAAAGTAATTTGCACGCAGAGAAGAAACATGATTGTCACAATCATATTCGAAGAGCAAAATAATATGATAGGAGCTGTTTTTGCGGCGACCATGTAACATTTTCACCTGCAACCATGTTGGCTCATTGAACATGGTTCTAAGAAAAATAAAATTGTCCTCATCTAAAATGTTATTATATTGATAAAAAAAAATTTGTTTCCATTAAAAGACAATGGTCAGAATATAAAATGTTATGGTATTCGTCAAAAATGTTTTTCTTCCAGTTAAAAGAACATGGTCACAACCTAAAAGGTTTTGATCTTTATGAAAAAACCTTTTTCGTCGTCGAGAAAAGGACGCCACTTGAGAAAAGGAAACACAAAATTAACTGTATTTATTTATAAACTAATTCATTGTTTATTTGTATTTATAATGTTGTGCAAGCAAACATCATATATTTTTAAACTCTCTATTTTGGTTCAATTTCAACAATAAGTAATCATTCCATATTTACTTCCTGCCCATCAAATGTACCAACGCAGACATCATGTAACTGCAAATAAAAATAAATTATACCATATATCAAAAAGCAGAACAAAAAACAGGTACATTTTTATACCCTCCACCATAGGATGGGGGTATATTAACTTTGTCATTCCGTTCGTAACACATCGAAATATTGCTCTAAGACCGCATAAATTATATATATTCTGGGTCGTGGTGAAATTTTGAGTCGATCTGAGCATATCCGTCCGTCCGTCCATCAGTCACGCTAACTTCCGAACGAAACAAGCTATCGACTTGAAACTTGGCACAAGTAGTTGTTATTGATGTAGGTCGGATGGTATTGCAAATGGGCCATATCGGTCTACTTTTACGTATAGCCCCCATATAAACGGACCCCCAAATTTGGCTTGCGATTGTTCTAAGAGAAGCAAATTTCATCCGATCCGGCTGAAATTTGGTACATGATGTTAGTATATGGTCTCTAACAACCATCCAAAAATTGGTCCATATCGGTCCACTTTTACGTATAGCCCCCATATAAACGGACCCCCAAATTTGGCTTGCGATTGCTTTAAGAGAAGCAAATTTCATCCGATCCCGCTGAAATTTGGTACATAGTGTTAGTATATGGTTTCTAACAACCATGCAAAAATTGGTCCATATCGGTCCATAATTATATATAGCTCCCATATAAACCGATCCCCCGATTTGGCTTGCGGAGCCTCAAAGAGAAGCAAATTTCATCCGATACGGCTGAAATTTGGTACGTGGTGTTACTAAATGAACCGATATGGACTAATTTTTGCATGGTTGTTAGGGACTATATAGTAGAGATGTGAACGTGAGTAATATTTTGCTCACGCACACTCACGACTGATAAATCTTATTCACGCGCACTCACGCACGATATTTTTTGGTAGGACTCACGCTCACGAAAAGAAATTTTGTACTCACACACACTCACGCACGAAAATCTTTTTAATGTCGTGACTCACAAAAAACCTCATGACTCACGAATAATTTTATCAGTGATGTACCTATAGAACCTGACTGAAAACATGAGTATGGTTAAAACCGTTTGCGTTATAAAAATCTTACCACCTAGGATGTCACTAAAATTATAAATGAATTCAACTCGTAAGCATTTTATGTTCGTAAGCGGGATTATTTTCGTGAGCGTTTTTTTTTTTCCAAAATTCGTTACTCACGCACACTCACGAAGATATTATTTTCGTGGCTCACGCTCATGCATACTCGCGCAGTTGCGGTCAGCGTAACTCATGAAAATGTTCGTGAGTCACGACAATTTCGTGTCACGTGCACACCTCTACTATATAGTCACACCACGTACCAAATTTAAACCGGATAGGATGAAATTTGGTCCACAAAGATCCGAAGGTCAAATCTGGGAATCGGTTTATATGGGGCTATATATAATTATGGACCGATATGGATAAATTTTAGCATGGTTGTTAGAAACCAAATACTAATACCATGTTCCAAATTCCAGCCGGATCGGATTAAATTTCCTTCTCTTAGAGGCTCCGCACGCCAAATCTGGGGATCGGTTTATATGGGGGCTATATATAATTATGGACCGATATTGAGCAATTCTGGCAGGGTTATTAGAGATCACATTCTAACACTATGTACCAAATTTCAGCCGGATCGGATAAAATTTGCTTCTCTTAGAGGCTCCGCAAGCCAAATCTGGGGATCGGTTTATATGGGGGCTATATATAATTATCGGATGAAATTTGCTTCTCTTAGAGGCTCCGCAAGCCAAATCGGGGGATCGGTTTATATGGCGGCTATATATAATTATGGTCCGATATGGACCAATTTTTGCATGACTGTTAGAGACCATATACTAACACCATGTATTAAATTTCAGCCGGATCGGATGAAATTTGCTTATCTTAGAGGATCCGCAAGCCAAATTTGGGGGTCCGTTTTATGTGGGCTATATGAATGACAATGTTAATATACCCCCAACCTATGGTGGAGGGTATTAAAATATTTTAGTTCACTTGTACTAAAAAGTAGTATTCAATCCTGTCAAACCTTAAGGAAACGCACTTGTTAGAAAATAGAAAATTTGACGAAATTTCTGTTATCTACCTGTAATCGATACCTGTCATCCATGTAATCGATATGTCCGATATATTTGCACATGTGATACAGAGGCTAATAAATTTGTACATTTGTATGTAACGCCAGGAAGGACCAGTTTTAGACCCATTTTTTAACAATGTCCGTCTGTCTGTCCGTCTATATGTTCATGTATTTTTGTGTACAAAGTACAGCCCGCAGCTTTGCGGCAATAGTTGCTTTAATATTCTACCTATGCATGCCAAATTTAGTCAAAATCAGTTCAGATGTAGATATAGCTCCCATATATATCTTTCGCCCGATATTCATTTAGCCCCAGAAAAAAAAAACTTTCATCTTGATTTGCTTCAAATTTTGTACAAAAAGAACAACTGATGGTATCGTCAAGTGTGTCAAGTATGATTGTATCGTCAAGTGTGTCAAGTATGATATCTTTTGCCCGATATTCATTTATATAGCCCCAGAAACCAAACTTTCATCTTGATTTGCTTCAAATTTTGTACAAAAAGAACAACTGATGGTATCGACAAGTGTGTCAAGTATGATTGAAATCGGTTCAGATTTATAAATAGCTCCCACATATACAGTTTTTGCAATCTTTATTAAATAGAAAATTTCTAGTAAGGCCCACAGAGATTGAATCGTTGATGACTGGAAATAAGTTAAATGGTCAGATGAAACAAAAATAAGCCGTTTGTAGTCTGATGCAATAGAACTGGTAACGACCTCCGAACATTACTGGTAATGACAAAGTCTCCAAAAACACCACATCACACAAATCGTAAAACATACATAGAAAAAAATTTCACGAAAAATTTTCCAATTAAAATTTCAATTGAGTTTTAAAAAATATTCAATTAAAAATTTAATTGAATCAACAAATTTTTTAATTGAAACAAAAATCAATCACAAAAATTAATAGTATCAATTAATTTTTTAATTGACCTTCAATGTGATTGAAGACATTTCAATTAAAAAATTAACTGAATCAATTAATTTCGTGATTGAATCAGAAAAAAAAATTTTGTGTGTACAGGGGGATGGTGACACACTTGGCCGTTGGTTAATGATAAGGAATCATGAAAAAAAGCAGACTACCTTGATATTGTGCAATCAAATTTGCCTGAGCTTGTGGAGGTTTGCGCCTACCTTGAGGATCAAGTTGTGTTTTCAAAAAGACGGCAAACCCAAGCACACACAGAGAACAATTTGGTTGTAAATCGGTTCTGATAATGAAAATTCTACATTTAGAATTATATATTAGGTGTGTCAACCTATTTTCTTTAATGGAATCATCTTTTAATGCTTACTATCATTTGTCAATCATTTCAATAGAATTTCGTTTGTGATACAAGACAAATGGTTGAAGCAACAAAATCTATATATTTTGAAGCATTTGTTTCGAATTCTGTTGGCGCAACCAACTTTAAATAAATTTCGTAACTGCCATCTAGCAATCAGCACTGACATACAGTATTCACAACCGAATCCTATTTGAAATATTTTTAAATGTCACTTCAATTATTGTTAATTATTTGGTGCTCAAAGAAGATATATATATTTTTTTTCAATTAAACGTCACGATTTTTAAACCGCTACAAAGTGGCATCCACATTGATGTTCAAAGCATTCTTTTCATGATGACCGGCTGTAATTAAAGGACGTAAGTAAAAGATATGTCACGATATAGGAGTGGATCATTTATGATGGGTATATTATAGGGCATAAATAATCATACGTACCACACCCCAATCGGATTTAATGATATATCTCCAGGATGCTTTGTGTACTTGGAACCTCACAGAGATGTCGTTGTGAATAAAGTGGTAGGTTCTGAATTGTTTTTATAAACATGAGTGTACCAAAATCTAACTAATCTTATGTGATTTATTTTTAAACAATAATCCAATATGTCAACGTTGTACAACAGACCCAAGTGGATACAAAGGGCCAAGGGCCAGATTCGGGCGAACGCTCAAAAGTTATTTATTTTTCATAATGCCTAACACACTATCGGGACGAACTCAGCAATAACAAGAAGTTCATCACTTGTGGTTTCAAAATTGGCTTGCTTGTCCAAACGTGTCTGTATTTAGGTACAGACCAAAATAACTTATAGCGACCAAAAATAACTTATATGCACAAACTAGTAATACGGGTCCATTTTTATGCATTTTAATATTTAAAAAAAGTCGACTTTCAACTGAAGGTCATAATGGGATGTGTATTAAATTTTGTGTGCCCAACCGCTAAAACATTTTAAGGACATTAATTGTTATCATACATTGTATTTAGCTATACATCTTTAATACAAATATTTAAATGTATTTAAACCAAATAAAAAAAAAAATTTAAATGAAATTAATTTTTTTTTTTGGGGTTGGGTGACATAACCAAATGAAGGGAACAACGACAAATGCCATCGTCTGATACAACAAACTCCATATATAGTATTAGTTGGAGTTCCCATAATTCTATTGAGTCGACCGAATTTGTCGGGTGACACAACTGCCAACTGATAGTTGGTGCAACTGCCAAAAGGAGGTTGGCAATAAATTCGGTTATCACAACCAATCTGTATTCTCTGTGCATACTTATAAAATAGTAAGAAAATGGTTGCCGCAGCATAGTTCTCAAATGCTGAAAAGGCCCCGATTTCAATGCCATTGAGAATTTATGGTGCTTGAGTTCAGCACAATTAGTCAGATATTCCAAAAGAAATAATAAAAAAACTTAGTAGAAGTATGTTAAGACGAGTTAAAAACATAATTAGAAATAAAGAACTATGGAGTATTTAACCCAAGACATTGCATTTTAATGTATATATACACATTGGTGAACTTCTCTCTTATCACTGAGTGCTGTCCGATTCCATGTTAAGCTCAATGACAAGGGACCTCCTTTTTATAGCCGAATCCGAACGGCGTTCTAAATTGCACTGAAACCACTTAGAGAAGCTTGGAAACCCTCAGAAATGTCACCAGCATTACTGAGGTGGGATAACCCATCGCTGAAAAACTTTTTGGTGTTCGGTCGAAGCAGGAATCGAACCCACGATCTTGTGTATGCAAGGCGGGCATGCTAACCATTGCACCACGGTGGCTCCCTTGTTTTCCTGGAAACTACAAAATTTTGTTTAACAAGTGAAAAAAAAAAATAATTACGTCTAAAAAATTTTCTTTAATTTGTCGAAAAATGTTTACTTGTTTTTGTGATATCGGCGTGATGTCAGCGTTTGTAATACAGTTTAGTTAAAATTTTGTAAAAAATAATCAAAATTTTCTATAATTATTTAACCAAAATTTTTCCTCCTGGTGGGTTTACTGTTTTTTCAGTGTGGATTCAGACTTACTTTTATTTTATTTTAATAAATGCATTAGTATAGGTACATATATAATTTATCTGAATGTACAGTTTTGTTTATCAGTATAAATAAAATATAAATGAAATAAATTTCGATTTTGCTCCCCACCGTATGTACGCCTGATTTAAAATATTTTTATTTTACACTCATTTTCAATGGGATTTTACTCCAATTGACTTGATATTTTGCACAAGACAATAGAAAATAGATTTCACATTCTATTTAAGTGCGTCGAATTTGATCTAATTCGGTTCAGATTTAGATAAATCCTCTATATATTTGGTCTTCCGTTTTTTAGGCAAATATGAACAAAATACCCATATAGAAAAATTCTGTAATTATTTCATATCCTACACAGACTTTCCAAGGGATTTGAGATTTAGATAAGGCTACACAGAAAAAATTTTAACGAAAATTGTTCCAATTAAAGTCTTAATTGCGTTTTAAAAAATATTCAATTAAAAATTTAATTGATTCAACAAAAATTTGTAATTGAAACAAAAATCAATCGCAAAAATTAATAGTATCAATTAAATATTTAAGTGGATCAATTAATTTTTTAATTGACTTTAATTTTTTTAATTGATACTATCATTTCTGTGATTGAAGACATTTCAATTAAAAAATGAATTGGATCAATAAATTTCGTGATTGAATCAGAAAAAAAATTTTATCTGTACGACTTGTGTAATTGTCGCCCGTTTTGGCCAAATAATATCCCACAATTGACCACCTATCTAGACGAGATGTAGCCAATATCCTTGTAAAAAATTTCGGTCTATATAGTGGTGAAGGGTATAATATAGTCGGCCCGCCCTACCTTCTTAGACTTTGCTTACTAGTTTTGTTTAGCTTTAACTCTAACAATCAATTAAAATTATTAAACAGATCTTATTTATCGAGTTTATATTCTCTTTTTACGATATATTAATAGTGCTATTCGCGTAGAAAATATGTTAGTCTAAAAATCCAAATTGATATGATTTAGCTCTTTCTTATATATTTTCCGATCATAACCATAGTTGGATTTTTATTTATATTTGAGTAAAAATCTAATGAACTAATGAAAAGCACGTCTATATAAAAAACTATTTATTTCCCAACCAAATTTTCAATAATATTTTTTATTAATTTAAATTGAAATTTTTAGAAAATTTTAACTAAACAGTATTTCAAACGCTGGCATCACGACGATGTCATTAAAATAAGTAAATATTTTTCTATATTTTCAAGAAAATTTATTAGACATAATTAAGTTTTTTCACTTGTTAAAGAAAAATTTGTAGTTTCAAGGAAAAACTGGAGTTCAAAATTGCAAGAATGTCTTTAGTGACATACGAAGTTTATGATGAACACATTTGTAGTAAAATTTGCAAATTTAAAGAAATACTTAACTATTTTGTGGAAGACACGAATTTAGTTAATCTTTATGATTCATTTGTGTATATATTTTTCCTCGGTTTTAGTTAATTTACGTTAGTTAAGTACTCAAAAAATTATTAGAGTAAAGGATACTTTCTCCAAACATAATAATTCTATGAGTGTTGTTATTTAATTAAAAATTTATTTGGGACAATAGGTATTTTATTTAAAAACGCGAAAACTTTCAATAATTTTCTTAAGTAAATTCATATTTTATTTTGACTATAAATTTATATGTATCAGTAAATTTTTTAATGGATTACAATTTCAAGTTTAATCAACTTTTTAATTTGAAATATTTTGGTGCTATTTTTTCGGTGTGTATATAATTTAATTATTTTAAGTTAAGTTTATTGCATACTAATTTAACTAAATACATGTTTTCTATTAAATTGGTTTAGACTAATTTACTTTAATTTGGATTTACTATAAATTTTATCGATAAGAACAATTTAACTTAAAAGAGTTTGAATTACTCGATGGCATTTAATATTTAATTAATTGCATATTTTATTAAAAATTATTTATTATTCGTGTGGAACTTTCATTATAATGTACATACTATTGATAAAATTAGAACGTTGTGCAATCCTTCAATCAAATTCGGAAGACTAAGTCAGTTAAAACAATTATTGATTTTTTTTTTAATTTTTAATAAGCAAAAACAAGTAACTAAAGTGGAAAGTCGAACCGGGGCGACTATATCATACCCTTAACTAAATTTGTCAAAATTTTATTTATATAGAAATTTCTGTCAAAATTTTATTTCTATAGAAATTTTTGTCAAAATTTTATTTATATAGAAATTTCTGTCAAAATTTTATATCTATAGAAAATTTTGTCGAAATTTTATTTCTATAGAAAATTTTGTCGAAATTTTATTTCTATAGAAAATTTTGTCAAAATTTTATTTCTATAGAAAAGTTTGTCCAAATTGTATTTTATAGAAAATTTTGTCAAAATTTTATTTCTTTAGAAAATTTTGTCAAAATTTTATTTCTATAGAAAAGTTTGTCAAAATTGTATTTCTATAGAAAAATTTGTCAAAATTGTATTTCTATACAATATTTTCTCAACATTTTGTTTCTGCAGAATACATTGTCAAAATTTTATTTCTATAGAAAATTCTGTCAAAATTTTATTTCTCAGAAAATTTTGTCAAAATTTTATTTCTATAGAAATTTTTGTCGAAAATTTATTTCTATAAAAAAAATTTGTCAAAATTGTATTTGTATAGAATATTTTGTCAAAATTTTATTTCTATGGAAAATGTTTGCAAAATTTTATTTCTATAGAAAATTTTTGCAAAATTTGATTTCTATAGAAATTTTTGTCAACATTGTATTTCTATACAATATTTTGTCAACATTTTGTTTTTGCAGAATATTTTGTCAAAATTTTATTTCTATAGAAAATTTTGTCGAAATTTTATTTCTATAAAAATTTTGTCAATAATTTATTTTTATAGAGCATTTTGTCAAAATTTTATTTCTATAGAAAAATTTGTCCAAATTTTATTTCTATACAAAATTGTGTAAAAATTTTATTTCTATAGAAAATTCTGTCAAAATTTTATTTCTATAGATAATTTTGTCGAAATTTTATTTCTGTAAAAAATTTTGTTAATAATTTATTTCTATAGAAAATTTTATTTCTATAGAAAAATTTGTCAAAATTGTTTTTCTATACAATATTTTGTCAATAATTTATTTCTATAGAAAATTTTGTCAAAATTTTATTTCTATAGAAAAGTTTGTCAAAATTGTATTTCTATACAATATTTTGCTAATAATTTATTTCTATAGAAAATTTTGTCAAAATTTTATTTCTATAGAACATTTTGTTAAAATTTTATTTCTATAGGAGATTTTGTCAAAATTTTGTTTCTATAGAAAAGTTGGCCAAAATATCATTTCTATAGAAAATTTTGTCAAAATTTTATTTCCTTAGAAAATTGTATTTCTATAGAAAATTTTGTCAACATTTTATTTCTATAGAAAATTTTCTCAAAATTTTATTTCTATAGGATATTTTGACAAAATTTTATTTCTATAGAATTTTGTCAAAATTTTATTTCTATAGGATATTTTGACAAAATTTTATTTCTATAGAATTTTGTCAAAATTTTATTTCTATAGAAAATTTTTGCAAAATTTGATTTCTATAGAAAATCTTTGCAAAATTTTATTTCTATAGAAATTTTTGCAAACTTTTATTTCTATAGAAAATATTGTCAAAATTTTATTTCCATAGAAAATTTGTCAAAATTGTGTTTCTATAGAATATTTTGTCAAAATTTTATTCCTATAGAAAATTTTCTCAAAATTTTATTTCGATAGAAAATTTTGTCAAAATTGTATTTCTATAGAATATTTTGTCAAAATTGTATTTCTATAGAAAATCTTTGCAAAATTTTATTTCTATAGAAATTTTGCAAACTTTTATTTCTATCGAAAATTTTGTCAAAATTTTATTTCTATAGAAAATTTGTCAAAATTGTACTTCTATAGAATATTTTGTCAAAATTTTATTCCTATAGAAAATTTTCTCAAAATTTTATTTCGATAGAAAATTTTGTCAAAATTGTATTTCTATAGAATATTTTGTCAAAATTGTATTGCTATAGAAAATTTTTGCAAAATTTTATTTCTATAGAAAATTTTTGCAAAATTTTATTTCTTTAGAAAATGTTTGCAAAATTTTATTTCTTTAGAAAATTTTTGCAAAATTTTATTTCTATAGAAAATTTTTGCAAAATTGTATTTCTATAGAAAATTTTTGTCAAAATTTTATTTCTATTGAAAATTTTTGCAAAATTTTATTTCTTTAGAAAATTTTTGTAAAATTTTATTTCTTTAGAAAATTGTGCAAAATTTTATTTCTATAGAAAATGTTGTCAACATTTTATTTTTATAAAAATTTTTTTCAAATTTTTATTTCTACAGAAAATTTGTCAAAATTGTATTTCTATACAATATTTTGTCAAAATTTTATTCCTATAGAAAATTTTCTCAAAATTTTATTTCTATAGAAAAGTTTGTCAACATTTCATTCGTATACAAAATTTTGCTAAAATTTTATCAAAATTTTATTTCGATAGAAAATTTTGCCGAAATTTAATTTCTATAAAAAATTTAGTCAAAAATTTATTTCTATAGAAAATTTTGTCAACATTTTATTTCTATAAAAAAGCCTTTTCGCGCTTTTGCCTGCTTTTTTTAAACACATTTCTTAAAAATAATAAGAATGAACTGGGAAACCTGAAGTATGAGAAACTATTTTCAAACAGAGCAAGAAATGTGAAGCCTACATTGCACTTAAGCCATTTTAATTTTATTTTAGTTCATGCACAGAAAATTTTTATATATTTACATAGAAGAAAATTCTGCCAACTTGGCTTTAATAATTCGCAAAAATTATTTAATATTAATGACATCGTCTTTAAATTCGTTGACTTTTTGTAGCTTGACAAAAAGAAAAACATAAATTGATTTTTGTATCCTAGTATAAAGTTTGAAAAACGTTAAGTCAAAGGTGAATTACGTCTTAAATGTATCTGTAGTATAATTCCTCGTTTCATTGACTCGGAATCTTTGGTTTAAAGGTTTTCACATTTTATTTTTCCTCACCAAGGACCAGAGTTTATGAGGCAATCTCGCATAATGCCCTTGCCTATCTGAAAATTTTATTTATTTTATTTGATTTTGTTTTTAAATCTATCATTTTGAAACATAATCAAGGATGTGTTGAATGTAAACCCAGTTGAATTTATGTTATAAATAATACTTTCTTTCAAATAGAAATGGTGCTAGCTAGGACGAAGCAATGTGGTCTCAGACCAATATTTCAATACATGTCTAATATGACTCTTAATATTTCTTATTTATATATTTTTCCATCATTTTTAAATCTAGATAATCCATTAAATCCATTAATCCTAATTTATTTATATATTTGTATCAGTTAGACCCTTTTGCATTTTAAGTGATGAAATACAAATTACGTATACGCAACGGTTAACATTATGAACACCAATTATTGATTGAAGAAACAATTGACGCCATTCGAAAAATTAAGTGTCTGTAGCTACAATTGTGTGCTAATGTAAATACGTATGTATGTGCGTGTGTATGTGAAGTGCCAACAAATCCATCAATGTATGCATGGTCGTATTCGAGTGTAAAACACTTTGTCCTTTGACATCAAGGACATCCATTACTAAAACAACAATAACAACAACAACAGCCACAACGCATATTAACAACATTCGATTGCAATGGCAATGATACAACTTTTGCTTTCGAAAATGCCTACTAGCTAAGCATTGACAACCAGTACCGTTACGTGCAACAAGACATCTATTATTTACGACAAGAACAACAATAACAACAATGACTTCAAAAACACGAGAACAAACGAAGACCAAAATCAATAATGACAAAATACAATCTAAATGATAGACGAAATGAGGTATAAAGAGAAATCAGCAACAACAGCAGCGCCAGCAGCAGCTGCTGCTGCTTCTGCTCTAAAATTGTTTCATCATACAACAACAAAACGAAACCTAAAAACAAACTGCAAAAGGAAATACGTAGTATGTATGCATACCAAATGGAAAATACAATATGGCGTAAAAGATTTGATGAACAAAACGTCATAGAACCTAAATATGTACATAAAACGTAGGTGCTACAGATAACGTAAGAATATCAGGTGGGCAGCATAACTGTTAATAATACAGAAAAAACACATTATTAGCACTCAGAACAGACTTCCGGCACAAAATGAATATTAAAGGAAAAAAAGTAAATAGCAAAACAAGTCCGAATATTAAACAACGGACATCGGGTACCACGATAGCCCACACAACAACGAAACAAAAGAAAAAGAACATAAACACACCCGAGAGAGTGGTTTTAATCGAGAGCATCAAATTGATTTGAGAGCGCATGTATAGAATATAAAGAAATGGATGGGAAAACAAAACGAAACGATCGTTAAAGGTATTTTGACATTTCTTTTTAAGGCGTCGTTGTTGCCCATCGAAAAACCAAAACAAACCCTCGAATAGAGCAACAATGCAACAAACACTCAATGTAAACCCTGAGAATAACAGAACCAAACAAATCACACTCTCTCTATAGCATGGCAAATAATTGTAACAGCTAATGTTCTCTCATGAATGGTAATGCATTTACCATGTGTCCGTGTGAATGTAACCATAGCATGCCATGCATGGGTTCGGCTTAACATGACGACGCTATGTTAGCCACATTGCTAAGACTTAAGAGTAAATGCTAAATCTGTTTGCTCTTTGCTTTTGCTACTCTGCTACTCTTTGGGGTCGCTGCTCTTTTTTGTCTTTTTCTACCTTCCGCTCTCTTACCCCGGCAAAGCAAAAGTCGTTTGCGTTTTAAAATACGAAAATACGACGCCAGCTGTCGTGGCCATATTGGAATTCTTTTGATAATTTTTTCGTTTTGATATGAAAGAGAGCTGAAAAAGCAAAATAATTTCATGTTTTTCAAATGTAATTTTCAGCATCTTTCCATGGAGTTTCCTTTGATTTCTTACACACAAACGAAAGCTCAAAATCTGGACTTTCTTTTGATGGCAAAAAATTCGAAAATATCTTTTGATTTCGCTGTGAAATAAGCCTTTGAAAAATGTTTGTAAATGAATTGAAAAATTTTTATCGCCGCTTTGTAAAGTGAAATTTCTTTGCTTTGTATGAAGAATGTGTGTGTGCGTCGTCGTTGTTGTTTTTTTTGCACATTATCGCATGTTCTACGAACTTTCGTATCAAACGGCGACCATCATCATCATCATCGGCACAGACCAGAAACCTCCGCCATAGCAAAGCCAACAATTAGTTTTTAGAGTCTTTATCATGCCCGTTGCTGTCTTGGTTAGAGAAGAGTGGGGGCGGTGAAGAGTCATGTTTTTCGCTTTGCCTCGATTTCTCATTCTTTGGTTGACTGGCTGGCTGGCTGATGATGATGATGGTACGAATTTTGGCTTTTGCATAAAGGTTTTTTTATTGTTCATTGTTTTCGCTAATCTCGTATGTCTTCGGCTGGCTTCGTGTTTATGTCTTCTAAGTTTTCTTGAGTCTAGCTTTGCCATGTCTGGGCTTCGGGAGATGATGCCGTTTTCTTACTGTTGTTGTTGATGTTGGTTTTATTACAAGTTTTTTCCATGAATCGAAGGCAGCAAACAAATACACAGGAACAATGAGATGAGGGTATACCAAGAGAAAAGTCAATGCCTTTGATAGTGCATTAATCTCATTGTCTTCTAAGATAAATAATTTATAACTGTTTATCGGCCACCTAATACTGATTAGTGTGCTTTATAATTTAATTAATCACTCAAGTTCAATTTTATGGCGATTGTCAAACAGGTTACAGTTAATTTAACCACAATTATTTTGAAGTTTCCCACACACAGTGGCTAACAGAACGAATACAATATTCTTCGTTGACCTGTAAAATTTACAGATTATTTTTTTTAGAACGTTTAGTTGTTAAGGTTTCAAAGCTACGGTTTGATTAGAGGTTGACATGACAAAAATTAAAAATATATCCTTTAAGGGCTTTACTGGTCTTTGATCTTTGAATCAAGCGAACGATCAAATCAAGTAATAAAGGGTGATTTGTTAAGAGCTTGATAACTTTTTTTGTAAAAAAAACGCCTAAAATTTGCAAAATCTCATCGGTTCTTTATTTGAAACGTTAGATTGGTCCATGACATTTACTTTTTGAAGATAATTTCATTTAAATGTTGACCGCGGCTGCGTCTTAGGTGGTCCATTCGGAAAGTCCAATTTTGGGCAACTTTTTCGAGCATTTCGGCCGGAATAGCCCGAATTTCTTCGGAAATGTTGTCTTCCAAAGCTGGAATAGTTGCTGGCTTATTTCTGTAGACTTTAGACTTGACGTAGCCCCACAAAAAATAGTCTAAAGGCGTCAAATCGCATGATCTTGGTGGCCAACTTACCGGTCCATTTCTTGAGATGAATTGTTCTCCGAAGTTTTCCCTCAAAATGGCCATAGAATCGCGAGCTGTGTGGCATGTAGCGCCATCTTGTTGAAACCACATGTCAACCAAGTTCAGTTCTTCCATTTTTGGCAACAAAAAGTTTGTTAGCATCGAACGATAGCGATCGCCATTCACCGTAACGTTGCGTCCAACAGCATCTTTGAAAAAATACGGTCCAATGATTCCACCAGCGTACAAACCACACCAAACAGTGCATTTTTCGGGATGCATGGGCAGTTCTTGAACGGCTTCTGGTTGCTCTTCACTCCAAATGCGGCAATTTTGCTTATTTACGTAGCCATTCAACCAGAAATGAACCGAACACTGATTTTGGTAATAAAATTCAATGATGAAATGAACCGAACACTGATTTTGGTAATAAAATTCAATGATTTGCAAGCGTTGCTCGTTAGTAAGTCTATTCATGATGAAATGTCAAAGCATACTGAGCATCTTTCTCTTTGACACCATGTCTGAAATCCCACGTGATCTGTCAAATACTAATGCATGAAAATCCTAACCTCAAAAGAATCACCCTTTAAATTTCTATCAACAAATGCATTATAAAAATGTGTAACTTTCCTTAAAAAATGAATATCTCTATTAATGGATGAGTTAAAGATAGAAATATAATAAATAAGAGTATTCTGGCCAAACTTGTGAAAATCAGGCGATACATATACACGGATGAAAAAGACTGTTTTTCATATGTTTGGCTATAAACATTATATGTTTGGAACACAAATTTTTAAACACAATATTTTTGAGTGCAAGCATATAATGTTCATAAACTAGCATAACATGTTTGGGACATATATGTTAATATGTTAGAACATATTATGTTTGGGACATAAAATGTTTTTAAATATAATATGCTTGGATGCAAACATATATTAATTTAGAAATAGCCTATAAACATATATGTGTTTAGTAGCTTGGAGCGCTATTTAACAGGGAGCGATATTGAATTAAGTTGGTGGTTGTTGCTTGTTATTACAAAATTAACATTTTATTTTTCCTTGGGCAATTGATCAGCTACTTCTTTGATCCTTACAAACTGTGTGGTCCGCTGTTCGAATCCCCGTCCGGCAAAAGGTAAAATTAAAATAAAAACAAGTATATACGGCCGTAAGTTCGGCCAGGCCGAATCTTATGTACCCTCCACCATGGATTGCGTAGGAACTTCTACTAAAGGCTGTCATCCACAATCGAATTACTTGGGTTGCGATAACACTTGCCGATGGCAAGGTATCGTAAAACTTTTTAACACTGTTTTCTAAATTGTAAGTTAGCCCATACGGGGTATATATTAAACAAAAAAAAGGCCGATTAAATACGTATATAATCTAGTTTGACAAAATTTTCTATAGAAATAAAATTTTGACAAAATTTTATATAGAAATGAAACCTTGACAAAATTTTCTATAGAAATAAAATTTTGACAAAATTTTCTATAGAAATAAAAATTTGACAAAATTTTCTATAGAAATAAAAACTTGACAAAATTTTCTATAGAAATAAAATGTTGACAAAATTTTCTATGGAAGTAAAATGTTGACAAAATTTTCTATAGCAATACAATTTTGACAAAAATTTCTATAGAAATAAAATGTTGACAAAATTTTGTATAGAAATGAAATTTTGACAAAATTTTGTATAGAAATAAAATGTTGACAAAATTTTCTACAGAAATAAATTTTTTACAAAACTTTCTATAGAAATAAAATTTTGACAAACATTTCTATAGAAATAAACTTTTGACAAAACTTTCTATAGAAATGAAATTTTAACAAAACTTTCTATAGTAATAAAATTTGACAAAATTTTCTATGGAAATAAAGTTTTGGTAGATTACAAAATTTTCTATAGAAATAAAATTTTGACAAAATTTTCTATGGAAATAAAATTTTGACAAACATTTGTATAGAAACAAACTTTTGACAAAACTTTCTATAGAAATGAAATTTTGACAAAACTTTCTATAGTAATAAAATTTGACAAAATTTTCTATCGAAATAAAGTTTTGGTAGATTATTTTTGGCGATATGGACCAATTTTTGTGTAATAAGTCATCGACTATATATAACTAAAGACCGATATGGACCAATTTTTACATGGCTGTTAGAGGCCATATATTGACAAAATGTACCAAATTTCAACCGTATCGGATGACTTGTGCTCCTCCAAGAGGTTCCGGACGTCAAATCTGGGGATCGGTTTATATGGGGGCTATATATAATTATGGACCGATATGGACCAATTTTTGCATGGTTGTTAAAAACCGTATACTAAGACCACGTACAAAATTTCAACCGGATTTTGCTCCTCCAAGAGGCTCCGGTGGTCAAATCTGGGGATCGGTTAATATGGGAGCTATATATAATTATGGACCGATATGGACCAATTTTTGCATGGTTGTTAGAGGCCGTATACTAACATCAGGTACCAAATTTCAACCGGATCGGATGAATTTTGCCCCTCCAAAAGTCTCCGGAGGTCAAATCTGGGGATCGGTTTATACGGGGGCTATATATAATTATGGACCGATATGGACCAATTTTTGCATGGTTGTTAGAGACCGTATACTAAGACCACGTACCAAATTTGAACCGGATCGGATGAATTTTGCTGCTCCGGGAGGCTCCCCAAGCCAAATTTGGGGATCGGTTTATATGGGGGCTATACGTAAACGTGGTCCGATATGGCCCATTTTCAATACCATCCGACCTACATCAATAACAACTACTTGTGCCAAGTTTCAAGTCGATAGCTTGTTTCGTTCGGAAGTTAGCGTGATTTCCACAGACGGACGGACAGCCGGACAGACGGACGGACGGACAGACGGACAGACGGACGGACGGACATGCTTAGATCGACTCAGAATTTCACCACGACCCAGAATATATATACTTTATGGGGTCTTAGAGCAATATTTCGATGTGTTACAAACGGAATGACAAAGTTAATATACCCCCATCCTATGGTGGAGGGTATAAAAAAATCATACAATTGAATAATTTCTTCTACAATGTTTGTATTACAGAAAAAGGTGCTAAGAACTAAAAAATCTCGTGGAAGTGAGAAAGATGTGGGGGAATATACAATTAGGCAGAAACCAAATTTTGAGCATTCAGGTCGAAAACCTATGTTGTTAGCACCTATATTACCTGTTTATTTTCATAATTCATTATGATTGTAAATATATAAATAAATAAATAAAATTTTGAGCACAATATTGTTTGGGAGAATTTTTTTTAAGCATATAATATTTTTGGGTGCAAAATGCTTCCAAACATATTATATGTTCACATAATAACATATTGTTTTTTGGAAGGCAACATTATTGAATTTGGATGCAAAAATACAAAATGTTTGGAACTTAGACTACCCAAACATATATTGCTTAGACCAATATGCTTTCAAACATATTATATATTGGAAGAGATCAAACATATAAATGTTTGGGCAATACCCAAAAATGTATATGCTTGAAGCAAAATATGTTTGGGAGTATATGTTACAGAAGCGATTTTTTGTGAGCGTGTATAAGGGAGCTATTTGTATGACAAAATTTTCTACAGAAATAAAATGTTTACAAAAATTTCTAAAGAAATAAAATTTTGACAAAATTTTCTATAGAAATATAATTGTGACAAAATTTTCTATAGAAACAAAATTTTGACATAATTTTCTATAGAAATAAAATTTTGACAAAATTTTCTATAGAAAAACAATTTTGACAAAACTTTTTATAGAAATAAAATTTTGACAAAAATGTCTATAGAAGGTTACCTTGTGTCAAATCGGTTAAAAAATCGGGGTTTTATGGCCAAATTTGGCAAAATTTTGACAAAATTTTCTATAGAAATAAAATGTTTACAAAAATTTATAAAGAAATAAAATTTTGACAAAATTTTCTAAAGAAATAAAATTGTGACAAAATTTTCTATAGAAACAAAATTTTGACATAATTTTCTATAGAAATAAAATTTTGACAAAACTTTTTATAGAAATAAAATTTTGACAAAATTTTCTATAGAAATAAAATTTTGACAAAATTTTCTATAGAAATAAAATTTTGACAAAATTTTCTATAGAAATAAAATTTTGACAAAATTTTCTATAGAAATAAAATTTTGACAAGATATTCAATAGAAATTAAATTTTGACAAAAATTTTTTCAGAAATAAAATTTTGAAAAAATATTCTATAGAAATAAAATTTTGACAAAATTTTCTATAGAAATAAAATTTTGACAAAATTTTCTATAGAAATAAAATTGTGACAAGATTTTCTATAGAAATAAAATTTTGACAAAATTTTCTGTAGAAATAAAATTTTGACAACAATGTCTATAGAAATAAAATTTTGACAAAAATTTCAATAGAAATAAAATTTTATTTTTTTATTATTTATTTGGATTGTTGACCTGTGTTTAACTATGTTTTTGGTTTTAGTCCAACTCAAGGTCATTAATGAAAAAACTCCAGATGTTTTTTATTCGAGTTTTTTTTTAACATAATTTGTTGGCACAACAAAAACGAAACTTAAAACTAGACTATCAGGTCACAAATCTGACGTAAAGGCTATTGATCGTCCTTTGGAACAAAAAACTGCACTCGCTGCTCACTGTGCATTGACTGGACATAAACCAAATTTGACCCAAGTTGACATTTTAGCTGAAGAGAGACACCATAATAAGAAATTCACTTTAGAAATGCTACATATTATTGACGTTCCATCGGAGAAGAGACTTAATTACAAAACGGATACAGATGGATTCTCACACATATACAGGGATATCGTTATAAAAAGCAGAGATCGACAACGAAAGTTAGTCAGTAAGGTGTCATAAAACAGTAAAGTGCAATTTCACTCTTGTTTTATTTAATGTAATTATTACACACTTAAATGTTTGTAATGTAAAAATAAAAATGTGATATTTATACCCTGCTCCACACTGTGGAACAGGGTATTATAAGTTAGTGCATATGTTTGCAACACCCAGAAGGAGACGAGATAGACACATGGTGTCTTTGGCAAAAATTCTCAGGGTGGGCTCTTGAGTCGATATAGCGATGTCCGTCTGTCCGTCTGTCCGTGAACACATTTTTGTAATCAAAGTCTAGGTCGCAGTTTTAGTCCAATCGACTTCAAATTTGGCACAAGTATGTGTTTTGGCTCAGAATAGATCCCTATTGATTTTGGAAGAAATCGGTTCAGATTTAGATAAAGCTCCCATATATATATTTCGCCCGATATGGACTTATATGGCTCCAGAAGCCAGAGTTTTACCCTAATTTACTTAAAATTTTGCACAAGAAGAACAATTAGTACTAAAGTCAAGTGTGCCAAATTTTATTGAAATCGGTTCAGATTTAGATATAGTTCCCATATATATCTTTCGCCTGACATGGACTAATATGGTCCCAGAAGCCAGAGTTTTACCCCAATTTGCTTGAAATTTTGCACAGGGCGTAGAATTAGCATTGTAGCTATGCGTGCCAAATTTGGTTAAAATCGGTTAAGATTTAGATATATCTCCCATATATAGCTTTCGCCCGATTTACACTCATATGACCACAGAGGCCAATTTTTAACTCCGATTTAGTTGAAATTTTGCACAAGGAGTAGAATTAGCATTGTAGCTATGCGTGTCAAATTTGGTTAAAATCGGTTAAGATTTAGATATATCTCCCATATATAGCTTTCGCCCGATTTACACTCATATGACCACAGAGGCCAATTTTTAACTCCCATTTAGTTGAAATTTTGCACAGGGAGTATAATTAGCATTGTTGCTATGCGTGCCAAATTTGGTTGAAATCTGTTCAGATTTACATATAGCTCCCATATATATGTTTTTCTGATTTCGACAAATATGGTCAAAATACCAACATTTTCCTTGTAAAATCGCCACTGCTTAGTCGAAAAGTTGTAGAAATGACTCTAATTTTCCTAAACTTCTAATACATATATATCGAGCGATAAATCATAAATAAACTTTCCTTAGTTTCCTTAATATTGCTTTAGATTTAAACGTTTCCCATATTTATACCCTTCACCACTACTGTGGTACAGGGTATAATAAGTTTGTGCATTTGTATGTAACGCCAAGAAGGAAAAGTCTGAGACCCATCGTTTAGTATACCGATCGTCTTAGAATTAAATTCTGAGTCGATTTAGCGATGTCCGTCTGTCTGTCTGTCTGTCTGTCTGTCCGTCTGTCTGTCTGTTGATGTATTTTTGTGTGCAAAGTACAGCTCGCAGTTTTAGTCCGATTGTCCTAAAATTTGGTATAGGGTCCTGTTTCGGCTCAAAGACGATCCCTATTGATTTTGCAAAAAATCGGTTCAGATTTAGATATAGCTGCCATATATATTTTTCACCGATCTGGTCATAATTGGCGTGTATATCAACCGATCTTCCTCAAATTCCGTACATCCGAATATTTTATGAGTCTCGAAAAACTTGCCAAATATCAGCCAAATCGGTTCAGATTTAGATATAGCTCCCATATATAGCTTTCGCCCGATTTACACTCATTTGCCCACAGAGGCCAATTTTTTGCTCCGATTTAGTTGAAATTTTGCACAGGGAGTAGAATTAGAATTGTAGCTATGCGTGTCAAATTTGGTTGAAATCGGTTCAGATTTAGATATAGCTCCCATATATAGCCTTCGCCCGATTTACACTCAAATGACCACAGAGGCCAATTTTTTGCTCCGATTTATTTGAAATTTTGCACAGGGAGTATAATTAGCATTGTAGCTATGCGTGCCAAATTTGGTTGAAATCGGTTCAGATTTAGATATAGCTCCCATATATAGCTTTCGGCCGATTTACACTCATATGACCACAGAGGCCAATTTTTTGCTCCGATTTAGTTGAAATTTTGCACAGGGAGTAGAATTAGCATTGTAGCTATGCGTGCCAAATTTGGTTGAAATCGGTTCAGATTTAGATATATCTCCCATATATAGCTTTCGCCCGATTTACACTCAAATGACCACAGAGGCCAATTTTTTGCTCCGATTTAGTTGAAATTTTGCACAGGGAATATAATTAGCATTGTAGCGATGTGTGCCAAATTTGGTTGAAATCGGTTCAGATTTAGATAGAGCTCCCATATATATCTTTTGCCCGATATGGATTTATATGGTCCTAGAAACCAGAGGTTTGGCCCAATTTGATTGAAATTTTGCACTAGGAGTACAACTAGTAGTGTAGTCAAGTGTGCCAAATTTGATTGAAATCGGTTCTGATTTAGATATAGCTCCCATATATAGCTTTCGCCCGATTTACACTCATATGACCACAGAGGCCAATTTTTACAGCGATTTAGTTGAAATTTTGCATAGGGAGTATAATAAGCATTGTTGCTATGCGTGCCAAATTTGGTTGAAATCGGTTCAGATTTAGGTATACCTCCCATATATATGTTTTTCTGATTTCGACAAAAATGTTCAAAATACGAACATTTCCCTTTTAAAATCGCCTCTGCTTAGTCGAAAAGTTGTAAAAATTACTCTAATTTTCCTCTACTTCTAATGCATATATATCGAGCGATAAATCATAAATAAAACTTTGTGAAGTTTCCTTAAAATTGCTTCATATTTAAATCTTTCCCATATTTATACCCTTCACCACTACTGTGGTACAGGGTATAATAAGTTTGTGCATTTGTATGTAACGCCAAGAAGGAAAAGTCTGAGACCCATCGTTTAGTATACCGATCGTCTTAGAATTAAGTTCTGAATCGATTTAGCGATGTCCGTCTGTCTGTCCGTCTGTCTGTCTGTTGATGTATTTTTGTGTGCAAAGTACAGCTCGCAGTTTTAGTCCGATTGTCCTAAAATTTGGTATAGGGTCCTGTTTCGGCTCAAAGACGATCCCTATTGAGTTTGGAAAAAATCGGTTCAGATTTAGATATAGCTGCGATATATATTTTTCACCGATCTGGTCATAGTTGGCGTGTATATCAACCTATCTTCCTCAAGTTCCGTACATCCGAATATTTTATGAGTCTCGAAAAACTTGCAAAATATCATCCAAATCGGTTCAGATTTAGATATAGCTCCCATATATAGCTTTCGCCCGATTTACACTCATTTGCCCACAGAGGCCAATTGTTGGCTTCGATTTGGTTGAAATTTTGCACAGGGAGTAGAATTAGCATTATAGGTATGTGTGTCAAATTTGGTGGAAATCGGTTCAGATTTAGATATAGCTCCCATATATAGCTTTCGCCCGATTTACACTCAAATGACCACAGAGGCCAATTTTTTGCTCCGATTTAGTTGAAATTTTGCACAGGGAGTATAATTAGCATTGTAGCGATGTGTGCCAAATTTGGTTGAAATCGGTTCAGATTTAGATATAGCTCCCATATATATGTTTTTCTGATTTCGACAAAAATGGTCAAAATACCAACATTTTCCTTGTAAAATCGCCACTGCTTAGTCGAAAAGTTGTAAAAATTACTCTATTTTTCCTAAACTTCTAATGCATATATATCGAGCGATAAATCATAAATAAACTTTTGCGAAGTTTTCTTAAAATTGCTCCAGATTTAAATGTTTCCCATATTTTTTTTACTAAAATTGTGTTCCACCCTAGTGCATTAGCCAACTTAAATTTTGAGTCTATAGGTTTTGTAAAAGTCTATAAAATTCTGTCCAAATCGAGTGATATTTAAATGTATGTATTTGGGACAAACCTTTATATATAGGATGTGATATGGTATTGAAAATTTAGATCTACAAAGTGGTGCAGGGTATAATATAGTCGGCTCCGCCCGACTTTAGACTTTCCTTACTTGTTTTTCTTAAATTGTGTCTGTCGTTAACACCATATAGTGCTAAAGAGATTTTAACAAATTTTATCTCCAATTTTTTCCACCAAAATATGAAATTTTCTTAAACAACAGAAAAAAAAAGATTTTTATTTGTTAATGAATTTTCTTCAATTTGACAAAAATTATAAACTTATTTGTGTCATGTTGCAAAATATTTTAATTAAAATTTTCTAAAATATTAATTAAAATTTTCTAAAACGTTAATAAAAAATTTTCTGTCATGGTGGGTTCACTTTTGTGTGGGTTTAGAACAACCATGGAAAAATTGGTCCACATCGGTCCATAATTATATATAGCCCCCATATAAACCGATCCCCAGATTTGGCTTGCGGAGCCTCAAAGAGAAGCAAAGTTCATCCGATCCGGCTGAAATTCGGTACATGGTGTTGGTATATGGTCTCTAACAACCATGCAAAAATTGGTTTACATCGGTCAATAATTATATATAGCCCCCATATAAACGGATCCCCAGATTTGGCTTGCGAAGCCTCAAAGAGAAGTAAATTTCATCCGATCCGGCTGAAACTTGGTACATGGTGTTGGTATATGGTCTCTAACAACCACGCAAAAATTGGTCCACATCAGTCCATAATTATATGTAGCCCCCTTATAAACCGATCCACAGATTTGGCTTGCGGAGCCTCAAAGAGAAGCAAATTTCATCCGATCCCGTTGAAATTTGGAATATGGTGTTAGTATTTGATCTCTAATAACCATGCCAGAATTAGTCCATATCGGTCTATAATTATATACAGCCCCCATATAAACCGTTCTCCAGATTTGACCTCCGGAGCCTCTTGGAGGAGCAAAATTCATCCGATCCGGTTCAAATTTAGAACGTGGTGTTAGTATATGGCCTCTAACAATCATACCAAAATTGGTCCATATCGGTCTATAGTTAGGTTAGGTTAAAGTGGCAGCCCGATTAAGTTTCAGACTCACTTAGACTATTCAGTCCATTGTTATATATAGCCCATACCCAATCACACAAAAATTGGTCCATATCGGTTCATAATCATGGTTGCCACTCGAGCCAAAAATAATCTACCAAAATTTTATTTCTACAGTAAATTTTGTCCAAATTTGATTTCTATAAAAAATTTTGTAAAAATTTTATTTCTATAAAAAATTTTGTCAAAATTTTATTTCTATGGAAAATTTTGTTAAACTGAAGTATATACGTATTTCATCGGTCTTTTTAAATTTAATATATACCATGTATGGACTTACTTACAATTTAGAAGAGGGTGTTAGGAGGATACCTTGCCATCGGCAAGCGTTTCCGCAACCCAAGTAATTCGATTGTGGATGGGAGTATTTAGAAGAAGTTTCTACGCAATCCATGGTGGAGGGTACATAGGCTTCGGCCTGGCCTAACTTACTGCGGTATATTCTTTTTTTTTTAGTTTGTGGAATTATTATGTTTGGAGAAAATTTCGTTTACTCTAATAATTTTTTGCATAGATTGAAAAAAATATTTACGTGATATTAAAGATTACGCAACCTAAATTTTAGTGCAAAATTTACAAAATATTAAGGACAAATTTCTTTACAATAGTGAAATTTTAATTAAAATAAAGTTTATAATCTTTGCTTTAAAAATTTTTTTCCATTAAATTTAGGACACAAATTTTGTAAAGTTGTGTCTTTGAACTAAGGCTAATTTTCCTTAAAATAAAGAACACACATTACTGATTTAAAGAAATTGTCCTTAAATTAACTGAAATATTGAAACTTTATATTTAATATAAAAACGCTTCAAATACAGGCTAAGACTTATTTTGAGGATTTTGCGTCTTGGGTTTAAAGTTTTTTTGGAATTAAGAAAACATTTTATACTTTGAAGTATCCGTTATAATTGGCATTTGTTTGTAAGTGAGTACCTTTATTAATGAACCGCGAAAACAGAATGAAAGTTTGATACAAGAGATCTGTATCCAATTTTAATTCTATTGGTCGTAAATTTAAAGGTCGCTAAAAATTTGCTTTATTTTAAAGAAGCCGCATCTTTGGCTCGGAATCAATACCAAAATCCTTAAGGGAAAGTCAGAATCTTTGGATCCAAGTAAACTTTTTTTGAGTGTATATTAGTTAAATTAACTAAAAAAACGCGAAAAATTATACTCAAATTAAGCATTTAAGATTTACTAAATTCGTATTTCTCACATTATAGTTCATTATTTCTTTAAATTTGTAACTTCTACTACAAATGCGTCCATCATGCACTTCGTATGTCACTAAAGACATCTTTGCAATTTTCAATTTTTTTGAATTTGTCAAAAAATATTTACTGATTTTTTTTGATATCGGGATGATGCCAGCGTTTGTAATACTGTTTAGTAAAAATTTTCTAAAATTATTTAAAATTTTCTAAAATTATCCAAAAGTTTTCTTTCTGGTGGGTTCGCTGTTTTTTCAGTGTAGATTTTGCAAAATACTAATCTTCAACTAAGAGGTACTTCACAAATAGAAAAAAAAAAATGTTGACAAAGTTTTCTATAGATATACAAATCTGAAAAATATTTTCTATAAAAATAAAATTTTGACAAAATTTTCTATAGAACTAAAATTTTCTATAGAAACAAAAATTTAGCAAAATTTTCTATACAAATAAAATTTTGACAATATTTCCTATAGAAATAAAATTTTGAGAAAATTTTTTATAGAAACAAAAAATTTGAAAAAATTTCCTAGAGAAATAAAACATTGACGAAATTTTCTATAGAAATAAAATGCTAACAAAATTTTCTATAGAAATAACATTTTCACAAAATTTACTGTAGACATATAATTTTGACAAAATTTTCTATAGAAATAAAATTTTGACAAAATGTTCTATACAAATAAAATTTTGACAAATTTTTCTATAGAAATAAAATTTTGACAAATTTTTCTATGGAAATAAAGTTTTGAGAAAATTTTCTATAGAAATAAAATTTTGAGAACATTTCCTATAGAAACAAAATTTTCTATAAAAATAAAATTTTGACAAAATTTTCTATAGAAATAAAATTTTGACAAAATTTTCAATAGGAATAAAATTTGGGAAAATGTTCTATATACACAAAATTTTGAAAAAATCTTCTATATTTTACAATATAGAAAATTATATAATATTTTGATAAAATTTTCTATGGAAACAAAATGTTGACAATATTTTCTATAGAAATAAAATTTTGACAAATTTTCTGTAGAAATAAAAATATCTATAAACTTAAGAAAATTATAGAAATACACTTATGACAAAATTTTCTGTAGAAATAACATTTTGAGAAAATTTTCTATATAAATAAAATTTTTGGAAAATTTTCTATAGAAATAAGATTTTGGGAAAATTTTCTACAGAAATAAAATATTGAGAAAACTTTCTGTAGAAATAAAATTATCTATAGAAATAAAATCTTCAAAAAATTTCTACAGAAATAAAATTTTAACAAAATTTTCTATACAAATAAAATTTTGACAAATTTTTCTATAGAAATAAAGTTTTGACAAATTTTTCTGAAAATAAAGCTTTGAGAAAATTTTCTATAGAAATAAAATTTTGAGAAAATTTTCTATAGAAATAAAATTTTGAGAAAATTTTCTATAGAAATAAAATTTTGAGAAAATTTTCTATAGAAATAAAATTTTGAGAAAATTTTCTATAGAAATAAAATTTTGACAAAATTTTCTATAAAAATAAAATTTTGACAAAATTTTCTATAAAAATAAAATTTTGACAAAATTTTCAATAGGAATAAAGTTTGAGAAAATATTCTATATAGACAAAATTTTGAAAAAAGTTTCTATATTTTATAATATAGAAAATTATATAATATTTTGAAAAAATTTTCTATAGAAATGCAATTTTGACAAATTTTCTGTAGAAATAAAAAAAATCTATAAACTTTTGAAAAAAAAAATTATAGAAATACACTTATGACAAAATTTTCTGTAGAAATAAAATTTTGAGAAAATTTTCTATAGAAATAAAATTTTGAGAAAATTTTATATAGAAATAACATTTTGAGAAAATTTTCTATAGAAATAAAATTTTGGGAAATTTTTCTATAGAAATAAAATTTTGGGAAAATTTTCTACAGAAATAAAATATTGAGAAAACTTTCTGTAGAAATAAAATTTTGACAAAATTTTCTATAGAAATAAAATCTTTAAAAAATTTCTACAGAAATAAAGTTTTAACAAAATTTTCTATACAAATTTTTCTATAGAAATAAAGTTTTGACAAATTTTTCTGGAAATAAAGCTTTGAGAAATTTTTCTATAGAAATAAAATTTTGAGAAAATTTTCTATAGAAATAAAATTTTGACAAAATTTTCTATAAAAATAAAATTTTGACAAAATTTTCAATAGGAATAAAGTTTGAGAAAATTTTCTATATAGACAAAATTTTGAAAAAAATTTCTATACTTTATAATATAGAAAATTATATAATATTTTGATAAAATTTTCTATAGAAACAAAATGTTGACAACATTTTCTATAGAAATACAATTTTGACAAATTTTCTGTAGAAAAAAAAAAAATTTATAAACTTTTGAAAAAAAATTATAGAAATACACTTATGACAAAATTTTCTGTAGAAATAAAATCTTGAGAAAATTTTCTATAGAAATAAAATTTTGAGAAAATTTTATATAGATAAAATTTTGAGAAAATTTTCTACAGAAATAAAATAGAAAACTTTGTATAGAAATAAAATTTTGACAAAATTTTCTTTAAAAATAAAATCTTGAAAAAAATTTTCTACAGAAATAAAATTTTAACAAAATTTTCTATAGAAATAAAATTTTGACAAAATTTTCTATACAAAAATTTTGACAAAATTTTTTTTAGAAATAAAATATTGACAAAATTTTCTATAGAAATAAAATTTTGACAAAATTTTTTTTAGAAATAAAATATTGACAAAATTTTCTATAGAAATAAAATTTTGACAAAATTTTTTATAGAAATAAAATATTGACAAAAATTTCTATAGAAATAAAATTCTGACAAAATTTTCTATAGGAATACAATTTTGAAAAAAATGTTTATAGAAATAAAATTTCTACGGAAATTTGCCTTACTTCAAAGACATGCGAGTTAACGGAGGAACAAAAATTTAAAGCTAAATTATGAACTTTTTATACCATAGGATGGAGGTATAACATATTAACATTGTCATTCTGTTTGTGAGGTCTCAGACCTCTCAAATTAATTATATTGCGGGTCGTGGGGAAATTCTGCGTCGATATAGCGATGTCCTCCGCCCGTCTGTGGATCACGCTAACTTCCGAACGAAACAAGCTATCGAATTGCAACTGGGCCATATCGGATCCCTGTTAGGTATAGTCCCCCATGTAAACCGACCCCAAATTTGTTTTGCAGACACTAAACCGATCCCTTTATATGACCACCGAGCCTTTTGGAAGAGCAAATTTAATGCAATCTAGGTGAAATTTGGCCATATATAATTATTTATACATTCCTCTATATAAAAGGATCAAGAACTAAAGGGACATACAAAAGTATTTATTCTGCCTTTATTTATCTAACATAGACTCCATATGGACTAACATACAATTTAGAAAAACATATGTTACCTTGCCATCGATAACTGTTTCCACAACCCAAGTAATTCGATTGCGGGTGACAGTCTTTAGTAGAACTTTCTACGCAATCCATGGTATATACACTCAAAAAAAGTTTACTTGGATCCAATGATTTTGACCTTCCTTTAAGGATTTTGGTATTGATTCCGAGCCAAAGATGCGGGTTCTTTAAAATGAGGAAATGTTTTTGCGACATATCTGGCTTTAAATCTAGGATATTTAAAATTAAAATTAGGATCTAAGGATCTCATTTATTGAATTTTCATTCTATTTTTCCGGTATATTAATATAGCTATTCATGTACAAACAAATGCCAGTTTAAAAATCGAAATTATGACGGATATTTCGAAGTAAAAAAATATTTTCTTAATTCCAAAATAACTTTAAACCGAAGATGCTAAATCCTCAAAATAAGTCTTAACCTATATTTGAAGCGTTTTTATCTTAAATCTAACGATTCAATATTTCAGTTAATTTAAGGACGATTTCTTAAAATCAAAAATGTGTTTCTTTACTTTAACGAAAATTTGCCTTAGTTTAAAGTCATAAAACTTTAACGAAGGGACGCAAATTTTCAAAATGTGTGTCCTAAATTTAATAAAAAATTTGTTGAAGCAAAGATTATAAACTTTCTTTTAATTAAAATTTCATTATTTTAAAGAAATTTGTCCTTAATAGTGTGTAAATTGCGCATCCTAAAATTGAGGTTGCGTAATCTTTAATATCACGTAAATATTTTTTTCAGTGTACTTGGTTAATTTGTTTTCTTATTTTAAAAAAATTTGTCCTTAAAATTGTGTACATTTTGAATTCCGTATTAGATAAATTTTTTTGCATTGTTTATAGTCCGATGTAACTTATGTCAAAAACTCCTATGACAAGCCCGTTTAAAATTCATTGGAAATGATTCAAGTTTGCACTACTTCCGGATCACAAAGCTTGTCTAGTCCCGAATAAACATTGACTTGTTTACGAATAGCTGTATGGCTATGGTTAGGTTAGGTTAGGTTATGTGGCAGCCCGATGTATCAGGCTCACTTAGACCATTCAGTCCATTGTGATACCACAATGGTGAACTTCTCTCTTATCACTGAGTGCTGCCCGATTCCATGTTAAGCTCAATGACAAGGGACCTCCTTTTTATAGCCGAGTCCGAACGGCGTTCCACATTCCAGTGAAACCACTTAGAGAAGCTTTGAAACCCTCAGAAATGTCACCAGCATTACTGAGGTGGGATAATCCACCGCTGAAAAACTTTTTGGTGTTCGGTCGTAGCAGGAATCGAACCCACGACCTTGTGTATGCAAGGCGGGCATGCTAACCATTGCACCACGGTGGCTCCCCTGTATGGCTATACTTTCCAAAGACAGTGGGAAAATTCGATAAATAAAATTTGTTTCTTATTTTGAATTTAAAGAGCCTACACAGAAAAAAAACTAACGCTATATTTAACTTATTTTTATTACAAAAAAAAAAATATTTGTTTGTAGTTAAATTGTAATATTTTTGTTTTTTTTTTTTGAAATTTTCCATAGCTTAATAAAATCTCAAATATTTTACGAACTAAACGTGAGTATAAAGTTCAATGACGGTACACATATGTTCAATATGAACTAAAGAAAAATAAACTTCTCGTACGATTCCCAAAAGTAGTATGAAAATATTTAGGGTTAAAATTGTTTGATTTGGCTCCAATGATTTTCTTCTTACTTTTAGGAAATTTTTTTTCTAAGAGAGGGTGTAATTTCGTGAACTGTATTTAAAAAATAAAACAGCCATTAAATTTTCCTGGTTTTAACAATGCTTTGTGGATATCTCATATTGTGGAGTAGAATGAAATCAAAAAAAAAATTGGTGTACTGAAACAAATAAAGCAGGATGTTAACATAAATCTGGATACTCTGAATGCACAATTTGTTAGTCCCTTGTTGACTCACGCTGATCAAGAGATAATATCAAATACAAACAATAATTTTGAGTCTGAATTTGGATTTGAAACTGTAACACAAGTTGAAGTTTACAACAGCTGTATGTCAATTACATCCAACTCGGTTGGCTGTGATGAAATTGATCCCAAAATCATCAAGATTATTCTACCACACACTCTGCAATATATCACTCATATCTATAACTCCATTATTATGACCAGCTTCTTTCCCTGCGGCATGGAAAACTGCAAATATTATTCCTATACCAAAAGGTAATGGAGAATTTCGTCCAATTGCGATACTACCATATCTATCCAAAATCCTAGAGAAAATGAATGAGAAAAACCTTCTAACCACACGACAGTCTGGATTTAGGCTGTCTCACTGCTCTTACTGATGTCGTTGAAACATTACGGTTGGCTCTCGATAACGGGGATATAGCTTTTCTCATACTCCTTGATCATTCAAAAGCCTTTGACAGTGTCCTGCATCCAATACTATGTAATAAACTGAGATCTAACTTTAACTTTGATTCGACCGCCGTGCGCCTACTAGCATCATACCTCACAAAGCGATCACAATTTACAACCAACGGAATAAACATCTCCTCCCTAATGCCACTTAATAGAGGGGTTACTCAAGGATCAATTCTTGGCCCTCTTCTATGCTCCATTTATTCCAATGATTTGCCCCATCAAGTGAAATTTTCTAATATTCAAATGTATGCTGATGACAATTATATTCATCATGTCACTTGGATTCTATAGAAAACTGTGTGTCAAATATCAATTAAGATATTTCTAGAATTCAATATTGGGTTTCAAGTAACGGTTTAATCCAAGCAAATCCAAAGCAATAATTATCCGTAATAAATCTGTTGTAGTTGGAACCAATATACATTTATTATTGGGAACGTCACTCCTAGAAGTTGTTGACAAAGCAAAGAACCACAAAGCTTGTCTAGTCCCGAATAAACATTGACTTGTTTACGAATAGCTGTATGGCTATGGTTAGGTTAGGTTAGGTTATGTGGCAGCCCGATGTATCAGGCTCACTTAGACCATTCAGTCCATTGTGATACCACAATGGTGAACTTCTCTCTTATCACTGAGTGCTGCCCGATTCCATGTTAAGCTCAATGACAAGGGACCTCGTGGGGTTATTTTCAACAAACATCTTAACTGGTCTGATCATATAACTACCACTTGTGGCAAAATATACTCTATGATTCGTAATTTGTGGACAACCCAACCGTATACACCTCTGAATATTGGGCTACTTCTTGTTAAAAGCTATAGTCTTCCTACCTTATTTTATGCTGCTGAGATTTTTGCGGGCTGTAATGCTTCGGACTACAGAAAACTGCAAACAACATTTAACAATGCAATACGATATGTGTATGGTTTGAGAAAATTTGACAGAGTCTCTCATCTTTCGCCGAATGTCCTTCAGTTGTCTCTTGAAAAATATCTATTCTTCTTTTTATTTAATAATGGTCTCAATATTAGTGGCATACTAAGTCTGTAGGTTCAGAATCAACTATAGCTCCTAATATCAGACATTTCTCTTCAGTTTGTGATAAAACTCCCATAACCATGTACCCCTTAATGTTCTTAAATATGGAAATGCGGTTTATCGCTCAAACCTATACCAGGGATGGAAAATGCAGTACTATAGTACTTTTTTCACTATGTCATATTTTTTACTATGTCAGTACTGCCCGACATAGTTGGCAGCCCGATGTATCAGGCTCACTTAGACTATTCAGTCCATTGTGATATCACATTGGAGAACTTCTCTCAGTATCGTAGTACCCCCGCGAATGATTTGGTACCTTTCCTGTATACCGTTTTGAGCCGATATCAGATTTATGGAACAATGGTTTTGACAAAATATTTTAATATTTGAAAGTTTTTAACAAACTTATTTGATAATGGTCTTTTACAAATTTGGCAAAACAGACAAGTTCGTGCGGGAAGCAACTCTCGATTTTGTAAAAGCTAGTGTAAAAAACTCGATTTTCTTGAATTTCAAGAATATTTTGGTCGGAGAAAGCATGTGATTCTATATTATGCTTCCATATGAACACTTTCTAGATAAAACGTTATCGATCAACTTTTTCTTTTGGAAAACTTTTCAATTTTTTTCTATAGAAAATTTTGTCAGAATTTTATTTTATATTTTGTCAACATTTTACTTCTATAGAAAATTTTGTCAAAATTTTATTTCTATAGAAAAGTTTGTTTCTATAGAAAAATTTGTTAAAATTTTATTTCTAAAGGAAATTTTGTCAAAATTTTTTTTTTCTGTAGAAAAATTTGTTAAAATTTTATTTCTATAGGAAATTTTGTGAAAATTTTATTTCTATAGAAAATTTTGTCAAAATTTTATTTCTATAGAACATTTTGTCAAAATTTTATTTCTATAGAAATTTTTTTCAAAATTTTATTTCTATAGAAAATTTTGTCAAAATTTTATTTCTATAGAAAATTTTGTCAAAATTTTATTTCTATGGAAAATTTTGTCAAAATTTTATTTCTATGGAAAATTGTGTCAAAATTTTATTTCTATAGATAATTTTACCAAAATTTTATTCCTATAGAAAATTTTACCAACATTTTATATCTATAAAAAATTTTGTCAACATTTTTTCCTTCATTTGAAAATAACGCATAATCATAAAATTTGAAAATAATAACAAAAAAAAAATTTTTTTGTCGTCTCAGATTGGTCGTAATAGCAGTCACGGTTTCCACAATTCTTAGAATAGGTAGAATTCTTCCAATAATGGTAGATTTTTTTTTACTGTTTGGTAGATTGGTAGAATTCATGATGTTTGACATTTTGCAACATATTCATCTGACAAAATTTTCTATAGAAATAAAATGTTGACAAAATTTTCTATAGAAAAAAAAATTGACAAAATTTTCTATGGAAATAAAATTTTGAAAAAAAAAAATTAAAAACAAAATTTTGAAAAAAAATTCTATAGAAATAAAAAGTTTACAAAATTTTCAACAAAAATTGACAATATTTTCTATAGAAATAAAATTTGTAGAAATAAAATGGTATTTATAGAAATAAAATGGTGACAAAATTTTCTACAGAAAAAAAATTTCGCAAAATTTTCTATAAAAATAGTAGAAATAAAATGTTGACAAAATTTTCTGTAAATAACAAAATTTTTTTTGTAGAAATAAAATGTTGACAATATTTTCTATAGAAAAGAAATTTGACAAAATGTTCTATAGAAACAAAATGTTGACAAAATATCCTATAGAAATAAAATTTTGAAAAAAAAATTTATAGAAATAAAATTTTGGAAAACTTTTCCAAAGAAAAAAAATTTTGACAAAATTTTCTAACTAAAGTGTTGACAAAATTTTCTATAGAAATAAAATTTTGACAAAATTTGCTATAGAAATAAAATTCTGACAAAATTTGCTATTGGAATAAAATTTTGACAACATTTTTTATAGAAATAAAATGTTGACAAAATTTTCGATAGAAATACAATTTTGACAAAATTTTCTATAGAAATAAAATTTTGGCAAAATTTTCTATAGGTATAAAATTTTGAGAAAATTATCTATAGAATAAAATTTTGAAAAAATTTTCTATAGAATAAAATTTTGAGAAAATATTCTAAAGAAATAAAATTTTGCCAAAATTTTCTATAGAAATAAAATTTTGGCCAAATTTTCTATAGAAATAACATTATCAATGGAAATAAAATGTTGACAAAATTTTCTATAGAAATAAATGTTGACAATATTTTCTATAGAAAAGTAAATGTTCTATAGAAATCAAATTTTGACAAAATTTTCTATAGATATAAAATTTTGAGAAAATTTTCTATAGGAATAAAATTTTCTATAGAAATAAAAATTTGAGAAAATTATCTATAGAAATTTGGAGAAAATTTTCTATAGAAGTAACATTTTCTATGGAAATAAAATGTTGACAAACTTTCCTATAGAAATAAAATTTTGACAAAATTTTCTATAGAAATAAATGTTGACAATATTTTCTATAGAAAAGAAATTAGACATAAAATTTGGAGAAAATTTTCTATAGAAACAAAATTTTGACAAAATTTTCTATAGAAATAAAATTTTGAAAAAATTTTCTATAGAAATAAAATGTTAACAAAATTTTCCAAAAAACAATTTGACAATATTTTCTATAGAAATAAAATTTGAATGAAATTTTTTATAGAAATAAAATGTTGACAAAATTTTCTACAGAAAAAAAATTCACAAAATTTTCTATAGAACTAAAATTTGGAAAACATTATCTATAGAAATAAAATTTTGACAAAATTTTCTATAGAAATAAATGTTGACAATATTTTCTATAGAAAAAAAAAATTGACAAAATTTCCTATAGGAATAAAATTTTGAAAAAAAAATCTATAAAAATAAAATTTGGAGAATCTTTTCTATAGAAATAAAATTTGAACTAAATTTTCTATAGAAATAAAATTTTGACAAAGTTTTCTATAGAAATAAAATTTTGATAACATTTTCTATAGAAATAAAATTTTGACAAAATTTTCTATAGAAATAAATCTTGACAATATTTTCTATAGAAAAGAAATTTGAAAAAAAATGGAAATAAAATGTTGACAAAATTTTCTATAGAAATAAAATTTAGACAAAATTTTCTATAGAATAAAATTTTAAGAAAATTTTCTATTGAAATACAATTTTGCCAAAATTTTCTATAGAAATAAAAATTTGAGAAAATTTTCTATAGAAGTTTGGAGAAAATTTTTTATAGAAATAATATTTTCTTTGGAAATAAAATGTTGACAAAATTTCCTATAGAAATAAAAATTTGAAAAAAAATTTCTATAGAAATAAAATTTGGAGAAAATTTTCTTTAGAAATAAAATTTTGACAAAATTTTCTATGGACATAAAATTTGGAAAAAATTGTCTAAAGAAATAAAATTTTGACAACGTTTTCTACAGAAACAAAATTTAAAAAAAAATCTATAGAAATAAAATGTTAACAAATTTTTCAAAAAAAAAAATTTGACAATATAGAAATAAATAAATCTATAGAAATAAAATTTGGAGAAAATTTTTTATAGGAATAAAATGTTGACAAAATTTTCTACAGAAAAAATGTTCACAAAATTTTCTATAGAAATAAAATGTTGACAATATTTTCTATAGAAAAGAAATTTGACAAAATGTTCTATAGAAATGAAATTTTGAATTCTATTTTATAGAAATAAAATTTTGAAAAAATTTTCCATAGAAATAAAATTTTGACAAAATTTTCTATAGAATTCAAATTTTGACAGAATTTTCTTTAGAAATAAAATTTTCTATAGAAATAAAATTTTGCCAAAATTTGCTATTGGAATAAAATTTTGCCAAAATTTTCTATAGAAATAAAAAATTTGAGAAAATTTTCTATAGAAAGAAAAAAGAGAACCGTGCGTCCATCTAACCATTTTGCAGTCTACAGAGCTTTGCCCAAATAAATTTGACAATCATACTTTTCCTCTGTTGGTTAAGCTACTCTTGTAGGTTAGTTGACGCAATGGTTTTAAGCTGAGATCAAAACAACAAATAAGTTCTACAAAATTTATAGACTTTAAATTTAAATCGGCTAATGCCCTAGGGTGGAACACAATATTATTAAAAAACCAGCATACCCTGCACCACTTTGTAGATCTAAATTTTCGATACCATATCACATCCGTCAAATGTGTTGGAGGCTATATATAAAGGTTTGTCCCAAATACATACATTTAAATATCACTCGATCTGGACAGAATTTGATAGACTTCTACAAAATCTATAGACTCAAAATTTAAGTCGGCTAATGCACTAGGGTGGAACACAATGTTAGTAAAAAAATATGGGAAACGTTTAAATCTGAAGCAATTTTAAGGAAACTTCGCAAAAGTTTATTTATGATTTATCGCTCGATATATATGTATTAGAAGTTTAGGAAAATTATAGTCATTTTTACAACTTTTCGACTAAGCAGTGCCGATTTTACAAGGAAAATGTTGGTATTTTGACCATTTTTGTCGAAATCAGAAAAACATATATATGGGAGCTATATCCAAATCTGAACCGATTTCAAGCAAATTTGGCACGCATAGTTACAATGCTAATTCTACTCCCTATGCAAAATTTCAACTAAATCGGAGCAAAAAAATTGGCCTCTGTGGTCATATGAGTGTAAATCGGGCGAAAGCTATATATGGGAGCTATATCTAAATCTGAACCGATTTTGCTGATATTTTGCCAGTTTTTCGAGACTCATAAAATATTCGGATGTACGGAATTTGAGGAAGATCGGTTGATATACACGCCAATTATGACCAGATCGGTGAAAAATATATATGGCAGCTATATCTAAATCTGACCCGATTTTTTCCAAAATCAATAGGGATCGTCTTTGAGCCGAAACAGGACCCTATACCAAATTTTAGGACAATCGAACTAAAACTGCGAGCTGTACTTTGCACACAAAAATACATCAACAGACAGACAGGCAGACAGACAGACAGACGGACAGACAGACGGACAGACAGACAGACGGACATCGCTAAATCGACTCAGAATTTAATTCTAAGCCGATCCGTATACTAAAAGGTTGGTCTATGATTACTCCTTCTTGGCGTTACATACAAATGCACAAACTTATTATACCCTGTACCACAGTAGTGGTGAAGGGTATAAATATGTGAAACATTTAAATCTGAACAAATTTAAAGGCATTTACGCAAAAGGGTATTTATGTTTTATCAGTCGATCGACATGTATTAGAAGTGTAGGCACATTGGAGTCATTTTTAGATGTTTTCGACTTATCAGTGGCGATTTTATAAGGAAAATGTTGGTATTTTGGACATTTTTACCAAATCAGAAAAACATATATATGGAAGCTATATCAAAATCTCAACCAATTTGAACCAAATTTGACACGCATAGTAATTATGTTAATTCTACTCCCTGTGCAAAATTTCATGTAAATCGGATTTCATCTTTGTATATTAGAGCTATATCTAAATCTGAACCGATTTCTTCCAAAATCAATGGGGTTCTATTCTGATCCAAAACAGAATCTTGTGCCAAGTTTAAAGTTGATTGGACCAAAACTGCCACCTGGGCTTTGATTACAAAAATGTGTTGACAGACAGACGGACAGGGCTATATCGACTCAGGGACCGATCATGAGCAACATTACCCTATTCCACAGTGTGGCGCAGGGTATATATGGACCCATTTTTGTATGATTCGGGAATGGTTTATCTGGGGGCTATATATCACTTTAGACCGATATGGAACAATTTTGTGGACATATACTAGCACAACGTACCAAATTTCATCCGGATCGGATAAATCTTGCTCTCCCAAGAGGTCAAATATGGGGATCGGTTCATATGGGGGCTATATATAATTATAGACCGATATGGACCAATTTTTGCATGGGTGCTAGAGGCCATATATAAACACCACATAGCGAATTTTAATCGGATCGGATGAAATTTGCTTCCCTAGGAGGCTCCTCAAGCCAAATCTTGTTTCGTTCGAAAGTTAGCGTGATTTCAACAAACGGACATGGCTACATTAAATATTCTGGTTATTCGACTACATGTTTGTGACTGATGTCTTACACTGAATAAAAGCATATGCTGCTCCAAAGATTTAGTCTTTGCAATAATGGAATTTTAATTTATTGTTGTTTCTTCACGTACTGTCAATGTCCTATAAGATTAAGAAAATATTATAAACTTCCTTTTTATTACAACTTCATTAATTTGAAAGAAATTTGTCCTTAATATTGTGAAAATTGCATGTCCTTAAATTTAATTTGCATATTCTTTCATATTAGGCTAATATCATTTGTAGTGTATGCGAAACTATTAAGAATTTGTTAGAGAAGCCTTAGAATTTAGTAATTATTCATCATCAACAATACTACCACATAAATATTTTTATTTTTATACAAAATTTTCTCAAAATTTTATTTCTATAGAAAATTTTCTAAAAATTTTACTTCTATACAAAATTTTCTCACAATTTTATTTCTATAGAAATTTTTTCAAAACTTTATATCTATAGAAAATTTTCTCAAAATTTTATTTCTATAGAAAATTTTCTCAAATTTTTTTTGTATTAATATTTTTTTTTTAAATTTATTTCTACAGAGAATTTTCTCAAAATTTTATTTCTATAGAAAATTTTCTCAAAATTTTATTGCTATACCAAATTTTATTTCTATGGATAATTTTTTCAGAATTCTATTGCTATACAAAATTTTGTCAAAATTTTATTTCTATAGACAATTTTCTCAAAATGTTATCTAGGAAATTTTTTTAAAATTTTATTTCTATAGATAATTTTCTTAAAATTTTATTTCTATAGATAATTTTCTTAAAATTTTACTGCTAAAGAAATTTTTCTAAAAATTTTATTTTTACAGAAAATTTTTTTAAAACTTTATATCTAAAGAAAATTTTCTCAAAATATTATTTCATAGACAATTTTCTAAAAATTTTATATTTACAAAAAATTTTTTCAAAACTTCATATCTATAGAAAATTTTCTCGAATTATTATTTCTATAGGAAATTTTGTCAAAATTTTATTAATATGGAAAATTTTCGCAAAACTTTATTTCTACAGAAACTTTTGTCAAAATTTTATTTCTACAGAAAATTTTCCCAAAATTTTATTTCTATAGAAAATTTTCTCCAAATTTTATCTATAGAAAATTTTGTCAGAATTTTATTTCTATAATTTTCTTAAAATTTTATTGCTAAAGAAAGTTTACAAAAAATTTTATTTCTACAGCAAATTTATTTCAAAACTTTATTTCTATAGAATTTTTTTTTTCAAAACTTTACGTCTATAAAAATTTTCTCGAAGTTTTATTTCTATAGAAAATTTTATCAAAATATTATTTCTATAGAAAATTTTGTCAACATTTTATTTCTATAGAAAATTTTCTCAAACTTTATTTCTATAGAAAATTTTCTAAAAACTTTATTTCTATAGAAAATTTTGTCAAAATTTTATTTCTATAGATAATTTTCTTATAGCTAAAGAAAATTTTCTAAAAATTTTATTTCTACAGAAATTTTTTTTAAAACTTTATTTTTACAGAAAATTTTCTCAAGATGTTATTTCCATAGAAAATTTTGTCAAAATTTTATTTCGTTTTGTTTGTTATTGTTGGCTTCTCTTCAATCGTTACTGTTGTTTTTGATCTCAGCTATAGGGCTTTGTCCAAATAAATTTGACAAGCATACTTTTCCTCTGTTGGTTAAGCTACACTTGTAGTTTAGTCAATGCATGGCTTTAAGCTGAGATCAAAAACAACAATAAAAATTTTATTTCTATAGAAAATGTTCACAAAAATTTCTCAAAATTTTATTTCTATAGAAGATTTTCTAAAAATTTTATTTCTATAGAAAATTTTGTCAAAAGTTTATTTCTGTAGACAATTTTGTCAAAGTTTTATTGCTATAGAAAATTTTGTCAAAATATCATTTCTATAGAAAATTTTCTCAAAATATTATTTCTATAGAAAATTTTGTCAAAATTTTATTTCTATAGAAAATGTTCTCAAAACTTTATTTCTACTGAAAATTTTCTCAAAACTATATTTCTATAGAAACTTTTGTCAAAATTTTATTTCTATATAAATTGTTCTCAAAATTTTATATATAGATAATTTTCTTAAAATTTTATTGCTAAAGAAAATTTTCTAAAAATTTTATTTCTACAGAAAATTTTTTTAAAACTTTATTTCTATAGAAAAATTTCTCAAGATTTTATTTCCATAGAAAATTTTGTCAAAATTTTATTTCTATAGAAAATTTTCCCAAAAATTTCTCAAACTTTTATTTCTATAAAAGATTTTCTAAAAAATGTATTTCTATAGAAAATTTTGTCAAAATTTTATTTCTGTAGAAAATTTTGTTAAAATTTTATTTCTATATAAAATATTCTCAAAATTTTATTTCTACAGAAATGGTTCCCAAAATTTTATTTTTATAGAAAATATTCTCAAAATTTTATTTCTATAGAAAGTTTTCTGAATATTTTATATCTATAGAAAATTTTATTAAAATTTTATATCTAGTGAAAAGTTTGTCAAAATGTTATTTCTATATAAAAAATGTTGTTAAAATGTTATTTCTATAAAAAAAATTTACTCAAAATTTTATTTCTATAAAAGATTTTCTCCAATTTTTATTTCTATAGAAAATTTTCTCAAAATTTTATTTCTATTTCTATATTTTATTTCTCTCTTAGTTGCAGAGAAATATTTTGCAAAATCTACCAAAACATCGAGAATACTACACCCAGAGAAGGAATATGATCACCTCAACCATGTTTCGAGAGCAAAATGTTATTTTTGGACGGAGAACATGTAACATGTTTGCGGCAACCTTGTTATTTTCTAAAAAAGCATATGTCTAGCTTCGGCAACCATGTATATGTTTGCAGAGAAAACAACATTTTTGCGACAAACATGTTCCATGCTCACTGTCCAAAAATAACATTTTGCCCTCGAAACATGGTTGAGATGATCATATTCCTTCTCTGCGTGTACCAATCCACACAAAACCATTGTTGGTAGAATTCTACCAAATGTAGCAACCGTGATACCCTGACATGAAAAGCTGTCACAATTTTGTCTAACTCGAATAAATCAAAAGCTTCAACTTTGAGCAATAGCTTTTAGCTAAAGGTCTTTAGTTAAACGTGCACAATACTTTTTCTCAAAAATGTTGTAAAATTATAAAAATTTTGGACTTGTAAAAAAAAAAAAAAATAAGTCCTTTATGTCAGTTAATTATATTATTCTGCTAATTTAAAAAAATCGTTTCCATTAAGATGGCCCTATTTTACGATGCACAGTGGGTCGAAACCTTTTTTTTTGTTTTGGAAAAAAATCTGAAACTTTTCTGAATGGATTACCATATTAGTATAAAGGGTGATACGGTCAAAATTTGGTCAAGGGAAAACGCGTGTAAATCGGTAAAATCGTTTATTTAAAAAATCAAATTAAATTTCTTTTTCAAGTTCAATTAGTATAAAATTCAGGAAAAATATTCAGTTAGGCTTTCGCTTTTCCAAATCCGAATTGCCGGGCCTCACGCTTGACACCTGCCATCACTTTGTACAGCCACCTTGTCCACCTTCTTCGCCGCAGAAAGCTAGTTTGCCTTGAACTGCTGCTCGTCCTTACCAGTTTTTTTGGTCTTCTTTAGGTTCCGCTTGACAATAGCCCAGTATTTCTCAATTGGGCGGAGCTCTGGCGTGTTGGGAGGGTTCTTGTCCTTGGGAACCACCTGCACGTTGTTGGCGGCGTAACACTCCATGGCCTTTTTACCGTAATGGCAAGATGCCAAATCCGGCCAAAACAGTACGAAACAACCGTGTTTCTTCAGGAAAGGCAGCAGACGTTTATTCAAACACTCGTTCACGTAAATTTCTTGGTTGACAGTCCTGGAAGCTATGAAAATGCTGCTTTTCAAGCCACAGGTACAGATGGCTTGCCAAACCAGATATTTCTTTGCGAACTTTGACAGTTTTATGTGCTTGAAAATATCTGCTACCTTTCCCCTTCCTTTTGCCGTATAAAACTCCTGTCCCGGAGGCTGCTTGTAGTCGGCTTTGACGTAGGTTTCGTCGTCCACTACCACGCAGTCAAACTTCGTCAGCATCGTCGTGTACAGCCTCCGGGATCGCGCTTTAGCCGTCGTATTTTGTATATCATCGCGATTTGGAGTCACTACCTTATTGTAAGTCGATAGTCCGGCTCGTTTTTTGGTTCGATGCACGGTTGTAGACGATACGCCCAGCTTATTTGCGGCATCTCGGAGAGAGAGGTTAGTGTTTCGCTTGAAACTACCGGCAACTCTCTTTGTCGTCTCAGCGGCTTCCGGTTTTCGATTTCCCCCCGATCCAGACTTCCTGGCTGTCGACAAACGTTCCCCAAACACTTTAATTACATTTGTAACGGTTGGTTTGGCAACTTTTAGCGATTTTGCCAGCTTTGCGTGCGAGTAGCTCGGATTTTCGCGATGAGCGAGCAAAATTTTGATACGCTGCTCTTCTTGCTTGGACGACATTTTGACAACTGAAGAATGAATTCCAAAATCAAATTAGGAGCAACATTCTACACACACACACCTTCAAAATGAGGGGTGTTCAGGTTTTTTAAATGCAAAATTGAAAGAAATACGTCAAGTTTATATTGACCAAATTTTGACCGTATCACCCTTTATTTATTCCTTTGTATGAACGTTGAGGCGTTTTCTTCCGCATTTAAAAGTTTGTTGGATCTAGTAGGTCCACGGGCTGCCAAATCCGCTATTATTAACCGATTTCCATGCTGGGTAGACCCTACCAAAAATGTTGTGTTGGTGTGCGTATATCTCTATTAGTTCGTGAGATATGGGTCTTATAATTTATTTATTTTTTTTTTTGTAAAATCTTTTACAAAGTGGGGATGTCCTCCGTCTGTGTAAATCACGCTAACTTCCGAACGAAAGAATACTCCTTGTGCAAAATTTTAAGCAAATCAAAGAAAAATCCTAGCTTCTGGAGATATCAATGTAAATGTAAGATATAAATAGGAGCTATATCTAAATCTGAACCAATGTCCACGAAATTTAGCACACTTGACTATATTGCTAAGTGTACTCCTTGTGCACAATTTTAAGCAAATCGAAGTGAGACTTTGAAAGTGAAAAATTAGTAAAATAGTTTGAAAGATACTCGCACACGCTTGAGAACTTTTTTTGCAGGGGTTTACAAGTTTTATCCAGCAAAGTAAAATCAAATTCCATACCCTCGAGATGACTAACTTTCAACGCTTACAAGTCAGCCCGCGGACCCACTACGGACCAAAAACTTGCAAACTTATAGGAAAACGGAAGCCTAATTGAGGAACAAATTTCATTCGATGCATTTGAAATTTGGCCTAGATTCTAGTTCCCCTGGAATATGTATGGTAGTTCCTAGCCTTGCTAACTCATGCGCTCCGCAGTTCCCCGGTATGTTCCTATGACCTGGCACCCATATTAGGTGAATGACATACTGTATTGCCCAGCCATCTCGTTGAGAGATTTGCGGCAGTCGATGGCCGTTTTCGAGTTAAGAGTCCAAGGATTTTATTGCAGGTTGAATAGAAAATTTCACTTCTATAGAAAGTGTTGTCAAAATTTTATTTATACCGAAAATTTTGTCATATTTATACCCTGCGCCAAACTGTGGAACGGGGTATTATGAGTTAGTGCATATGTTTGCAACGCCCAGAAGGAGACGAGATAGACATATGGTGTCTTTGGCAATATTGCTCAGGGCCGGCCCCTGAGTCGATCTAGCCATGTCCGTCTGTCTGTGAACACAGTTTCGTGATCAAAGTCTAGGTCGCAATTTAAGTTTAATGGACTTCAAATTTGGCACAAGTATGTGTTTTGGGTCAGAATAGAACCCTATTGATTTTTGGATTTTTTAAGAAATCGGTTTAGTTTTAGATATAGCTCCCATATATATATATATATATATATATATATATATATATATATATATATATATATATATATATATATATATATATATATATATATATATATATATATATATATATATATATATATATATATATATATATATATATATATATATATATATATATATATATATATATATATATATATATATATATATATATATATATATATATATATATATATATATATATATATATATATATATATATATCGGTTCAGATTTAGATATAGCTCCCATATATATCTTTCTCCCGTTATGTACTTATATGGCTCCAGAAGTCAGAGTTTTGCCATGATTTGCTTTCAACTTTTTACAGGAGTAGGATTAATAATATCGATATACGTGCCAATTTTGGTTAAAATCAGAATATATTACCCCACGACATTCTTTTTTATACACCCCACCATAGAATGGTGACGGTGGTATAATAAGTTTGTCATTCCGTTTGACTGTCTGTCTGTTGTAATCACGCTAAAGTCTTCAATAATAAAGCAATCGCACAAACTCGTCTTTTGTCTGCAGGCAGGTCAAGTTCGAAGATGGGCTATATCGGTCCAAGTTTTGAGATAGTCCCCATATAATCCGACCTCCCGATTTGGGGTCTTGGGCTTATAAAAACCTTAGTTTCTATCCAATTTGCCTGAAATTGGGAATCTAGTGGTATTTTATGACCACAAAGAGGTGTGCCAAAAATGGTGACTATCGGTTGATGTTTAGGTATAGCCCCCATATAGACCGATTTCCCGATTTTACTTCTTGGGCTTCAGAATCCATAGTTATTATCCAATTTGGTTGAAATTTGAAATCTAGAGGTATTTTAGGACCAAGACCCCGATTTGGGGTCTTGGGCTTATAGAATCCGTAGTTTTTATCCAATTTGCCTGAAATTGGAAGTCTAGAGGTATTTTAGAACAATAAAGAGGTGTGCCGAAAATGGTGAGTATCGGTCCATGTTTTGGTATAGCCCCCATATAGACCGATATCCAGTTTTTGCTTCTTGGGAGTCTAAAATCTGTAGTTTTTATCCAATTTACCTGAAATTAGAAATCTAGAGGTATTTTAAAACCCTAAAGAGGTGTGCTGAAAATGATGAGTATCGGACCATGTTTTTATATAGCCCCCATATAGACCGATCTCCAGATTTTATTCTTGGGCTTATAGAAACCGTAGTTTTTATCCAACTTGCCTCAAATTGGAAATCTAGAGGTATTTTAGGACCATAATAGGTATGCCGAAAATGGTGAGTATATGTCCATGTTTTGATATAGCCATCAGATAGACCGATCTCCCGATATTACTTTTTGGGCTTCTAGAAACCGTAATTGTTGTCCACTTTGCCTGCAATCGAAAATCTGGAGGTTTTTAGGAATACAAATGTGCAAGAAATGATTTTATTTTTTTGGCTTCTAGAATCCGTAGTTTTTATCCAATTAGCCTGAAATGAGAAATCTACAGGTATTTTAGGACCTTAAATATGAGAGCCGAAAATGGCGTGTATTGGTCCATGTTTTGGTTTATCTCCCAAATAGACCGATCTCCCGATTTTACTTCTTGGGCTTTTAGAAACCATAGTTTTTAGCAAATTTGCATGAAATTTTAAATCTAGAAGTATTTTAGGAACATAAAGAGGTGTGCCGAAAATGGTGAATATCGGTCCATGTGCATGAAAATTGCTTGAAACTGAATTAAATATAGTTTCCAGATTTTACTTCTGGTAGTCATTTAAATAATGGGGGTAAAAATCTACAAATGTTAGATTTTAAATCAAGGAATTATTTCATTTTCATTTTCTTGTACACTTGCACACGATGTTTATGATTCCTCTAAAACTCAAACAAATATGGATCTTATAAATCCAGAATCTGATCTACACGCAGAGAAGGAATATGATCACCTCAACCATGTTTCGAGAGCAAAATGTTATTTTTGGACGGTGACCATGGAACATTTTTGTCGCAAAAATGTTGTTTTCTCGGCAAACATATACATGATTGCCGAAGTCAGACATATGCTTTTTGAGAAAATAACATGGTTGCCGCAAAAATGTTATATGTTTTCCGTCCAAAAATAACATTTTGCTCTCGAAACATGGTTGAGGTGATCATATTCCTTCTCTGGGTGTAGTCTTCATAGGTAAAATCTTTGAATTTATCTTCGGAAAGTGTACTGGTTGTTCTGATCTGCTTGTCACCAAATCCCCCTGAAATTTTCACAAGAAACTATAATATTTGATTCATGGTGGTGGGTATTTAAGATTCGGCCCGGCCGAACTTACTGCTTTATATACTTGTTTATATATTAATTCATTCATTAATTTATTACTTTAATTTAATTTATTTATAAAATCTATTTATACCCTGCGCCACACTGTGGAACAGGGTATTATAAGTTAGTGCATATGTTTGTAACACCCAGAAGGAGACGAGATAGACATATGGTGTCTTTGGCAATAATGCTCAGGGTGGGTCCCTGAGTCGATATAACCATGTCCGTCTGTCCGTCCGTCCGTCTGTCTGTGAACACATTTTTGTGATCAAAGTCTAGGTCGCAATTTAAGTCTAATCGCCTTCAAATTTGGCACATGTTCCTAATTTGGGTGAGAATAGAACCCTATTGATTTTGGAAGAAATCGGTTCAGATTTAGATATAGCTCCCATATATATCTTTCGCCCGATATGCACTAATATGGACCCAGCAGACAGAGTTTTATACCGATTTGCTTGCAGTACAATTCGTAGTATAGATAAGGGTGCAAAATTTTATTGAAATCGGTTCAGATTTAGATATAGCTCCCATATATATCTTTCGCCCGATATGGACTAATATGTTCCTAGAAGCCAGAGTTTTGGCCCAATTTGGTTGAAATTTTGCGCTAGGAGCACAATTAGTAGTGTTGTTAATTTTACTCAATTTGATTGAAATCGGTTCAGATTTAGATATAGCTCCCACATATATCTTTCGCCCGATATGGACTAATATGTTCCTAGAAGCCAGAGTTTTGGCCCAATTTGGTTGAAATTTTGCACAGGAAATAGATTTAGCATTGTAGCTATGCGTGCCAAATTTGGTTGAAATCGATTCAGATTTAGATATAGCTCCATTATATATATCTTTTGCCCGATATGCACTTATATGGACCCAGAAGCCAGAGTTATGGCCCAATTTGGTTGAAACTTTGCACAAGGAGTACAATTGGTAGTATAGTCATATGTGCCAAATTTGATTGAAATCGGTTCAGATTTAGATATAGCTCCCATATATATGTTTTTCTGATTTCGACAAAAATGGTCATAATACCAACATTTTCCTTGTTAAATCGCCACTGCTTAGTCGAAAAGTTGTAAAAATGACTCTAATTTTCCTAAACTTCTAATACATATATATCGAGCGATAAATCATAAATAAACTTTTGCGAAGTTTCCTTAAAATTGCTTCAGATTTAAATGTTTCCCATATTTATACCCTGCGCCACACTGTGGAACAGGGTATTATAAGTTAGTTTTTTACTAACACAATGCATTAGCTGACTTAAATTTTGAGTCTATAGATTTTGTGAAAGTCTATCAAATTCTGTCCAAATCGAGTGATATTTAAATGTATGTATTTGGGACAAACCTTTATATATAGCACTCAACACATTGGACGGATGTGATATGGTATCGAAAATTTAGATCCACAAAGTGGTGCAGGGTATAATATTGTCGGCCCCGCCCGACTTTAGACTTTCCTAACTTGTTTTTACTAACATTTTGCTCCACCACAGAGCATTGGCCGACTTAAATTTTAAGTCTACAGAAGTCTAACAAATTTTGTCCAGGTCGAGTAAGATTTAAATATATGTATATGGAAGCATAATCTTTATATATAACACCCAACACATTTGACGGATTTGATATGGTATCGAAAATGTGGATCTACAAAGTGGTGCAGGGTATAATATAGTCGACCCCGACTTTAGACTTTCATTACTTGTTTTATAGACAATTTTGTCAAAATTTTATTTCTTTAGAAAGTTTTATCAAAATTTTATTTCTATAGAAAAAATTGTCAAAATTTTATTTCTATAGAAAATGTTTGTCAAAATTTTATTTTTATAGAAAATTTTGTCAAAATTTCATTTTTATGGAAAATTATGTCAAAATTTTATTTCCATAGACAGTTTCATCAAAATTTTATTTCTAAAGCAAATTTTATCAAAAGCCTTGATTTTAAATCTAAAATACGTAAATTTTTACCCCCATTATTAAATTGATTACAAGTAAGTAAAGTAGAAAGTCGGGCAGGGCCGACTATATCATACCCTAACATTGGGGTAACATTGATATAGGTCTGGGAGATAAACCGCAGTTGCATATATAAGAAAATTAAGGGGTACATGTTTATGGGTGCTTTGTCTCAATCTGACTATAGCTCATAGTCAGTGTTGTCAGGGAAAATGCTTGGTTTACCCTACAAGGACAGAAAAAGTTCCCTACTTTCCCATACATTCCCAAACAATTTTCCCCTACAATATTTTTCGTTAAATTTTACAAATTTTACAAAACAAAAATGGTTCTGGGTACTTTATTATCTTAAAAATGAAAATGCAACGTATATAACCTAGAAAATAAATTTGTATTACCACCACGGTTGCCACAGTTGGTAAAATTCTACCAAAAATAGTAATTTTTTTTGTTAAATCTCTGTAGAAATAAAATTTTGGAAAAAGTTTGTATGAACAATTTTTTTGAGAAATTTTTGTATAGAAATTAAATTTTGATAATAAATTTTATAGAAATAAAATTCTGAGAAAAAATTCCAAAGAAATAAAATTTTGAGAAAAATTTTTATAGAAATAATATTTTGAAAAAAAAAAAATCTATAGAAATACAATTTTGACAAAAATTTTCTATAGAAATAAAATGTCGACAACATTTTCTACAGGAATAAAATTTTGACAAAAATTTCTATAGAAATATTTGTTTGGTAGATTTGTGGTAATCTTCAAATTTTCTTAGATTTTTTGCACGAGTGGTAACTGTGTGGTATATATAGGGAATTTCCCCTACTTCTAGCAACACTGGCTGTAGTTGATATTGCACCTACGGAGTTAGTATGCCACTAATATTGAGCCCATTATTAAACAAGTAAGGAAAGTCTAAAGTCGGGCGGGGCCGACTATATTATACCCTGCACCACTTTGTAGATCTAAATTTTCGATACCATATCACATCCGTCAAATGTGTTGGAGGCTATATATAAAGGTTTGTCCCAAATACATACATTTAAATATCACTCGATCTGGACAGAATTTGATAGACTTCTACAAAATCTATAGACTCAAAATTTAAGTCGGCGAATGCACACCCTAGTGCCACAATGTTAGTAAAAAACAAGTAAGTAAAGTCTAAAGTCGGGCGGGGCCGACTATATTATACCCTTCACCACTATGTAGACCAACATTTGTGTTACCTTCTCAACTATTTCAATTTTTTCGTTCTTCTACAAAATCTCTAGAATTAAAATTGAAATCGGTTAATAACCTGAGATGAAACACAATGTTAGTAAAAAATATGGGACATATGAAGCGAGAGAAATTTTAACGCAATTGTACAAAAGAGCATTTTTTGATTTATCAGGCGATACATATGTATTCGAGATATAGGACAATATTAGTAATATTTACAATTTTTGCTACTCATCAGTGGCGATTTTACAAGGATATTGGTTAGTTCTCGCCAAGATATGTGGTCAAGTGTGGGTTGTGATATGTTATTTGGTCAAGTCGGGCGACTTGGAGCCTCATTTAAAACTCAACCGTTCTGTGGAAATTCTGGCATTACAGTGTATAGGATATGACTAAGATATGGGGAAATCATCACAGAATTTTGTATAAAGTCAGGGAATTTTTCCCATATTTGTATAAACCGGAAAAACGAATATAAGGAGGCTTTATCTAAATCTGAACCAAATTAGATCAAACTTGACACACTTAAATATCATATAAAATTTATTCTCTGTGGAAACTATCCAGTCGATTGGACGAAAATCCCATTGCAAATGGGTTTAAAATATAAAAAAGTCTACCATATTTTCCTAACTCGTATATGGGAGCTATATATAATCTGAACCGATTTTGACTAAATTTGAATTGCATAGTTAGAATAATAATTCTGCAATCTCTGCAAAATTTCACGTAAATGGGAGTATAACTTTGGCCCCGTGGTCATATGAGTATAAATCGGGCGAAAGGTATATATGGGAGCTATATCTAAATCTGAACCGATTTCAACCAAATTTGGCACACTTACCGATACTGTTAAAAGTACTCCTTGTGCAAAATTTGAACCAAATCACGGCAAAACTCTGGCTTTTGAGGCCATATAAGTTCAAATCGGACGAAAGATATATATGGGGGCTATAACTAAATTTGAACCGATTTCAACCAAATTTGGTACACTTACCGATACTATTAAATGTACTCTTTGTGCAAAATTTGAACTAAATCACGGCAAAACTCTGGCTTTTGAGGCCATATAAGTGCAAATCGGACGAAAGATATATATGGGAGCTATATCTAAATCTGAACCGATTTCTAACAAATTTACCAAACATTGGTAGAATGTCAATTCTACTCTTTATGCAAAATTTCACGTAAATCGGTAGTAAACTTTGGTCTCTATGGTCATATGAGTCTAAATCGGACGAGAGATATATATGGGAGCTATATCTAAATCTGAACCGATTTCTATCAAATTTACCAAGCATTGGTAGAATGTCAATTTTACTCTTTATGCAAAATTTCACGAAAATCGATAGTAAACTTTGGCCTCTGTGGTCATATAAGTCTAAATCGGACGAAAGCTATATATGGGAGCTATATCTATATCTGAACCGATTTGGCTGATATTTTGCAAGTTTTTCGAGACTCATAAAATATTCGGATGTACTGAATTTGAAGAACATCGGTTGGTAAACACGCCAATTATGACCAGATCGGGGATAAATATATATGTCAGCTATATCTAAATCTGAACCGATTTTTTCCAAATTCAATAGCGATCGTCCTTGTCCCAAAAAACGACCCTATGCCAAATTTTATGACGATCGGACTTAAACTGCGACCTGTACTTTGCGCACAAAAATACATGAACAGACAGACAGACAGACGGACGGACAGACAGACAGACAGACAGAGAGACGGACATCGCTAAATCGACTCAGAATTTAATTCTAAGACGATCGGTATACTAAACGATGGGTCTCAGACTTTTCCTTCTTGGCGTTACATACAAATGCACAAACTTATTATACACAGAAAAAAATATCACCAAAATATTTCCAATTAAAAAGTTAATTGAAGTTGAAATTTTTTTCAATTAATAAATTAATTGGTACAATTAACTTTTTAATCAAGATAGAAACATTAAGTTAATTAAGTCAATGATTGAAAATTTTAAAATTTTTAATTAAAAAGTTAATTGATACAATTAACTTTTAATCAAATTCGGAAGACTAAGTCAGTTAAAAAAAAACGATGAACATTTTGTTTTTTAAATTTTTAATTATTTTTTTTTTCAAACAATCAATTGTTAATCCAAATAAAAATTCTAAGCCAATTCAGAATGTAATTGAAAATAGTTACCTTTTTTTAATTAATAAATTAATTGAGTTTTGCAATCAACATCAATTAAATTTTTAATTGAATCAATTAAAAAATTAATTGATATTTGGTAATGAAATCAATTAATTTTTTAATCAAGAATTTTTTCTATGCCCAATTAAAACTGTGATTGATACTATCATTTTCGTGATTGAAGACATTTCAATTAAAAAATTAATTGGATCAATTAATTTCGTGATTGAATCAGAAAAAAATTTTTTTGTGTGTACCCTGTACCACAGTAGTGGTGAAGGGTATAAATATGGGAAGCATTTAAACCTGAAGCAATTTTAAGGAAACTTCGCAAAAGTTTATTTATGATTTATCGCTCGATAATATGTATTAGAAGTTTAGGAAAATTAGAGTCATTTTTACAACTTTTCGACAAAGCAGTGGCGATTTTATAAGGAAAATGTTGGTATTTTGACTTTTTGTCGAAATCAGAAAAACATATATATGGGAGCTATATATAAATCTGAACCGATTTCAACCAAATTTGGCACGCATAGCAACAATGCTAATTCTACTCCCTGTGCAAAATTTCAACTAAATCGGAGTTAAAAATTGGCCTCTGTGGTCATATGAGTGTAAATCGGGCGGAAGCTATATATGGGAGATATATCTAATCCTGAACCGATTTAAACCAAATTTGGCACGCATAGCAGCAATGCTAATTCTACTCCCTGTGCAAAATTTCAACCAAATTGGGGTAAAACTCTGGCTTCTGGGACAGTGTTAGTCCATATCGGGCGAAAGATATATATGGGAGCTATATCTAAATCTGAACCGATTTCAATAAAATTTGGCACACTTGACTATAGTACTAATTGTTCTTCTTGTGCAAAATTTTAAGCAAATTAGGGTAAAACTCTGTCTTCTGGGCCATATAAGTCCATATCGGACGAAATATGTATATGGGAGCTATATCTAAACCCAACTTTGAGTAAGATCGGTGAATAAATAAGGGTTTTATGGCCAAATTTAGAAAAATCGAGCGGTACATATATATGGGGGCTATAGCTAAATCTGAACCGATTTCGATGATTTTTTGCATATATAGCAAGTTCTACAGAAGATTACATCTAGCCAACTTTGAGCAAGATCGATTGATAAATAAGGGTTTTGTGGCCAAATGGGAAAATTGGGCGATACATATATATGAGAGCTATATCTAAATCTGAACCGATTTGGATGAAATTTTGCAGACTTGAAGGGCCTTTTGCCAAATTTGGTGACGGACCGTTTGAAAAAAGCGCAACGTGCCCCATTTGTCGAAATCGGGCGATACATATATATGGGGGGTATATCTAAATTTGATCCGATTTCTTCCAAATTCAATAGCGTTCGTCCTTGTGTCCAACAAACTCTCTGTACCGAATTTCATCAGAATCGGTTAATAATTGCGACCGGAATCCTGTGAACAACAAATACATCGACAGACGGACGGACGGCGGACACCAAGCGCTAGATCGACTCAGGAGGTGATTCTGAGTCGATCGGTATATATTTTATGGGGTCTAAAATCAATATTTCTGATAGGCACATTGAAGCAGGGAGCTACCGCACAGTGCTTCGAAAGCGACATCCTCCGATGTTTATTCCAATTTCTGTTTGTAATAGTCTATTACAAAGAGCTACGAAGTTCACCAATGTGGTATCACAATGGAGTGAATAGTCTAAGTTAGCCTGATACATCGGGCTGCCACCTAACCTAACCTAACCTAAGAGCTTCGAATACAAAAATAAAATGTTGATATAATTAACTAGAACTATTAAAAAAATATTTGAATTTTAAGCTTTTTTGGTCGAAAATCGGGTTAAATTACGTGGACGAATGATCCGATTTTCAAATAAAACAAAAAAAAATGAATTTGAGCAAATTACACTTTTGACAATTTTTTAAAATTTTGGGATTTTTCTACCCAAAAAGGATAATTAACAGAGGACACCAAAAAAAATATATCTCCCAATTTTGTTATGTTAATTTTATTAGTTTTGAGTTTTCAAATTTCGCTTAAAATAAAATTCTGTAAACTTTAGAAATTAACGTTGGTTATTGATTTTTTCTTTTTTTTAATTTTACCACATTTTTGTTTTTGGCCATTTTAGTTGCGTTTGAGAACTTGTAATAAAAAATTATTTCTCTGAATTTCACTTCTTTTCTGAATTTTTTTTTTTTAATATCTGTTGTTAGCTTTCAATTCAAAAAATAAAATTTTGCTAACAGGATAGTTGAATACCAATTAAAGGGGATTTTGGAAGTGTAATGTGAATGCCGTATAAATAAAATTCCTATATTGTAACGAAACCACCATCCTTTATACTTCCGACCTTGCGTAGGGATTATATAACTTTAAAATAGGTGGATATTAGAAGATGAAGAATAATATTGGACGGAGAGATGGAGTATAACGATAATTATACAAATTTTCGAGAATTCATACGACAAGACTGGCCTTTAATCAACAAAAATTGGTTTTATCAGTTCATAATTCTTATAATGAATTAATTAATAGGGTATGTATAACAAGTATATACAACAGTAAGTTCGGCTGGGCCGAATCCTTCATACCCACCACCATGAATAAAATTCTATAGTTTCCTTTGATGACAGATATTATCCCAAGCAGATCAGTTCAACCAGTACGCTTTCCGAAGAAAAATTTAAAGATTTTACCTATGAAGACTAGATCAGATTCTGGATTTATAAGAACCATATTTTTTTGTGTTTTAGAGGAATCATAAACACCTCGTGTTAGTGTGTAAGAAAATTATGAAATAACGCCTTGATTCGAAATCTTAAATCTGTAGATTTTTACCCCCATTATTTAAATGATGGCGAGAAGTAAATTATGGAAATTTTACAATCAGTTTCAATTTTCATGATCAGGCGCTTTCTATACCCTCAAGATGCGAAATCGGTCTATATGGTGGCCATACCAAATGGACCGATAAATCCAATACACGTTTTTGTGGGTCTAAAATACCAGTATATTTACAATTTCAGGCAAATCGGATAAAAACTACGGTTTCTAGAAACCCAAGGAGTTAAATCGGGAGATCGGCCTTATGGGGGTTATGTCAAAAACATGGACAGATACACACAATATTCGGGAGCTACCGTGGTGCAATGGTTAGCATGCCCGCCTTGCATACACAAGGTCGTGGGTTGGATTCCTGCTTCGACCGAACACCATGCTGGTGACATTTCTGAGGGTTTCAAAGCTTCTCTAAGTTGTTTCACTACACGTAAAAAAACAAAAAATTGCCGTTAGAAATTTTTTTATATTTTATATGAATTTTTATATGTTTTTTTTTGCCACATTTTTACTTAAAAAACGCCGTTTTTACCTTTTTAAGCCGCTAACATCCAAACTACTTACCCGATTTGAAAATTTTCTGAGAATGAGTTGTAGACGGCTCAATTTTTTTTGAGTAGTATTAGGATCAAAAAGGTCAAAGAAAACGAAAGATATGCTCAAAATTGTAGGTGTACCTCCAAAAATTAAAAAAAAAAAATTAAAAAAATTATATCTCGAAAACCAATCGACAGAAAATTTTTTAAAAATCATTTTCGTGTTTAGTAGGTCATAATCAATAAGAAAAAATATGCTAGAAACAATTCACAAAATGGTTGTTGGCTAGTGTTATTCAAGAATGTAGCGTGATTACAACAGACAGCCAGACAGACAGACGGATCGCCTTAGAAATTCTCTCTGATCAAGAGTATATATATACAGGGAAACGCGGTTTCCTCCGTATATATATATATATATATATATATATATATATATATATATATATATATATATATATATATATATATATATATATATATATATATATATATATATATATATATATATATATATATATATATATATATATATATATATATATATATATATATATATATATATATATATATATATATATATATATATATATATATATATATATATATATATATATATATATATATATATATATATATATATATATATATATATATATATATATATATATATATATATATATTATTTCCCTTTTCCTTCATGAGTATAATTCTTCTACTTGGAAGAGGGCCTCCTATGTTTGCCATCAGGCTGCTCAGTCGCGACGTTACCATACCAGCTTTTTCCGTTGTGTACTCTATCTGTTTGGAGTACCTTAGTTTTCAGTCCAGTCTTAGTCCCAAGTTCTTGATTGCCTTCTTCGTCGGGATTACCATGTCGTGTATCTTTATTTGTAGAGGTGATGCAATCTATGAGGATTTCGGTCAAATTCCCCTTTTACGAAGATTTCGTGCCTAGTGTGAATGGGCTATTACACAACATGAAGGGAATAGTTCAAAGCATAATATACAGTGAGCCACAGTGAAAATGGCCCACCAGAGTAAATGTAAATATTTTGAAACTTTGTCGGGTGTTGGAAGCAGGGCTGTGGAGCCGGAGTCGGAGTCTTGGAGTCGGAGTCTGAAGATTTTGCTGGAGTCGGAGTCGGAGTCGTAAAAATTTTGCTCAACTCCGACTCCGGCTAAACCAAATTTTTTAACTAAGCAAATTTTTACGCAAATTAGTTTCCATTGCGTTATTCATTCGATCAATGTACACATGATTGTAAATGAAAATCAACTTCCAATTACGGCTATCTCTTTATGTTTTCTAGAATGTTGGACTAGCAGATGGGCTGTATCGATCCATTTTAATGTCCATATCAATTTATTTGAAATATTTCGAACAATCGAAATTATTTTTTTTTCAATTTTATTTTAAGGCCATATACATATGTGGAATATTGACAAAAAAAATTTTTAAAGTTGTTTTTTATAGAAAATTTTGTCAAAATGTTATTTCTATAAAAAGTTTTGTCAAAATTTTATTTCTATAGCAAATCTTGTCAAAATTTTATTTCTATAACAAAGTTTGTCAAAATTGTATTACTATAGAAATATTTTTTTCTATAGAAAATTTAGTCAAAATTTTATTTCTATAGAAAATTGAGGCAAAATTTTGTTTCTAAAGAAACAAAATTTTATTTCTATAGCAAATTTTGCAAAATTTTGTTTGTTATTTTTTCAAAATTTTATTTCTATTCATAATTTTATTTCTACAAAAATGTAAGTCAAAATTTAATTTCTATAGAAAATTTTGCCAAAATTTTATCGTAATAGATTTTTATTAGAAAATTTGGTCAAAATTTTATTTCTATAGAAAATTTGCCAAAATTTTATAGTAATAGATTTTTTTATTAGAAAATTTGGTCAAAATTTTATTTCTATAGAAAATTTTGTCAAAATTTTATTTCTATAGAAAATTTAATCAAAATTTTGTTTCTGTAGAATATTTTGCTGAATTTTATTTACTACACAAAAATTTTTCTAAAACTGTATTTTTATTGATAATTTTTTTCAAAATTTTATTTCTATAAAACAATATATAAAAATAATATATCTATGGCAAATTTTTTCAATTTTTTTTCTTACTGATGCTCACTGATACTCACTGCTATAAACAATGTATTCAAAATTTTATTACTATAGAAATATTTTTTTCTATATAAAATTTAGTCAAAATTTTATTTCTATAGAATATTTTGCAATTTTTTTTCTATAGAAAATTTTGCAAAATTTTGTTTGCTACACAATTTTTTTTTAAATTGTATTTCTATTGATAATTTTTTCAAACTTTTATTTCTATAAAAAATTTGCCAAATTTTATTTCTATATATTTGGTCAAAATTTGATTTCTATAGAAAGTTTTGCCAAAATTTTATTTCTATAGAAAATTTAGTTAAAATTTTGTTTCTGTAGAAAATTTTGCAAAATTTTATTTCTATATATAAATTTTATTTCTATATAAAATTTTGCTAAATTTTATTTACTAGACAAAAATTTTTCCAAAATTGTATGCTCACTGATACTCACTGCTAAGTCGAAAACTTGTAGAAATGACTCAAATTTTCAAATTTTTCAATGAATGAATCATAAATGCATTTTTGCGAAATTGTCCAAACTTATGATAAATATTTCCCAAATATTGTCCGAGACTTTGTAGAAGTCTGATTTGAGATTTTATCAAAATGTAGACCTAAATACAAAGTTGTGCAGAGTATATTATAATCAGACCTCCCGACTTTAGACTTTCCTAGCATTTTTATTTTTGATTAAAATTGTGCTACGCCCCATAACGTTAGATTTAAATTTTAAGTACATAGATTTTGTAGAAGTATATACAATTTTGTCTAAATCGATTCAGATTCAAATTCATGCATATGGAAATATAAACCTTTATATAGCTCGCAACAAATTTAAAGGATTTGAAATAGTATCAATAATTTTGGTCCACAAATACATATACTGTTGGTATATTCTCATATTATGATGGGTATTTATATCATTATTTTATTTTTTAAACATTGCCATAAATTTCAAATATACACGGATGAAAAAGACTGTTTTTCATATGTTTGGCTATAAACATTATATGTTTGGAATACAAATTTTTAAACACAATATTTTTGAGTGCAAGCATATAATGTTCATAAACTAGCATAACATGTTTGGGACATATATGTTAATATGTTAGAACATATTATGTTTGGGACATAAAATGTTTGTAAATATAATATGCTTGGATGCAAACATATATTAATTTAGAAATAGCCTACAAAACATATATGTGTTTAGTAGCTTGGAGCGCTATTTAACAGGGAGCGATATTGAATTAAGTTGGTGGTTGTTGCTTGTTATTACAAAATTAACATTTTATTTTTCCTTGGGCAATTGATCAGCTACTTCCTTGATCCTTACAAACTGTGTGGTCCGCTGTTCGAATCCCCGTCCGGCAAAAGGTAAAATTAAAATAAAAAAAAATCATACAATTGAATAATTTCTTCTACAATGTTTGTATTACAGAAAAAGGTGCTAAGAACTAAAAAATCTCGTGGAAGTGAGAAAGATGTGGGGGAATATACAATTGGGCAGAAACAAAATTTTGAGCATTCAGGTCGAAAACCTATGTTGTTAGCACCTATATTACCTGTTTATTTTCATAATTCATTATGATTGTAAATACATAAAAAATAAATAAAATTTTGAGCACAATATTGTTTGGGAGAATTTTTTTAAGCATATAATATTTTTGGGTGCAAAATGCTTCCAAACATATTATATGTTCACATAATAACATATTGTTTTTTGGAAGACAACATTATTGAATTTGGATGCAAAAATGCAAAATGTTTGGAACTTAGACTACTCAAACATATATTGTTTAGACCAATATGCTTTCAAACATATTATATATTGGAAGAGATCAAACATATAAATGATTGGGCAATACCCAAAAATGTATATGCTTGAAGCAAAATATGTTTGGGAGTATATGTTACAGAAGCGATTTTTTGTGAGCGTGTAGAGTTCAATTGGCATCTAATGTGAAATTAAGACCTTTTTTCGCACACATAAATAAATACGATACTTTATATCGGTCCACTTACGGTACCCCCACAATAGAACTACAAATTAGTGGTATTAAAATGAGATTTAGTTATATTACCCGGAGTCGGAGTCGAGCAAAATTGGCTCGACTCCACAGCCCTGGTTGGAAGTCTCGTAGTCGTCTCGCACTATCTGTCTGTTTTCTGAGGTTTTAGAAGCTTCTCTAAGTGGTTTCACAGCAATGTGGAGCGCCGTTCGGACTCGGCTATAAAAAGGAGGTCCCTTGTCATTGAGCTTAACATGGAATCGGGCAGCACTCAGTGATAAGAGAGAAGTTCACCAATGTGGTATCACAATGGACTGAATAGTCTAATTGAGCCTGATACATCGGGCTGCCACCTAACCTTTGTCTGTTTTAAAACAAATATTGAAGCAAAGTGCGGAAAAACTGGGCATTGGTTGCTCATTTCATTTTTACCAAGAAAACGTCCAAAAACATACAGCTCATGTTGTAAAGGAGTGGCTGCTTTATAATTGTCTGCGTGTCATAAAAACTCCAGCCCAGTCTCCTGACATAAATATGTTATAATAGAAAATTTGTTGCATAAACTTGAAGTGGAAATTCGTAAATATCATATATGTATACTGCAAGGAAGACTTGAAGAGAGCATTAGGGAAGAATGGCAAAAAAAGCCCTTCTTATACCACAAAATTGGTAGAATCGATACCGAGACGCTTAAAATTAGTCATTAAACAAAAAGGATTTTCCACGAAATATTAGGTATAATTTATTGAATTAAAATGTTTAGTTAAACATTTTGGGTCATTTTCACTGTGGTGTGTTTTTTTTTATGAATTGGTACACGGATGAAAAAGGCTGTTTTTCATATGTTTGGCTATAAACATTATATGTTTGGAATACAAATTTTTAAACACAATATTTTTGAGTGCAAGCATATAATGTTCATAAACTAGCATAACATGTTTGGGACATATATGTTAATATGTTAGAACATATTATGTTTGGGACATAAAATGTTTGTAAATATAATATGCTTGGATGCAAACATATAATAATTTAGAAATAGCCTATAAACATATATGTGTTTAGTAGCTTGGAGCGCTATTTAACAGGCAGCGATATTGAATTAAGTTGGTGGTTGTTGGTTGTTATTACAAAATTAACATTTTATTTTTCCTTGGGCAATTGATCAGCTACTTCTTTGATCCTTACAAACTGTGTGGTTCGCTGTTCGAATCCCCGTCCGGCAAAAGGTAAAATTAAAATAAAAAAATCATACAATTGAATAATTTCTTCTACAATGTTTGTATTACAGAAAAAGGTGCTAAGAACTAAAAAATCTCGTGGAAGTGAGAAAGATGTGGGGGAATATACAATTAGGCAGAAACAAAATTTTGAGCATTCAGGTCGAAAACCTATGTTGTTAGCACCTATATTACCTGTTTATTTTCATAATTCGTTATGATTGTAACTATATATAAATAAATAAATAAAATTTTGAGCACAATATTGTTTGGGAGAATTTTTTTTAAGCATATAATATTTTTGGGTGCAAAATGCTTCCAAACATATTATATGTTCACATAATAACATATTGTTTTTTGGAAGACAACATTATTGAATTTGGATGCAAAAATACAAAATGTTTGGAACTTAGACTACCCAAACATATATTGTTTAGACTAATATGCTTTCAAACATATTATATATTAGAAGAGATCAAACATATAAATGTTTGGGCAATACCCAAAAATGTATATGCTTGAAGCAAAATATGTTTGGTAGTATATGTTACAGAAGCGATTTTTTGTGAGCGTGTAGAACTTGAAGTTCTTTCCAATATCATATTTTGCTTGTATTTATCTATATTTGAAACAGATAAAAAAAATTGAAATATATATTTTCAAGAAAATGAGGTTTTCATTCTAACAATTAAATTTATGTACACCTAGAGAAGGAATATGATCACCTCAAACATGTTTTAAGAGCAAAATGTAATTTTTGGGTGGTGACCATGTAACATGGTTTTCGCAACCATGTTATTTTATCGGAAATCATGTATCTGATTTCGGCAAGCAGGTTATATTTGACGAGAAAATAACATTTTAGTGACAAACGTGTTTCATAGTCGCCATACAAAAATAACATTTTGCTCTTAAAACATGTTTGAGGTGATCATATTCCTTCTCTGCGTGTAGAAATAAAATTTTGACAACATTTTCATCAGAAATAAAATTTTGACAAAATTTTCTATAGAAATAAAATTTTGACAAAATTTTCTATAGAAATAAAATTTTGACAAAATTTTCTATACTCGTAGATATAAAATTTTGACAAAAAAATAAAATTTTGACAAAATTTTCCAAAAGAAAAAAATTAACTAAATTTTCTGTAGAAATAAAATTTTGACAACATTTTTGCTAAATAATATTTTTTTTTGTAGTTTTAATAAGTCTTTTAAAGACTTTTTTTTCAAAATATTAAAATATTTTGTCAAAACTAGTGTACAATAAATCTGATATCGGCACAAAAATGTCTACACAAAAGGTACTAAATCATTTGCGGGGGTTCTACGGTACTGACCAGGGTGGGAAAGTATTGAAAAAAGTACTATAGTACTGCATTTTCCATCCCTGAAGTATACTGCAAGGAAGACTTGAAGAGAGCATTAGGGAAGAATGGCGAAAAATAAGCCCTTCTTATACCACAAAATTGGTAGAATCGATACCAAGACGCTTAAAATTAGTCATTAAACAAAAAGGATTTTCCACGAAATATTAGGTATTATTTATTGAATTAAAACGTTTAGTTAAACATTTTGGGTCATTTTCACTGTGGTGTGATTTTTTTTTTGGTTTTCTTAAAAACACTTTTGTTTTATGAATTGGTTGGTTTTGAAGTTCTTTCCAATATCATATTTTGCTTGTATTTATCTATATTTTAAGCAGATAAAAGAAATTGAAATACAGTATGTCAAGAAAGTGTTTTGACAATAGGATAAAACTTATGTTTTGTTCCAAAATTAAATATAATTTAATTTTTTTAAAAAATATTTTATTATGTATTTTGCAAAGTATACATATTTTATTTTTCTCAAAACGAATTAACAACTCGATTTTTACTTCAATTATTTCTGGAATTTGAAATATTTGGCAATGTCAAAAGACTTTCTTGACATACTGCATATATTTGCAAGAAAATGAGGTTTTCATTCTAACAATTAAAGTTATGCCCATCCAAAAGTGATGTTTTTTGTATATATTTTTCTTTACATATGTATATATTATTATTTCCTAAATAATTTAAAAATTGTAATCTTAAAAAAAAAGAACTAGTTATAACATAATTATTATACTAGAGTGCCCTTGCATGGGACGTTGTATATATCTGCTACATAAAATATTGTTAACTTTTGTTTATTTTAAAGGGTGATTTGTTAAGAGCTTGATAACTTTTTTTAAAAAAAAAACGCATAAAATTTGCAAAATCTCATCGGTTCTTTATTTGAAACGTTAGATTGGTCCATGACATTTACTATTTGAAGATAATTTCATTTAAATGTTGACCGCGGCTGCGTCTTAGGTGGTCCATTCGGAAAGTCCAATTTTGGGCAACTTTTTCGAGCATTTCGGCCGGAATAGCCCGAATTTCTTCGGAAATGTTGTCTTCCAAAGCTGGAATAGTTGCTGGCTTATTTCTGTAGACTTTAGACTTGACGTAGCCCCACAAAAAATAGTCTAAAGGCGTCAAATCGCATGATCTTGGTGGCCAACTTACCGGTCCATTTCTTGAGATGAATTGTTCTCCGAAGTTTTCCCTCAAAATGGCCATAGAATCGCGAGCTGTGTGGCATGTAGCGCCATCTTGTTGAAACCACATGTCAACCAAGTTCAGTTCTTCCATTTTTGGCAACAAAAAGTTTGTTAGCATCGAACGATAGCGATCGCCATTCACCGTAACGTTGCGTCCAACAGCATCTTTGAAAAAATACGGTCCAATGATTCCACCAGCGTACAAACCACACCAAACAGTGCATTTTTCGGGATGCATGGGCAGTTCTTGAACGGCTTCTGGTTGCTCTTCACTCCAAATGCGGCAATTTTGCTTATTTACGTAGCCATTCAACCAGAAATGAGCCTCATCGCTGAACAAAATTTGTCGATAAAAAAGCGGATTTTCTGCCAACTATTCTAGGGCCCATTCACTGAAAATTCGACGTTGTGGCAGATCGTAAGTCTATTCATGATGAAATGTCAAAGCATACTGAGCATCTTTCTCTTTGACACCATGTCTGAAATCCCACGTGATCTGTCAAATACTAATGCATGAAAATCCTAACCTCAAAAGAATCACCCTTTATTTTAGTTTATTCAAATTTATATTTTGCAAATAAATGAACACCTAAAAAAAAACAAAAAAATTATGTAGGAGGGTCATTTTCACTGTGACTCATTGTAGGTCAAATTTATTATGTCTTGATCGTCCATTGATTTAGGATGCAAATACTCTTGCTACCAAATACGCTTGCCTATGAGAAAAACCATAACGATCACGCAAAAAGAGCTTGATTTTATGATCTAATTCCTTTATACATTCTAGAAATGTATAAGCAAAGCCATTGAATTAGATTTTAGTATACATTTAATTAGCAATTATTTACATACATATTTATAGAAAAAAATAAAATAATAAATGATAATGTCAAATGTGGCTTTCTATTTAAGTATTACACACATACACTTGTACATACGCCCCTTTCTGTTGATGAGAAACTTGAAAACTAAATAAATATCACTAAAATCCATTTATTTCCATTTCTCTTTGTTCATTTTTCACTTTTTCTTTTCCACAATTACATACTATACATAAATTCTACGTTGTTTGTTTTTGTTTATATTTTTTTGCTTTTTATTTCATTTCATGATGAATGCACACAAGTGCTCTGCTAGCGTCGCCGATTTTCTGTTTATCGCAATAATAACACACAGCAACAACAATAACAACAGTAAGAAATTGTGGTTCGTAGAAAACCAAAAACGAATATTAAGCAACACATACGTTCGGTGGTTTTCGGATTTAATCGTTTCCTTTGGTTAGCCCTAGCACATCTTCATCATCATCATCAACGGTAAAGTAGTTGGTTAGCCCCAGCGTTGGTGTCGTGGCAATTTCTTACGATAACACCAAAAACGGCGGCAACGACGCCTATGGATGAAAACCAAGTACACCCATAATGGCCACAAGAGTATAGGTGTGGGGATATGTATGTAGAAGGTCTTGGCGATTTTATTATTGTAGGAAAACAAATCACACACAGAAAAACAAAAACAGAAACGTTATTACGCAAATTGTGCAAAATCTCGATGAGAGCAGCACACATTAATGAAAGCAATGAAGATAATGATAACATTAATAATACAAAAATGATGATTAAGCTTTATCACCACCCATCAATCGTTACTCATCTGCTAGATGGTCAAAAACAAAAATCATTTATTACGTGTCAATTAGCCAATTAGCATGGGGGCTGACTTATTTTCAGACGACTCGACTCATTACCCGCCTATTCCCACATCCGTTTAGTACTTGCAAATGTATGGATACATACATATTCATAGAATTAGTTGTTGTTATCCATGTTTTCTTCATTCTCCTGTTGTTCGTTCTAAGAATATCACAAAATTATAACAAACATGGCCGTCGATGTTTTATTGTTTCCCTTCAAAACGGAAACTATATATTTACTGAATATCATGCTCTGTTTCATTTCCCGTATTTTCTTTTGGTTGGCTTCGTTGTTTGGCGACTGCTCAGCATCGCCAATACCGCAATAACGGCGTCATCGAAACAACAGTCACAGCCTTGTGCATAGTGTCAATAGGCAACTGAATTTATTTCATATCCATTTTTGTATTTGCTTTTTTCATTGTCCCCATGTGTAACTATGGGGTGTAAATATGTCAATAGATTAGTTTTGTTTCGTGTTTGTATGCATGAATGTTTCCCAATTTGCATTAAGTGCCTTGTAGTAGAGATTCAGTGAATGCAAGCAAACAGTGGTGTATCATCTCATGCATGATGCAGTGGTTGAAATATGGACCTTCAATTTACAGTAGATAACGGTTATGAGATACTCAGAAAAATATAACAATTGTTTTTCTCATTTGCAACAATTATTTTGCGTAACAAAGAATGACAGGGTGTTTGTAGAAAGCTTTCCTAAATGCATTTTTGATCTTATATGAGATGTTCTTACATTTATTTGTTAGATTATCCCGTTAAGCCTAGTACTAAGATCACGTTTTCGCACGAAAAACTGTTATACTCCATATAAAAAAAGTTGGCGCGGAATAAATGCGAAATCTTTGTTTTGAGCATTTTCAAACACATATTTATATAACCCTAGGTTTTTCGCACGAAATAATAGGCATGCATATTATTTCGCATAAATAAGTTAACATCCCTGGGTTTGAGACCTTATTTACGGAGATAGATGAATATATTCGTTTTTCGCAGAAACGAACTTAGTACTAAGCATTAGCCATTAATCGAATTGCCCATATCAATGATCGATCAAGTTAACCCTAGACAGTCATCCTTCGTCAAAATGACGATACATAATTTTATTTTCGACATAAAATGCAGTTTAGTCGATTGGGAAGTGAATAATTTAAGTTATACTAATTCAACCATTTTATGAATTTTTGTTTTATTTTTAATTAAAAACAAATTGAATAAGAAAATAAACTCAATTTCGTTTCTCATTTTTGCTCACTTATTTCAAGACGCTATAATTTGCATATAGCGTCTTGAAATAAGCCGTAAAGGGTGATACGGTCAAAATTTGGTCAATATAAACTTGACGTATTTCTTTCAATTTTGCATTTAAAAAACCTGAACACCCCTCATTTTGAAGGTGTGTGTGTGTAGAATGTTGCTCCTATTTTGATTTTGGAATTCACTCTTCAGTTGTCAAAATGCCGTCCAAGCAAGTAGAGCAGCGTATCAAAATTTTGCTCGCGCATCGCGAAAATCCGAGCTACTCGCACGCAAAGCTTGCAAAATCGCTAAAAGTTGCCAAACCAACCGTTACAAATGTAATTAAAGTGTTTGGGGAACGTTTGTCGACAGCCAGGAAGTCTGGATCGGGGGGAAATCGAAAACCGGAAGCCGCTGAGACGACAAAGAGAGTTGCCGGTAGTTTCAAGCGAAACCCTAACCTCTCTCTTCGAGATGCTGCAAATAAGCTGGGTGTATTGTCTACAACCGTGCATCGAGCCAAAAAACGAGCCGGACTATCGACTTACAAGAAGGTAGTGACTCCAAATCGCGATGATAAACACAATACGACGGCCAAAGCGCGATCCCCGACGATGCTGACGAAGTTTGACTGCGTGGTAATGGACGACGAAATCTACGTTAAAGCCGACTACAAGAAGCTTAGGAGTTTTATACGGCAAAAGGAAGGGGAAAGGTAGCAGATATATTCAAGCACATAAAACTGTCAAAGTTCGCAAAGAAATATCTGGTTTGGCAAGCCATTTGTACCTGTGGCTTGAAAAGCAGCATTTTCATAGCTTCCGGGACTGTCAACCAAGAAATTTACGTGAAAGAGTGTTTGAATAAACGTCTGCTGCCTTTCCTGAAGAAACACGGTTGTTCCGTACTGTTTTGGCCGGATTTGGCATCTTGCCATTACGTAAAAAGGCCATGGAGTGGTACGCCGCCAACAACATGCAGGTGGTTCCCAAGGACAAGAACCCTCCCAACACGCCAGAGCTCCGCCCAATTGAGAAATACTGGGCTATTGTCAAGCGGAACCTAAAGAAGACCAAAAAACTGCTGAGGACGAGCAGCAGTTCAAGGCAAACTGGCTTTCTGCGGCGAAGAAGGTGGACAAGGTGGCTGTACAAAATCTGATGGCAGGTGTCAAGCGTGAGGCCCGGCAATTCGAATTTGAAAAAGCGAAAGCCTAACTGAATATTTGTCCTGAATTTTATACTAATTGAACTTGAAAAAGAAATTTAATTTGATTTTTTAAATAAACGATTTCACCGATTTACACGCGTTTTCCCTTCACCAAATTTTGACCGTATCACCCTTTAGTCTAAATGACGAAGGATGACGTTAGTGTACAAAAACTACGGATGACTTTCCATGTTTAATAAATAGAGTTCCAATTGAATTTGGACGTATTCGAATCATCAATCGAATAAATATATGATGTTCTTGTGCAGAAAATGTATTTCCAATTAAACTATTAATAGAAGTTGAAAATATATTCAATTCAAATTAATTGATACTGTTAACTGTTTAATTGAATTAAAAAATCTAAAAATTGGGAGATCAAATCCAGTGATGTCAACTCCCGAAGGACAAAAAGCACCAAAAATATATTATAAATTCTAACATATCAGTTCCCGCCACACTACAACTACTAAAAAAACAAACAGGTATATACCCTCCACCATGGATTGCATAGAAACTTGTACTAAAGTCTGTCATCCACAATCGAATTACTTGGGTTGCGGTAACACTTGCCGATGGCAAGGTATCTTAAAACTTCTTAACACCATCTTCTCAATTGTAAGTTAGTCCATACGGGGTATATATTAAACAAAAAAGGCAGATTAAATACGTAAATAATTCAGTTTGACAAAATTTTCTATAGAAATAAAATTTTGACAAAATTTTCTATAGAAATAAAATTTTGACAAAATTTTCTATAGCCATAAAATTTTGACAAAATTTTCGATAGAAATAAAATCCAATGAAGGACTGGGGAATTCTTCCGACTTAAATATGAGCTAAATTTTTAGTTTTTATACCAAAAAGAATAGCAACAACCGAAGAAAGCAACTACAGGGATTGATGGCAACAACAACAATGATGTGAAGTCAGAGTAAGATTTTCCACTTCCACAAAAGTTGAAGGTACCACCAGTAATCATAAGTTTTTTTTCAGTTGTTTATTTTATTCAATTCATATACTAAAATTTATTTCTATAAATAAACAAAATGATTTATGTATATATAATATTAATTGCGTACATAGCCCATAATTGGATACTCAAGTACAATTATTATTACTAATATATGTTTAACAATATTATAGCTTACTTTTTTGTATTGTGTATAATATATGTAATGAAAACAAGTAAGGAAAGTCTAAAGTCGGGCGGGGCCGACTATAACATATTATACCCTGCACCACTTTATAGATCTAAATTTTCGATACCATATCACATCCGACAAATGTGTTGGGGACTATATATAAAGGTTTGTCCCATACATTTAAATATCACTCGATCTGGACAGAATTTGATAGACTTCTACAAAATCTATAGACTCAAAATTTAAGTCGGCTAATGCACTAGGGTGGAACACAATGTATGATATATCATAAGTTTTGTTGGGTATAGTAATAAAATGTATGTTGACAAAATTTTCTATAGTAATAAAATTTTGACAAAATTTTCTATAGTAAAAAAATGTTGACAAAATTTTCTATAGAAATAAGATTTTGATAGATTATTTTTGGGGATCGGCTATATATAGAACTATAGACCAATATGGAAAAATTTTGGCACTTGTGTTAGCGGCCATATACTAGCGCAATATTCCAAATTTCACCACGTACCAAATTTCAACCGGGTCGGATGAATTTTGCTCCTCCAATAGCTCCGGGATCTGGGGATCGGGTTTAAAAGGGGGTTATATATAATTAAGACCGGTGTGGACCAATTATTGCATGGTTGTTAGATACCATATACTAACACCATGTACCAAATTTCAGCCGGATCGGATGAAATTTGCTTCTCTTAGAGGCTCCGCAAGCCAAATCTGGGGACTGGTTTATATGGGGGCTACATATAATTATGGACTGATGTGGAACACTTTTTGCATGTTTGTTAAAGACCATATACTAGCACCATGTACCAAATTTCAACCGGATCGGATGAATTTTGCTCCTCCAAGAGGCTCCGCAAGCCAAATCTGGGAATCGATGTATATGGGGGCTATATATAATTAAGGACCGATTTCGACCAATTTTTGCATGGTTATGAGAGACCATATACTTACACCATGTACTAAATTTCAGCCGGATCGGATGAAATTTGCTTCTCTTAGAGGCTCCGCAAGCCAAATCTGAGCGTCGGTTTATATGGGGGCTACACGTAAAAGTGGTCCGATATGGTCCATTTGCAATACCATCCGACCTACATCAATAACAACTACTTGGGCCAAGATTCAAGTCGATAGCTTGTTTCGTTCGGAAGTTAGCGTGATTTCAACAGACGGACGGACATGCTTAGATCGACTCAGAATTTCACCACGACCTAGAATATAGATACTTTATTGGGTCTTAGAGCAATATTGCGATGTGTTACAAACGGAATGACAAAGTTAACATACGCCCCCCCATCCTATGGTGGAGTGTATAAAAAAAACCCAAAGATGTATATGCAAATGTTGTATAAATGTGTATATCTTTACTAGCGTAACTCGGCCCGCTTCGCTGCGCCTTCCGAAGCGTATTTGGAGGAACATTTTGCATTAACTTAGTCAACTATATCCTTCGTGCTGAAAACAAATTCGAAAAGATTTCAATTCTTTTAAACAAATCGGATTTTTCGTTTATAGGTACAAATACGGCGGGAGAGGGTGTACCCTTTCCTCCAAATTTTTTTAATAATGTTCTGTATTCAAGTAGTTGGACAATCTTCTATATTTCTTGTGAATTTTAAGTGGGGTTTGTCAAGGAAAGGTATCCTTCTCCTCAACATATCTGAAAATTAAGCACTATATTATAATAACATACAAAGAATTATTGTTTCCCATCCAATAAATCGGAAAAAGCAAAAGTAGTAAAAAATTTTACCACATTAACATTTGCTAAAATGTTGGAAAATGATGCACCCTCTACGTTGGCTGCCAATTTCATGTAAATTTAAGTTCTTTACTAAAAAGAAGTCTGGCAGAAGCCTGTACAAAAATCATAAAATTATGTACCGAGTTCCCATTTACGGACAACCCTCTACTTTCAACTTAAGAAAAAAAAACGGACAAAAGGGAACCCTCTCTTTACTAAAAAGAAGTCTGGCAGAAGCCTGTGCAAAATCATAAAATTATGTACCGAGTTCCCATTTACGGACAACCCTCTACTTTCAATTTAAGAAAAAAAAACGCACAAAAGGGAACCCTCTCCCCACCTTCGCTCCACTCCGACCTGATATCGGACTATCACGTACCCTATATTAATTTCGCAACTACTCAATGGTCTATCGAAGTAAATCGATAAAGTTTATTTCAATTTTCCCCAACAGATATCGAAAAATCATATACTAATTTAAAAATTATGTATAAATTTAATCACCTCCTGCCACGTCCCTGTAAATTTCAAGTAGATCGGAGATGTTTAAATTGTGCTCTATTGTTTTAAAGGGACGTCACTTTCCCCGATACAATATCGACACCCCTAACCTTCCCTGAAAATTCTTGAAACTTTCCTTCCAGTGTGGGGCAAGGAAGGTTGCCTCTTCGTTCATAACCTTCCACCACTGCTTTTGTAAATTTCAAGAAAACTTAAATATTTTTTGTAGTTTTAGAGGAGGACCTCCTCCCCGACCAAATGTCGAAAAGCGTATCTTTTGTAAACGTCCCAGAAAATGTCAATCAAATTATAAGACTAAAGAGGCGGCCTCACTTCCGTCCAAATATCACAAAATCAGGTATCAACTATTACGGTTGACGGAGGTTACGATCTCTCCCCAGTCCTCTGTAAATTTCAAGTAACTCGGTAAAGTTTAATTGTTTCTCTGTATGTACTTAAGAGAAGCGGATGTCTCCCTATGCCCTTTTATTTTTATTAAAAAATCAGGAACCTGATATAAATTTCGTAACCCATTTTATCTGTAAAATTTCAGTCGGGGGAGTTTAGTTTTGTTTGAACTTTAAAAAAAAAAACAAAATTGGGCAAAAGGGTGGTCCCCCTCCCCGACCAAATATCGAAAAATAATGTAGCGGATTTTTGTATACATGCCAACCCCAACATTCAATGAAAATTTCAAGCAAATCGCATAATTTTGTTCCAAGTTTCAAAAAGTAGGGCAAGGGGGAGGTCCCCCTCCCCATCCACATATGAAATCATCGGGTACCCCATATTAATTCCATAACCTCACCACATGTTCTCTGTAAATCTAAATTTTAGTTTTTTCACTGTACTTTAAAAAAAGTCGAACAAAGGAGAAAATATATGTTTCGACATTAAATTTGGAAATATTAATAAAGGGTGATACGGTCAAAATTTGGTCAATATAAACTTGACGTATTTCTTTCAATTTTGCATTTAAAAAACCTGAACACCCCTCATTTTGAAGGTGTGTGTGTGTAGAATGTTGCTCCTATTTTGTTTTGGAATTCACTCTTTAGTTGTCAAAATGCCGTCCAAGCAAGAAGAGCAGCGTATCAAAATTTTGCTCGCGCATCGCGAAACTCCGAGCTACTCGCACGCAAAGCTGGCAAAATTGCTAAAAGTTGCCAAATCAACCGTTACAAATGTAATTAAAGTGTTTGGGGAAAGTTTGTCGACAGCCAGGAAGTCTGGATCGGGGGGAAATCGAAAACCGGAAGCCGCTGAGACGACAAAGAGAGATGCCGGTAGTTTCAAGCGAAACCCTAACCTCTCTCTCCGAGATGCCGCAAATAAGCTGGTCTACAACCGTGCATCGAGCCAAAAAACGAGCCGGACTATCGACTTACAAGAAGGTAGTGACTCCAAATCACGATGATAAACAAAATACGACGGCCAAATCGCGATCCCGGAGGCTGTACACGACGATGCTGACAAAGTTTGACTGCGTGGTAATGGACGACGAAACCTACGTCAAAGCCGACTACAAGGCAAAAGGAAGGGGAAAGGTAGCAGATATTTTCAAGCACATAAAACTGTCAAAGTTCGCAAAGAAATATCTGGTTTGGCAAGCCATCTGTACCTGTGGCTTGAAAAGCAGCATTTTCATAGCTTCCGGGACTGTCAACCAAGAAATTTACGTGAAAGAGTGTTTGAATAAACGTTTGCTGCCTTTCCTGAAGAAACACGGTTGTTCCGAACTATTTTGGCCGGATTTGACATCTTGCCATTACGGTAAAAAGGCCATGGAGTGGTACGCCGCCAACAACGTGCAGGTGGTTCCCAAGGACAAGAACCCTCCCAACACGCCAGAGCTGCGCCCAATTAGAAATACTGGGCTATTGTCAAGCGGAACCTAAAGAAGACCAAAAAAACTGCTAAGGACGAGCAGCAGTTCAAGGCAAACTGGCTTTCTGCGGCGAAGATGGTGGACAAGGTGGCTGTACAAAATCTGATGGCAGGTGTCATGCGCGAGGCCCGGCAATTCGGATTTGAAAAAGCGAAAGCCTAACTGAATATTTGTCCTGAATTTTATACTAATTGAACTTGAAAAAGAAATTTAATTTGATTTTTTAAATAAACGATTTCACCGATTTACACGCGTTTTCCCTTCACCAAATTCTGACCGTATCACCCTTTATTTGCAAGGAGTCTATTTCTTATATCGATTATGAGTGCTTTTGTGAATTTAATACTAACATTTTTAATTACATCTTTATCAAGTTCAGGAATTCTACACTCGTCGCTAAACTTTCAAAAAGAGTAGCTTAAATAACAATATTGATTAAAAAAGGATCAATACCACCTTCATAACAATCAAATTCTATGGCAATATAGTTGAGTTTCTTAAGCTTTTGACGGTCTAATCAGAATTTTGGTATAAAAAGATGTCGTCAATTAAACTTAATACTGTTCAAATTAAAAAAAAAAACACTAAAACAAAACACCAAAAGCACCAAGTTGGTGCTTTTTTTTTAAAGGAACTAAAAAGTAAAACTGGTGCTTTCTAGCAATTAAAAAACACTAAATTTGGTGCTAAAAGCACTAAATTGGCATCACTGATCAAATCTTATATTGATAAGTGATTTTAGAAAAATTACACTCAGGATTTTGGTATTGATTCCGAGCCAAAGATGTGGCTTCTTTAAAATAAAGACATTTTTTCACCATTCTATTTAGCTTTGAATCTAGGATCAATAAAACTAAAATTAGGATACACATCTCATTTATCGAATTTTCATTTGCATTTTGCGATATATTTATAGAGCTATACACGTACAAACAAATGCCTGTTTAACAAGTAAGGAAAGTCTAAAGGGGCCGACTATATTATATCCTGCACATAAGTGTAGGAAGGCTTCTGGGAAGGAGATCCCCCAGACAAATTGTTTTTATATAAAATTAAACAAGTAAATACACAAAAATGCGCTAAAGACTTTCATACACAATCAAATTACATAGGTTGTGATAGCAGTTGCCGATGGCAATATATAGTTTTATTTTTTAACATTGTCTTCTAAATTGTAAGTTAGTTTCTTTATTTTAAGTGAATGCTTAAAATCTGATATTTATGAAATAAAGATGTGGTTGAACTTATGATTTAAGTTTAAGTTTAATAACTAAAGCTCCTTTATAATTTTGATTTATTAAAAAAATAGTAAGTAAAACTTTTTGGGCCTGGTATTGGTTCCGAGCCAAAGAAGAAGCGGAGACTACAAGTAAGGATACTTTTAAGACACAACTCTCTTTTAAATTTAGGTTTTGTGTTCTTGTTTCTACGAAGCAAATTTAAATTTTTCGTTTTTAAGCTTTTTTCTTCATATACTATCAAAGTCTTTTAAAAACGAGTTAACGACAATTTTATTTTCGAAATTCAGACTCGACTTCCAGTAGAAATTATGCTATGTTTCAAGAAAAAACGTCTTTAAAATAACGTGTTGAAAAAACATGTCCTATTTTTGAACGATTTTTTGCTTTTTAGTCAAGATGCAAAAAGACAACAAATTTAAAGACAATTTCATTAATTTTAAAGAATTTTTCAGAATTTTTAATGTCAAGTTGACCTTAGCCCAAAAATTTTTTCTTTCATGTTATGATACCCATTTTTAAATCAAATCACTTAATTATAAGGACAATACGACTTCATTGAAAAGTTTATCGACTTTTGGACAAGGAAAAAAACTTTATATTAGAGAAATGCATCTTCTATGCTAAGCAAAATGTGCATTCGTATTTTAAGGACATGAAATCTTTGGCCTCACGACAATATTTCTTTCAGTGTGGACAAAAATTTGTTAGACTTGTACAAAATCTATAGACCTAAAATTTTAGTCTGCTAATACCCTGGGGTGGAATACAATGTTAGTAAAAAAAATATGGGAAACATTTAAATCTGTACCAATTTTGAGGCAACATCGCAAAAGTGTATTTATGATTTATCGGTCGATAGATGTGTATGTTAGCCCCCATATAAACCGATCCCCAGGTGTGACCTCCGGTGCCTCATGGATGGGCAAAATTCATCCGATTCGTGTTGTTAGTATATGCACTGAAAAAAAGCATGCCCGGATCCAAAGCTTTTGTCTTTACTTTAAAAATTTTGGTATTGATTCCGAGCCAAAGAAGAGGAGAATACAAGTAAGGATACTTTTAAGACACAATTCTCTTTTAAATTTGGGTTTTGTGTACTTGCTTCTAGGAAGCAAATTTTAATTTTTTCGTTTTTTCAGCTTTTTTTCTTCATATGCCATCAAAGTCCCTTAAAAACGAGTTAGCGACAACTTTATTTTCCACATTCAGACTCGACTTTCGGTAGAATTTATGCTATGTTTCAAGTAAAAAACGTCTTTAAAATAAAGTGTTGAAAAACGTGTCCTATATTTGAACGATTTTTTGCTTTGTAGTCAAGATGCAAAAAGACAACAAATTTAAAGACAAGTTAATTAATTTTAAAGATTTTTTCTGAATTATTAAAGTCAAGTTGACCTTACCCCCTTTTTTTCATGTTATGATACCCATTTTTAAATGAAATCACTTAATTATAAGGACAATACGACTTCATTGAAAAGTTTATCGACTTTTGGACAAGGAAAAAAAACTTTATATTAGAGAAATGCGTCTTCTATACTAAGCAAAGTTTGCATTCGTATTTTAAGGACATGAAATCTTTGGCCTCACGACAATATTTTTTTCAGTGTGGTCTCTAACAAGCATGCAGGAATTGGTCCATATCGGTCCATAATTATATGTAGCCCCCATATAAACCGATCCCCAGATTTAACCTCCGGAGCCCCTTGGAAGAGCAGAATTCACCCGATGCGGTTGAAATTTGGTACGTGTTGTTAGTATATGGTCTCTAATAACCATGCAAAAATAGGTCTTAATTATATATATATAACCCCCATTTAAACCCGATCCCTAGATTTGACCTCCGGAGCTCTTTGAGGAGCAAAATCATCCGATCCGCTTGAAATGTGGTACGTGGTGAAATTTGGTACATTGCACTATGGGCGGAAATTGAAAATTTGCGGCAAAAATTATTTACCATCAATCTAGTATCGCCAAACATGGTATATCGATATATCTTATCAAAATCAAATGATACCAACAAAAAGGGAGTCAATCCCCCTTATTCCAGGTGCGTTACTATAGAGGGGTCGAAATTGTAATTCCGCTTGGAATACTATAGAATATACTCTTAGATGGAGTTTAATTTATATTTGCTTATTTTCCTTTTTAAGAAAGCGCCATATCCTCAGAACTTGATGTAAATAGTATAAACCAGTTGTCATTTTATTAAATTAATTTTATTAATTAAAATTAAACAAATATTAACCATCAAAATCACATTCTTCGGTATCTAACTCTAATTCCGTCCCTCTGTGTTTGTTGTTCGCAGGATTCCGGTCGCAATTATTAACCGCTTTTGATAAAATTTGGTACAACATGTTTTCTTGGTCAAAGGACAAACACGGTTGAATTTCGAAAAAAATGGATCAAAGTTACATATAGCCCCCATATATATGAATCGTCCGATTTCGACAAATTAGACCATACTGAGCTTATTTACTTCCCGATTGTCTTCAAATTTAACATAAAGTAATTTTTTTATAGTACCCTTAAAGTGTGCAAAATTTCATCAAATTTGGTTCAGATTTAGATATAGCTACTATATATATGTATCGCCTGATTTTTCCCAAATTTGACTATAAAACCCTTACATTTATTTCAGTATGGGCAAGTTTGGGCAGACAAACCTTACAGCACGTAAAAGTATACTTCCTCACGAACAATAATAAGCAAAAATTGTCATTAACAATCGTTAACATTTCTAGTTCTATTCCTCGCAATTTTCACATATAAACCGCACTTTTGAATCCATAAATTCAAGTTCAAAAACAAAAACATTTTGTAACGTCTTTACAACATTTTGAACTACTAAACCTCCTCTTAGAATCTACATTTAAAAATGTTCTTTATTCACTTTTATTGCGAAAAAAATTAAGCACGAAATTTTTCAATTTTTGTTCGCCTTGATTAAACGCAACTGGCATAAATTTTGGTAAACATTGGCAGCCATTTTCTCGTGAACAGGGTTGCCAAGTTTTTAATTAACTTTCGATTTTTACTTTCCAAGATGTTCTATAGTAATTTTAATTGGAATATCCAATAATTTTTCATTTTGAAAATTTGACTTTTTGCCGCTGTTTTACGATTTCCGCCCATAGTGCATTGCGCTAATATATGGCCGCTAACAACCATGTCAAAATTGGTACATATCGGTCTATAGTTATATATAGCCGATCCCCAAAACTAATCTACCAAAATTTTATTTCTATAGAAAAGTTTGTCAAAATTTTATTACTATACGAAATTTTGTCAAGATTTTATTTATTTTGTCAAGATTTTATTTCTATAGAAAATTATGTCAAAATTTTATTTCTATAGAAAATTTTGTCAACATTTTATTGCTATAGAAAATTTTGTCAAAATTTTATTGCTATAGAACATTTTGTCAACATTTTATTTCTATAGAAAATTTTGTCAAAATTTTATTTCTTTAGAAAATTTTGTCAAAATTTTATTGCTATAGAAACTTTTGTCAAAATTTGATTTCTATATATACCCCGTAGGGACTAACTTACAATTGAGAAGACGGTGTTACGAAGTTTTAAGATACCTTGCCATCGGCAAGTGTTACCGCAAACCAAGTAATTCGATTGTGGATGGCAGTCTTTAAATAGTACAAGTTTCTATGCAATCCATGGTGGAGGGTACATAAGATTCGGCCTGGCCGAACTTACGGCCGTATATACTTGTTATAGTTAATATGAAATCTGAAATATTCTTTTGATGATAAAAACCTAATACTTAATTAAAAAAAAATAGATAAAAATATATATAATTAGATATAAATTATAATTGTATCAAATTATGATTAGGATATGGGATAAATTTCAAATCTAGCCAGAAGCAATTCCTTTGAAAGTAGATCTCAGCATATATTACCAGTTTTCAAATCTGACAAGATCTGTTGGGATATACAACCGTATCTACACTTGTAGAAAAAACTTCGTTATATAATGTATCATTGAAATTGAACTAATGAACCAAATTTGTTGATATAACTGAATGTTTAGTTATTATAACGAATTTTCAGATAACCAACGAAACGTTTCATACAATTAACGAATACAGATCGAAAAACTATGTTGTTAGCACTTATATTTCCTGTTTATTTTCATGATTCATTATGATTATATATATATATATATATATATATATATATATATATATATATATATATATATATATATATATATATATATATATATATATATATATATATATATATATATATATATATATATATATATATATATATATATATATATATATATATATACATATATATATATATAAATAAATATTAACGAATATTTTCATTGTCGCAATGAGAATGTTTCGTTGGCTCAATTTCAATGAAATTTTCTTTGGTTGTACTCACATATGGCTACAGATACAATAATAATACAGGATATTTGATATGTATGGTATTACAAATGGGCTACTTTGGACCACTTTTACGTATAGCCCCCATACAAACCGACTACCAGATTTGGCTTGCGGTGCCTCTTAGAGAAGCAAATTTCATCCGATCCGGTTGAAATTTGGTACGTAGTGTACGTATATAGTCTCGAATAACCATGCAAAAATTGGTCCATATCGGTTCATAATTATATATAGCCCCCATATAAACCGCTTCTCAGATTTGATATCCGGAGCCATTTGGAGAAGTAAAATTCATCCGATCCGGTTGAAATTTGGTCCATAATCATATATAGCCCCCATATATGTTAAACCGATCCCCAGATTTAGTTTTGGAGCCTCTTCTAAAGCAAATTTCATCTGATTCAGTTGAAATTTGGTACATTGTGCTAGTAAATGGCCGTTAACAACCATGCCTAACTAGATCCATATATATAACCCTCAGGTAAACCGATCGCCAATCGCACAAAAATTGGTTCAAATCGGTTCATAATTGTATATAGCCCCCATATAAAGCTACCCCATATTTCAATTCGGGCTCTCCAATTACCGCGCAAGAGTCCATATCGGTTCGTAATTACACGCACAGAAAAACCATGTTTGGACATGGTTACCGCATCCATTTAATGCTTATCTAGAGCATGTAATTGCCGCGAAAACCATGTATTTTGTCTGTGTAAAAATAGTTTTCGAGCGGAGAAAAATGTATGGTGGCTATAAGCATTTGAATGGTTCTCAAATACCGCAAACATGTTCTATCATTTAAATGATAAAATTTGAGACCATTAAATGGTCGGGAAAATCATGTACCTGACCATTCAATTTTTTTACTTTTTTACAGGGAAAAAAGTATTTTTACAGGTTAAGTATAGACATGTCTAGAACCATTACATGGCCATAAAGACCATTTACATTTTTTTTCGTGACCATTTAATTTTTTAACTTTTTTGCAGCGAAAAGAATTTTATAAAAACATTGAGCAGGTACACACGATTTTCATTTTGCGCGTCAGTCGTGTGTTGATTGTTTCTCGGAATGGACGGAGAATACGGATTTACTGTGTTTTGTGTTAATTTATTTATTCAGAAGTGACACCTGGTTTTATGTGAACACAAAAAAGGAAAGTGTAATTGAAAAAAATGTACCTGTTTTTTGCACGATGTAAATATGGAATAATTACTTATTGTTGAAATTGAAATAAAATAGAGTGTGTAAAATAATATGATGTTTGCTTGAACGGCATTATAAATACAAATAAACAATGAATTAGTTTATAAATAAATAAAAACAAACAAATAAAGTTAATTTTGTGTTTTCTTGTCTCAAGTGGCGTCCTTTTTTCGACGATGAAAAAAGTTTTTTCATAAAGATCAAAACATTTTAGGTTGTGACCATGTTCTTTTAACTAGAAGAAAAACATTTTTAATGAATACCATAACATTTCAAATCGTGACCATTGTCTTTTCATTCAAACAAAATTCTTTTTATCAATATAATAACATTTTAGATGAGGGCAATTATATTTTTCTTAGAACCATGTTCACTGAGCCAACATGGTTGCAGGTTAAAATGTTACATGGTCGCCGCAAAAATAGCTCCTATCATATTATTTTGCTCTTCGAATTTGATTGTGACAATCATGTTTCTTCTCTGCGTGTATTTGTAGACTTACCTATATATACCTTTTTGTCTAATATATACCACGTACGGACTAACTTACAATTTAGAAGACGATGTTAAGCAGTTTTAAGGTACTTTACCTTCGGTATGTTTTACCACAACCCAAGTAATTCGATTGTGGATGACAGTTTTTCGTAGAAGTTTCTACGCAATCCATGGTGAAGGGTACATAAGATTCGGCCTGGCCGAATTTACGGCCGTATATACTTGTTACATATATTCCAGATATGTTCGGAAGATTCCGAAAAGATGTTCAACATTACATACTACTATATTAAATGTTTAGTATGAAACTGTAAAATGTGTCTTATTAAAGACTTAAAGTCAGAAAAGAACAGTGCTTGATATAAACGAAATTGACTGTGTTGTTGGCTCAACAACAAAAATTATTTTATTGAAAAAACAAAAATTTTGTAATAAGCAAAAGAAAAACGTTTTCGGTACACATATTCCAAACGCTTCTTTTCTTTCTTTTGGCGAAACCGTACGTGTCCAAGACGTGTCCTAACAGGTTGGCTGATAAGTCCCCGTTCTAAAAAAGAAAAACACATTTTTATACCCTCCACCATAGGATGGGGGTATATTAACTTTGTCATTCCGTTGGTAACACATCGAAATATAGCTCTAAGACCCCATAAAGTATATATTCTTGGTCGTGGTGAAATTCTGAGTCGATCTGAGCATGTCCGTCCGTCTGTTGAAATCACGCTAACTTCCGAACGAAACAAGCTATCGACTTGAAACTTGATGTAGGTCGGATGGTATTGCAAATAGGCCATATCGGTCCACTTTTACGTATAGCCCCCCTATAAACGTGCCCCCAAATTTGGCTTGCGGGTCCTCTAAGAGAAGCAAATTTCATCCGATCCGGCTGAAATTCGGTACATGATGTTAGTATATGGTCTCTAACAACCATGCAAAAATTGGTTCACATCGGTCCATAATTATATATATAGCCCCCATATAAACCGATCCCCTGATTTTCCTTTCGAAGCCTCTAAGAGAAGCAAATTTCATCCGATCCGGCTGAAATTTGGTACATGGTGTTAGTATATGGTCTCTAACCACCATGCAAAAATTGGTCCACATCGGTCCATAATTACATATAGCCCCCATATTAACCGATCCCCCGATTTGGCTTGCCCCCATATAAGATCCCCCGATTTGGCTTACGGAGCCTCTAAGAGAAGCAAATTTTATCCGATCCGTCTGAAATTTGGAACATGGTGTTAGTATATATTTTCTAATGACCATGCAAAAATTGGTCCATATCGGTCAATAATTATATATAGCCCCCATGTAAACCGATCACCAGATTTGACCTCCGAAGCCTCTCGGAAGACCAAAATTCATCTGATTCAGTTGAAATTTGATACGTGATGTTAATATATGGCCTCAAACACCCATGCGAAATCGGTTAATAATTATATATAGGTCCAATATAAACCGATCCCCAGATTTGACCTCCGGAGCCCCTTGGAAGACCAAAATGCATCCGATTCGGTTGAAATTTGGTACGTGATGTTAGTATATGGTATCCAACAACCATGCAGGAATTGGTTTATATCAGTCTATAATTATATATAGCCCCCATATAAACCGATCCCCAGATTTGACCTCTGGTGCCTTTTGGAGAAGCAAAATTCATCCGATCTGGTTGAAATATGGTACGTGGTGGTAGTATATGATGTTTAACAACCATATCAAAAGTGGTCCATATCAGTCCATAATAATGTATAGCCCCCATATAAACCGATCCAGAGATTTGGTTTTGGAGCCTCTTGGAGGACCAAATTTCATCCGAGTCAGTTGAAATTTGGTACATTGTGCTTGTATATGGCCGTTAACAACAATGGCTAACGTTCATATCGGTCTATAGTTATATATGGCCCTCAGATAAATCGATCCCCAATCACATAAAAATTGGTCCATATCAAGTTCATAATTCTGTATAGCCCCGATATAAGCGCCCCCATATTTCAATTCTGGCTCTCTACGTACCGTGCAAAAGTCCATGTCGATTCGTAATTTTTTGTAGACTTACCTATACATAACTTTTTTGTCTAATATATACCGCGTTTGGACTAACTCACAATTTAGAAAACGATGTTAAGAAGTTTTAAGATACCACAACCCAAGTAATTCGATTGTGGATGACAGTCTTTCGTAGAAGTTTCTACGCAATACATGGTGGAGGGTACATAAGATTCGGCCTGGCCGAACTTACGGCCTTATATACTTGTTTTATATAATATGCATTTAATACTAGCGACGCCATCTATGTGTCAGACAGGGGAATTATCAGCCAACCTGTTAAAGTGTAAATTTACCCCGTCAATGACAAACACATGTGACCGGTCCCTTCCATACGTCTTGACCAGAACTAGGACTGGTCCATGCACACCAGGGACTAGTTCTGTACAGGTCCTGTCGTTGATCCATTTCCCGTTGGGTATCTTTATGTCTTGGTTACAAGTAAAATGAATTCTTGCGATCTGTGATTCCGAATATCGGAACATGAGTATGTGTGGCAGAACACTTTACAAAAAATAAACTTTAGATATATGAAACACTAGCGTAACCCGGCCCGCTTCGCTGCCCCTTCCGAAGCGTATTTTAGGAACATTTTGCGTTAACTTAGTCAACCATATCCTTCGTGCTGAAAACAAATTCGAAAAGATTTGAATTCTTTCAAACAAATCGGACTACTCGCTTTTTCGTTTATAGGTACAAATACGGCGGATACAAATCGTCTTAAAAAATGTCGGGGAAAGGGTGTACCCTTTCCTGCAAATTTTTATACCCTTCACCACTACTGTGGTACAGGGTATAATAAGTTTGTGCATTTGTATGTAACGCCACGAAGGAGTAATCATAGACCAACCTTTTAGTATACGGATCGGCTTAGAATTAAATTCTGAGTCGATTTAGCGATGTCCGTCTGTCTATTTGTCTGTCCGTCTGTCTGTCTGTTGATGTATTTGTGTGTGCAAAGTACAGCTCGCAGTTTTAGTCCGATTGTCCTAAAATGTGGTATAGGGTCCTGTTTCGGCTCAAAGACGATCTCTATTGATTTTGGAAAAAATCGGTTCAGATTTAGATATAGCTGCCATATATATTTTTCACCGATCTGGTCATAATTGGCATGTATATCAACCGATCTTTCTCAAATTCCGTACATCCGAATATTTTATGGGTCTCGAAAAAAATATCAGCCAAATCGGTTCAGATTTAGATATAGCTCCCATATATAGCATTCGCCCGATTTACACTCATTTGCCCACAGAGGCCAATTTTTTGCTCCAATTTAATTGAAATTTTGCATAGGGAGTAGAATTAGCATTGTAACTATGCGTGCCAAATTTGAAATCGGTTCAGATTTGGATATATCTCCCATATATAGCTTTCGCCCGATTTACACTCATATGACCACAGAGGCCAATTTTTAACTCCGATTTAGTTGAAATTTTGCACAGCGAGTAGAATTAGCATTGTAGCTATGCGTGCCAAATTTGGTTGAAATCGGTTCAGATTTAGATATATCTCCCATAAATAGCTTTCGCCCGATTTACACTCATATGACCGTAGAGGCCAATTTTTAACTCCGATTTAGTTGAAATTTTACACAGGGAGTAGAATTAGCATTGTAGCTATGCGTGCTAAATTTGGTTGAAATCGGTTCAGATTTAGGTATAGCTCCCATATATATGTTTTTCTGATTTCGACAAAAATGGTCAAAATACCAACATTTTCCATGTAAAATCGCCACTGCTTAGTCGAAAAGTTGTAAAAATGACTCTAATTTTCCTAAACTTATAATGCATATATATCGAGCGATAAATCATAAATAAACTTTTGCGAAGTTTTCTTAAAATTGCTCCAGATTTAAATGTTTTCCCTATTTTTTACTAACATTGTGTTCCACCCTAGTGCATTAGCCGACTTAAATTTTGAGTCTATAGATTTTGTAGAAGTCTATCAAATTCTGTCCAGATCGAGTGATATTTAAATGTATGTATTTGGGACAAACCTTTATATATAGCCCCCAACACATTTGACGGATGTGATATGGTATCGAAAATTTAGATCTACAAAGTGGTGCAGGGAATAATATATTCCGCCCCGCCCGACTTTAGACTTTTCTTACTTGTTTAAATAATGTTCTGTATTCAAATAGTTGGACAATCTTCTATATTTCTTGTGAATTTTAAGTGTGGTTTGTCAAGTATATCGGAGATGTTTAAATTTTGCTCTATTGTTTTAAAGGGACGTCACTTTCCCCGATATAATATCGACAAACACCGTAGTGAATAGCACCCCTAACCTTCCCTGGAAATTCTTGAAACTTTCCTTCAAGTGTGGGGCAAGGAAGGTTGACTCTTCTTTCATAACCTTCCTCCATTGCCTTTGTAAATTTCAAGAAAACTTAAGAATTTTTGTTTTTCTTTTTGCAGTTTTTGAGGAGGACCTCCTCTCCGACCAAATATAGATAAGTGATGTAGCGTATCTTTTGTAAACGTCCCAGAAAATGTCAAGCAAATTATAAGCCTAAAGGGGCGGCCTCTCTTCCGTCCAAATATCACAAAATCAGGTATCAACTATTAATATAGTAACCTCTCCTCAGTCCTCTGTAAATTTCAAGTAACTCGGTAAAGTTTAATTGTTTCTCTGTATGTACTTAAAAGAAGCGGATGTTTCCCTATGCCCTTTTATTTTTATTAAAAAATCAGGAACCTGATATAAATTTCATAACCTGACCCGTTTTTTCCGTAAAATTTCAGTCGGGGGAGTTTAGTTTTGTTTTCACTGTACTTTAAAAAAAAGTCGGGCAAAGGGGTGGTCCCCTCCCCGACTAAATATCGAAAAATAATGTAGCGGATGTTTGTCTAGATACCAACCCCAACATTCAATGAAAATTTCAAGCAAATCGCATAATTTTGTTCCAAGTTTCAAAAAGTAGGGCAAAGGGGAGGTCCCCCTCCCCGTCCACATATGAAATCATCAGGTACCCCATATTAATTCCATAACCTCACCGCATGTTCTCTGTAAATCTCAAATAATTTAGAGAATTTTAGTTTTTTCACTGTACTTTAAAAAAGGCGAACAGAGGGGAGGTCCCCCTCCGCCACCAAATATCGAAATATAAAGTAGCTGATTTTTGTCTAGATACCAACCCCAACCTTCAATGAAAATGTCAAGCAAATCGGTCAACTTTGGTCCAATTTTCAAAAAGTCCGACAAAGGGGAGGTCCCCCTCCGCGACCAGGTGTCAAAAAATGAGGTACCCTATTTTAACCACATGAACGCCCCCTACAATCTCTGAAAGTTTCAAGTAAATCGGTTCAGCCGTTTCGGAGCCAACTCGGAACATACAAACAAACAAATAAACAAACATAAATTGAATTTTATATATTTAACATATCACGTTTGCTTTCGAATTTTAATAATTTAAATTTAGAAAAAATAAAATAGTTTTTAACTGAATTTCTAAAGCTACGGTCAGACTAGTCAAATATTTGATCAAAACTGTCAAATATTTCTTTGCCATAGTCTGACCAACAAACTTTTGTTTGAAGCAAACAACAAAACAGCTGATTTTCGGCAAAGAAAGACTGTCAAACGACTGTTACCATGTTTGATCATAGTGTGACCACCATATGGCAAATATTTGCGCCACATTCCGTCAAATATTTATTTGATCTTACAAAAAATTTGCAAGAGCAAACACGGTCAAACAAAAATAAAGTTGTTTAATTTTAATGGAAAAGATGCATGTTTTTGACAAAAGATTAATGGTTATGCTCTATATGTGGAAGGCAGCGATTCGTGGATTCAATCCCATATGGGTAAAATGTGGGTGATAGGAGTATGTATGTGAATATTTCATTGATATGGGAGATATGATTGAAATTTTGTACGTCCAGGAGCAGATTTTATTTAAGGTGTGTACGTGACACAAAATTTTTGTTACCTACGTAAATTGTGCTTATGGCAACAGCTTGAGAGTGTATGATTAAGGGTCATGTGTGAGCGTGACTCACGCAAATAATCTATTTGAGAGTGTGCGTGAGTAATAAAGAAATGCACTCACGCTTACCAATTAAATTCACTTACAATTTTAGCCACACATATGATATTAAAAGCTTAGTAACAATCTCGATTTCAATGCTTACGTTGTCAGCCAGGTTCACCAGCTAAATTATTCTGACAATAATAGGATTGACCATAAAACTAATAACGTCTATTATTTTCTTTAGTGAGGCGATAATTTCTAAGTCGAGACAGTTTTCTTGGACCACGAGTATGTATGAGACTTTACAGAGATTTCGTGGTTAACGACATTTCTGATCGTGAGTATGCGTGAATAAAATTTTTACTCTTGTGGGTGTGCGGACGTGAGCCTTTAAAAGATTTGCTTGAGTGAGGGTTCGTGAAAGTGACTCGTACCAAAAATATCGTGTGTGAGTAAAAATCTTTCGTCCTAGATGTTCGTGACCATGAGCAAAATATTGCACACCTCTACAATTTGTGCAGTTTAATATTTACCACTGTGTTGTAAAAAAATATATTTATTTTTTTCCACACTGCGCCAAACTGTGGAACAGGGAATTATAAATTAGTGTATATGGAAGGAGAAGAGATAGACATATAGAGTCTTTTACAATATTGCTCAGTGTCGGAAACTGAGCCAATCTAACCATGTCCGATTGTCTGTGAACACATTTTTGTAATTAAAGTCTAGGTCATAGGTTAAATCCAATCTATTTGAAATTTTGCACAAGTGTGTTTTGAAAGAAATCAGTTCAGATTTAGATATATCTCCCACATATATATTTCGCCCAATATTCTTATTCTTATATGCTTAAAATTTTGGGGAAGGAATACAATTAATAGAAGTGTTATAAATTTGACTGAAATCGATTCAGATTTATATATAGCACTCATATCTTTCGCCCGATTTAGATTCATATGACCACTAGAGGTCAAAATTTCACTCCAAGTGTCATTTTGATCAGATAGTGGAATTAGCATTCAAGGTATGCATTCCAAATTTAGCCAAAATCGGTTCATATTTAGATACAGCTTCCATATATATCTTTTGTCCCATTTACGCTCTTATAACTACAGAGGCAAAAGTTTTACTCCGATGTACGTAATTGACATTCTAACAATGTGTTCGGATTTAGATATAGCTCCCATATATATATTTAGATTCATGTGTCCACGCAAGCCAAAGTTTATCTCCGAAACTTTAAAAATTTTTCACAGAGAGTACAATTATCATGTGTGCTAAATTTGGTCAAAATCGGCTCAGATTGAAATATTGCTCCCATATAAATGATTTTGCATTAGGGAAAATATGGCTAGAATACCCACATCTTACCTCCGAGATTGAACGAAATTGAGTGCATTTTTTAGAGACATTTTACGTGGAGAGAATATTTAATATTATATTTAAATTTCATCCACATCGGTTCAGATATAGATAAAGCCCCAATATATATGTCATGATGGCAAATGTTCGATGGGAGAATTGTAAGGATTGTAACGACACCAAGCTAATATGGCCCCATTTAAACTTAAACCGCACACTAGATATGCTGGTGTTCTCGAGACGCCAGATGTCACTCCTGATATCTGCTATAACGGGTCGCTGCCTGATAGGCGATTTTGCAAAAACTATTGGTGCGAAGTATAATGACTATTGTATGAGCTGTCATGATGCGGAGGAAAAGGAATCAATAAAACACCTCTTGTGTGAGTGTCCTGCATTTTGTGTAAGGCGTAAGCAAATTTTAGGGGCATATAGCTTCAGATTACTGGCGGACCTGGAAAACGTTAACTTAAGCAGTCTGCTAATGTTTTTGGAACAATCTGGTTGGTTCAACAGAAGAAAATAATCGAGAAGGTTCAACGGTTAAAACTAGAAGTGCCCATATGTAATAGGTACTTTTAGTTAATGTGGTATCACAATGGACTGAATAGTCTAAGTGAGCCTGAATCTTAATCGGGCTGCCACTTTAACCTAACCTAACCTAATATATATGTTCTTCAAATAAGACCAAAATACTACGATTTTCCTTGTAAAATCACCATAAGAATGACTCAAAATTTCCTATATCTCTAATTTATATGTACACCCTCAAAAAAAATCGCCTCTCGAACATATGTTCCAAACATATTTTGCAGGAAGCACATATATTATTGGATACTGCCGAAACATTAATATGTTTGTTTTATGTGAACATATTCTATTTTTGGAAGCATTTTGAGCCCAAAAATATTATATGCTTGCAAGAATTTTCCCCAAAGAAGATTGTGCTCATTCCCTAACATAATTTTCACTTCCACGAAATTTTTTAGTTCTTAGCACCTTTTTCTGTAATACAAATAATGTTGAAGAAATTATTCAATTTTATAATTTTTTTAAATTTTACCTTTCGCCTGGACGGAGAATCGAACCGAGGACCATACAGTTTGTAAGCCAACACACTACCACTGAGCTACGTAGCTGTTATAGTCACCAGAAGACAATTATCGTTATAAGTTACATTTATATAGCATAGTTTGCAGCGCCCACGAGCCCATGCAAACATAACATTATTTAACAGAAACATACATGTGTTGGCAACGTGGAGCAGTGGTTAGCATGTCTGCCGTACATGCAAAGGGTCGTGGGTTCAATCCCTGCTCCGACCAAACACCAATTGTTTTTTTTTTAATTTACGCATTTATATTTATACTATATTCAATTTTTATAATGAAACTTCGAAATGTGGGTTATTAAAGATTTACAGTCAGAAACAGTGCTTGATATAAACGAAATGGACCGAGCTTTTGGATAAAATATTATTTTTTTATTGCAAAAATAACAATTTTGTAATAAAAAACTGGTTTTGGTATAAAAGTTTGATATTTTGGAAGGAATTCAAAAAGCAGTTTCCGAAACAACATATAAGCGGTTTCACAGAAATTGCTCTCTTTCGATTCTCTCGCTGTGTTAATTTGATATCTTTCGTCAACCCTCCCGGTTTTTATCTCTATTTCTTTCTCTATACTCTCTCTCTCTCTCTTTCGCTCTCTGAATAAAATATCACAACATATATATGTTTAATCGAAATTTGTAAATTTATATATGTTTACATTCACACATATAATTTTTATGAAACATGCATGCCCCAAACATAATATATTCTAACATATTAACATATGTGTTCCAAACATTTAGTGTTAGTTTGAGAACATTACATGTTTGCACTTAAATATATTGTGTTTAAAAATTGTGCCCGAAACACATTTTGTTTATATCGAAACATATGAAAAACATATTTTTCTAACAGTGTATCGACCGATAAATCATAAATGCACTTTTAGGAAATTGCATAAAAATGCTTTGTTTTCTAACATTGTGCTCCGCCCCAAGGCATTCGCTAAAGCTTTTTCATAAATGAAATATTTTTTATTGGAATATAGTATTTATTTAATTTCATTGTAATTTTTCTTAATGTACACTTGGATATCGATATTTTTATTAGTTCCGCCTTATTCCCCATTAACTAGCTTTATTTATGTCACATCAGTGCTCAAAAACATTTGGTCAAACAAAATTATCCATTTTGATGGTTTGATCAAACTTTTGTTGCAAGAAAATATTTGCCATAGTGTGAACACGTTCAAATAAAAGTTCCCTAACTTTTATTTGAACGTGTTTGATCAAATAAAAACTGTCAAATATTTGAACCAAAAACAATGGAAGATGAAGATGGGAAAATGGCAGCAGAGGGTATCAAACCATTGACGGCGTTCGATGCAAACGTGTCGTTTATGATTTTTTGTTCCACAAATTAAACTAAGAATAAAAAGAAATTTATATCAGGGAATGACGTAGAAAAATCGGTCAAATGTTTCTCATTATTATGTACACAAAATTTAACATCATTTGTGAGTTTTTAACAAAAAATATTGCAAATTAAAAATGAACGAACGTGTATGTATCGAACACCGTAAATGAACCATTTGGCATGACATTCTCCCGTCTTCATCATCTATTGTTTTTGATTTGAACGCAGTGTGACCGCAAATAAAACTTTGTGTCAAACAGGTTCTGTTTGCAACAAATTCAATCAAACACATTCGTGTCAAATATTTGACTAGTCTGACCCTAGCTTAAGACTTCAAATCAAAAACAATGGAAGATGAAGATGGGAAAATGGCAGCAGAGGGTATCAAACCATTGACGGCGTTCGATGCAAACGTGTCGTTTATGATTTTTTGTTCCACAAATTAAACTAAGAATAAAAAGAAATTTATATCAGGGAATGACGTAGAACAATCGGTCAAAAGTTTCTCATTATTATTTACACAAAATTTAACATCATTTGTGAGTTTTTAACAAAAAATATTGCAAATTAAAAATGAACGAACGTGTATGTATCGAACGCCGTAAATGCAACTTTTGGTATGACGTCGCCCATTCTCCCGTCTTCATCATCTATTGTTTTTGCTTCAAATATTGAATTTAAATTTTCCTCGACAAACGTCATAATGATATCACAATTACCATAGATCAAAAGTTGTAAATGTTTCAATTCATATTTTTATAAGGATTTACAAAGAAAAGGAAAATCAAAGAAAAAATCATGTTCATAATTGCGGATTTGGTAGGTAACACAAAATTTCATACACCAAGTCACCAACTTTCAACGCCTATAGACTAGATTGTGGACCCACTAGAGAGGAAAACAGCTCAGCTTTCACATAAAGAAAAAAATTATGTTGATATCCTTATCCATTCAAAACTTGCAGACATATTTCTAAAATAAAACAAGTATATACGGTCGTAAGTTCGGCCAGGCCGAATCTTATGTACCCTCCACCACACTGAACAAATTTTGACCTAATATGGAAGATTATGCAACTTAAATTTTAGGACTCGAAATTTACGCAATGCTAAGGACAAAATTCTTTAAAATAATGACATTTTAATTAACAGAAAGTTTATAATCCTTACTTCAAATTTTTTTAAAATTAAATTTAGGACACAAATCTTGAAATTTTGCGTCCCTCTGTTGAAGTTGTAGATCTTTGAAGTAAGGCATATGTTCCTTAAAATAAAGAAAAACATTTTTAATTTAATGAAATCGTCTTTAGCTCAACTGACATATTGAATTTTTAAATTTAAGATAAAAACGCATCAAATATAGGCTAAGAGAATACAAATTCGATGGAAGAGGTCTGTATCCAATTTTAATTTTATCAATCCTAGATTTAAAGCTTGGGAGGTCCGTAAAAAATGTCTTTATTTTACAGAAGCCGCATTTTTGGCACGGAATCAATACCAAAATCCTTAAAGGAAGGTCAACATCTTTGGATCCAAGTAAACTTTTTTTTGAGTGCATGGATTGCGTGGAAACTTGTACTAAAGACTGTCATCCACAATCGAATTACTTGGGTTGCGGTAACACTTGCCGATGGCAAGGTATCTTAAGACTTCTTAACACCGTCTTCTCAATTGTAAGTTAGTCCATACGGGGTATATATTAAACAAGCGAAAGGCTGATTAAATACGTAAATAATTCATTTTGACAAAATTTTCAAAAGAAATAAAATGTTGACAAAATGTTCTATAGAAATAAAATTTTGACAAAATTTTCTATAGCAATAAAGTTTTGACAAAATTTTGAAAAGAAGTAAAATTTTGACAAAATTTTCTATAGCAATAAAGTTTTGACAAAATTTTCTATAGAAATAAAATTTTGAAAAAAATTTCTATAGAAATAAAATCTTGACAAAATTTTGTACAGTAATAAAATTTTGACATCATTTTCTATAGAAATAAAATCTTGACAAAATTTTCTATAGAAATAAAATTTTGACAAAATTTTCTATAGCAATAAAGTTTTGACAAAATTTTCAAAAGAAGTAAAATTTTGACAAAATTTTCTATAGCAATAAAGTTTGGACAAAATTTTCTATAGAAATAAAATTTTTGAAAAAGAAATTTCTATAGAAATAAAATCTTGACAAAATTTTGTACAGTAATAAAATTTTGACATCATTTTCTATAGAAATAAAATTTTGACAAAATTTTCTATAGAAATAAAAATTTGGTAGATTATTTTTGGGGATCGGCTATATATAACTATAGACCTATATGTACCAATTTTGGCATGGTTGTTAGCGGCCATACACAAGCGCAATGTACCACATTTCACCATGTACCAAATTTCAACCGGATCGGATGAATTTTGCTCCTCAAAGAGCTCCGGATGTCAAATCTAGGGATTGGGTTTAAATTAAGACCAATTTTTGCATGGTTGTTAGAGACGATATACTAACACCACGTACCAAATTTCAACCACATCGGGTGAATTCTGCTCTTCCAAGGGGCTCCGGAGGTCAAATCTGGGGATCGTTTTATATGAGGGCTACATATAATTATGGACCGATATGGACCAATTCCTGCATGGTTGTTAGAGACCATACATTAACACCACGTACCAAATTTCAACCGAATCGGATGAATTTTGCTCATCCATGAGGCTCTGGAGGTCAAACCTGGGGATCGGTTTATATGGGGGCTATATATAATTATGGACCGATGTGGACCAATTTTTGCATGGTTTTTAGAGACCATATATAAACACCATGTACCAAATTTCAACTGGAGCGGATGAATTTTGCTCCTCCAAGAGGCTCCGCAAACCAAATCTGAGCGTCGGTTTATATGGGGGTTATACGTAAAAGTGGTCCGATATGGCCCATTTGTACCCTCCACCATGGATTGCATAGAAACTTGTACTAAAGACTGCCATCCACAATCGAATTACTTGGGTTGCGGTAACACTTGCCGATGGCAAGGTATCTTAATACTTCTTAATACCGTCTTCTCAATTGTAAGTTAGTCCATACGGCGTATATATTAAACAAACAAAAGGCTGATTAAATACGTAAATAATTCAGTTTGACAAAATTTTCAAAAGAAATAAAATTTTGACAAAATTTTCTATAGAAATAAAATTTTGACAAAATATTCTATGGAAAGAAAATTTTGACAAAATTTTCTATAGAAATAAAATTTTGACAAAAATTTCTATAGCTATAAAATGTTGACAAAGTTTTCTATAGCAATAAAGTATTGACAAAATTTTCTATAGAAATAAAATTTTGACATAATTTTCTATAGAAATAAAATCTTGACAAAATGTTCTATAGAAATAAAATTGTGACAAAATTTTCTATAGAAATAAAATTTTGACAAAATTTTCTATAGAAATAAAAATTTGGTAGATTATTTTTGGGGATCGGCTATATATAACTATAGACCGATATGTACCAATTTTGGCATGGTTGTTAGCAGATATATACTAGCGCAAAGTACCAAATTTCACCACGTACCAAATTTCAACCAGATCGGATGAATTTTGCTCCCCAAAGAGCTCCGGAGGTCAAATCTGGGGATCGGGTTTAAATGGGGGTTATATATAATTAAGACCAATTTTTGCATGGTTGTTAGAGACCATATACTAACACCACGTACTAAATTTCAACCGAATCGGATGAATTTTGCTCATCCATGAGGCTCCGGAGGTCAAACCTGGGGATCGGTTTATATGGGGGCTATATATAATTATGAACCGATGTGAACCAATTTTTACATGGTTGTTAGAGACCATATACTATCACCATGTACCAAATTTCAGCGGATCGGATGAAATTTGCTTCTCTTAGAGGCTCCGCAGTGCAATGGTTAGCATGCCCGTCTTGCATACACAAGGTCGTGGGTTCGATTCCTGCTTCGACCGAACACCAAAAAGTTTTTCAGCGGTGGATTATCCCACCTCAGTAATGCTGGTGACATTTCTGAGGGTCTCAAAACTTCTTTAAGTGGTTTCACTGCAATGTGGAACGCCGTTCGGACTCGGCTATAAAAAGGAGGTACCTTGTCATTGAGCTTAACATGGAATCGGGCAGCACTCAGTGATAAGAGAGAAGTTCACCAATGTGGTATCACAATGGACTGAATAGTCTAAGTCAGCCTGATATATCGGGCTGCCACCTAACCTAGAGGCTCCGCAAGCCGAATCTGGGGATCGGTGTATATGGGGGCTATATATAATTATGGACCGATCTGGACCAATTTTTGCATGGTTGTTAGAAACTATATACTAACACCCTGTACCAAATTTCAGCCGGACCGGATGAAATTTGCTTCTCTTCGAGGATCCTCAAGCCAAATTTGGGGGTCCGTTTATATGGGGCCTCTACGTAAAAGTGGACCGATATGGCCCATTTGCAATACCATCCGACCTACATCAATAACAACAACTTGTGCCAAGTTTCAAGTCGATAGCTTGTTTCGTTCGAAGTTAGCGTAATTTCAACAGACGGACGGACCGACGGACATGCTCAGATCGACTCAGAATTTCACCACGACCAAGAATATATATACTTTATGGGGTCTTAGAGCAATATTTCGATGTGTTACAAACGGAATGACAAAGTTAATATACCCCCATCCTATGGTGAAGGGTATAAAAATTAGAAATATTTTTTTGGTTCTGAAACAAACGATATCATTGGCCATTTAATACTGGCCAATTTTTTATTTCTGAAACAAATGATATCATTGGCCATTTAATACTGACAATGCAAGGAAGATGCGCAGAAATCGACTATAATTTCAAACATTTTACGTGAAAAGAAAAACTTCAACAGAGCAAAACTAAGTTTATAAATTATCCAAAAATCTTTGTTTTTAGTTTACTTATTTCCTCATGTCTTTATAGCTGACATAATAAGCAATACCATTGCCTTCAAATCTTGGATTTTTCAACAGACGTTGTAAATGCAAATGTTTTGAAAACCACTGTATGTTAAAAAACTGTAACTGGGAGAAGTCTAGACAAAAGATATAACGAAAGAAAGAATGCAGGTACCTTCTTTGAAAAAAACCACATAGTGGTCAGGGTTTAATAACTTTGATCTGCCAAACAAAGGTGCCTACCAGAAATATTGATTTTAGGCCCCTTTAAAATATATACCGATCGACTCAAAATCACGTCCTTTTGAACTCCAATATTTTCCTTCAAACTACAAAACTTTCTTTAACAAGTGAAAAAAAAATTAATTATATCTAATAAATTTTCTTGAATTTGTCAAAAAATATTTACTTATTTTTGTGATATCGGCGTGATGTCAGCGTTTGTAGTACTGATTAGTTAAAGTTTTCTAAAAATAATATAAAAATAGACTGGTATTGTCAGCTATTCTACGTATTTAAATGTACTTTTTTCATAAAATGAAGCCAAAATTTTATTGGAGACTTGTGAGGAATTTTTATTAAAATTGAAGATTTTTGGGGATGAAAGCATCTGCATTCGAGGACAAGAGCCACTCAAGAAATATATCTGGTGAAGCAGTTTCAGTTTGTTTGTTCACGGTTCTTGCGCCAGAGCGATGTCTATTTTTTTTTCCTAAATAAATGGCGAATAAGATTAGTAGAAGCCACCTTGCAATTATGCAGATTAACTTCCCAGCAAAAAAAGCGTCGCCAAAAAAGTAATGAAAATGTCCTTTTTGGATCCGGAAGACACAGAAGCGATGAATTTAACATGGGCTTGTCATAGGACGGAAGTCCCTCATTTCAACAGCCGTTGCACTCAATTTGCATCAGTTTTTTAGGTGCGATCCCAATTCAATATTTTGGATGTAAATTAAAAAATTCTGTGATATTTTGTTAAATAAATTATTTTTATAATTTTTAATGGATTCTAACGCTTGTCGGAAACGTTTGACCTCAAATATTTTCAAAAATTCACAATATTTTCAAATTGGATTTAGCATTTTTTTCAACAAAATTTAAATGATTTGTACCATTTTAGAGCAAGAATTCCTCTGTTTGCAACCTATTTGAAACAAAAAAAGTTAAAATTACCCATTAACAGTATGAAAAAAACATGTTATAAAAAATTGAATTAAAAGAACTTCCTGGGAAGTTAAAATAAGGAACATCATTGGGAGTGCATCTTCTGGAAGTGCTTTTGAAGTTGTGCCTTTGGAAGAACTTCCAAATTTTTTTGCTGGGTTGTAGTACTTTCAGCATCATTTACTTACTGGGTCTGCCTTCAATCTCTCCTCCATCATTTATGAGTTCTACACTAAATTTATGACTATTCGACTTTAGTCTTTCCAAGGTTTCCGTGATTAACGCCATAACAACACTTCTTCCCGGGCCATCAGGAGGATCCATTATCAAAATCCAGAGGATCCATTGTCCGTCCAGTCGTTTTTTAAGTAGTTTCTCTTGCGTTAAAATAGGCCCCGTTATGAAGATCCTCATTCTAGATTGCTTTTTGACTTATTTTTCGAAAATGGCCATTAGTTTGGCTCCTTCCCACAGTTTCAACCCTTGGGAAAGGAGTTATCCGATTCATATGAAATTTTTAGAAAATGGGGTACTTAATTTTTTTAATATCTGGTCGCTATCCGACTTTTTGAAAATTCAATAAAATTTCTCCGATTTGCTTGAAAATTTTGGGGATGGTTAGAGAAGGACTTCCGTCCTACACAAAAAATATTTTTTGTAATCAATCACGAAATTATTAGATCCAATTAATTTTTAATTCAAATGTCTTCAATCAATCAATTAAAAAATACTATCAATTAAATACTATAAATTAAAAAATTAATTGAAAGCCAATTAAAAACTCCATTGATCCAATTAAAAAATTAATTGATACTATTAAGTTCTGTGTCAATTAAAAAATTTGTTGAATTTTTTGGTCCCGGCAAAATTCATAACAATTTCAACTGTACTATCAATTGTACTCTTTGTTCAAAATTTGAAGCAAATCAGTGTGAAACTCTGACTATTGGGGCCTTATAAGTGCATACACACAAAAAATTTTTTTTCTGATTCAATCACGAAATTAATTGATCCAATTAATTTTTTAATTGAAATGTCTTCAATCACGAAAATGATAGTATCAATCACAGTTTTAATTGGGCATAGAAAAAATTCTTGATTAAAAAATTAATTGATTTCATTGCCAAATTTCAATTAATTTTTTAATTGATTCAATTAAAAATTTAATTGATGTTGATTGCAAAACTCAATTAATTTATTAATTAAAAAAGGTAACTATTTTCAATTACATTCTGAATTGGCTTAGAATTTTTATTTAGATTAACAATTGATTGTTTGAAAAAAAATTTTAACTAAAAATTTTAAAAAAATGTTCATCATCATCATAAACTGACTTAGTCTTCCGAATTTGATTAAAAGTTAATTGTATCAATTAACTTTTTAATTAAAAAATTTAAAATGTTCAATCATTGACTTAATTAACTTAATGTTTCTATCTTGATTAAAAAGTTAATTGTACCAATTAATTTATTAATTGAAAAAAATTTCAACTTCATTTAACTTTTTAATTGGAAATATTTTGGTGATATTTTTTTCTGTGTATCGGGAGAAAGACATATATGGTAGCTATATCTAAATCTGAACTGATTTCTTCTTACCAATAAACATACTTGTGCAAAATTTGAAGTCGATTGGTCGAAAGTTTCGACATAGAAAAATGTTTTCACAGACTGATGCACACACAAAAAAATTTTTTTTCTGATTCAATCACGAAATTAATTGATCCAATTAATTTTTAATTGAAATATCTTCAATCATGGAAATGATAGTATCAATTAAAAAATTAATTGAAGGTCAATTAAAAATTTTTTAATTGATCCAATTAAAAAATTAATTGATACTATTATTTTTGTGATCGATTTTTGTTTCAATTAAAAAATTTGTTGAATCAATTAAATTTTTAATTGAATTTTTTTTAAACTCAATTAAAATTTTAATTGGAAACTTTTTCGTGAAATTTTTTTTTGTGTGCAGGGTATAAATATTAACTGTTACATTCAGGGTTGGCCTGTCACAAACTGTGACTTTTGCGACGGTATAATGCGTATGTCGCAAAAGCCGTAAACCTAATTTTGAATAAAAAAAAAATGAAACATTTTTAACTAATTAGGTCTCTGATTCACAACTTCAAACTATTCTGGGTTTCCGTGGATAGGTTAGGTTAGGTTAGGTGGCAACCCGATGTATCAGGCTCACTTAGACTATTCAATCCATTGATGAACTTCCTGAGTGCTGCCCGATTATATGTTAAGCACAATGACAAGGGACCTCCTTTTTATAGCCTAGTGGGAACGGCGTTCCAAATTGCAGTGAAACCATTTAGAGAAGCTTTGAAAACCTCAGAAATGTCACCAACATTACTGAGGTGGGATAATCCACCGCTGAAAAACTTTTTGGTGTTCGGTCGAAGCAAGAATGAAACCCACGACCTTGTGTATGCAAGGCGGGCATGCTAACCATTGCACCACGGTGGCTCATGGATAGCCATTCCAAGCTTTGGTGCATCAGCGAATGACTAGCTAGAGTTTTAACAATTTGTAATTACTATGGAAATTGGCTCTAATAAGTCAAAAAGTGATTTTATAAAATTCTCTCTCGCTGTCAGTTTTTGCAGAAATTAAAGGGTGATACGGTCAAAATTTGGTCAAGGGAAAATGCGTGTAAATCGGTGAAATCGTTTATTTAAAAAATCAAATTAAATTTCTTTTCAAGTTCAATTAGTATAAAATTCAGGAAAAATATTCAGTTAGGCTTTCGCTTTTCCAAATCCGAATTGCCGGGCCTCACGCTTGACACCTGCCATCAGATTTTGTACAGCCACCTTGTCCACCTTCTTCGCCGCAGAAAGCCAGTTTGCCTTGAACTGCTGCTCGTCATTAGCAGTTTTTTTGGTCTTCTTTAGATTCCGCTTGACAATAGTCCAGTATTTCTCAATTGAGCGGAGCTCTGGCGTGTTGGGAGGGTTCTGGTCCTTAGGAACCACCTGCACGTTGTTGGCGGCGTACCATTCCATGGCCTTTTTACCGTAATGGCAAGATGCCAAATCAGTACGGAACAACCGTTTCTTCAGGAAAGGCAGCAGACGTTTATTCAAACACTCTTTCACGTAAATTTCTTGGTTGACAGTCCCGGAAGCTATGAAAATGCTGCTTTTCAAGCCACAGGTACAGATGGCTTGCCAAACCAGATATTTCTTTGCGAACTTTGACAGTTTTATGTGCTTGAATATATCTGCTACCTTTCCCCTTCCTTTTGCCGTATAAAACTCTTGTCCCGGAAGCTGCTTGTAGTCGGCTTTGACGTAGGTTTCGTCGTCCATTACCACGCAGTCAAACTTCGTCAGCATCGGCGTGTACAACCTCCGGGATCGCGCTTTGGCCGTCGTATTTTGTTTATCATCGCGATTTGGAGTCACTACCTTCTTGTAAGTCGATAGTCCGGCTCGTTTTTGGCTCGATGCACGGTTTTAGACGATACACCCAGCTTATTTGCGGCATCTCGGAGAGAGAGGTTAGGGTTTCGCTTGAAACTACCGGCAACTCTCTTTGTCGTCTCAACGGCTTCCGATTTTCGATTTCACACCGATTCAGACTTCCTGGCTGTCGACAAACGTTCCCCAAACACTTTAATTACATTTGTAACGGTTGATTTGGCAACTTTTAGCGATTTTGCCAGCTTTGCGTGCGAGTAGCTCGGATTTTCGCGATGCGCGAGCAAAATTTTGATACGCTGCTCTTCTTGCTTGGACGGCATTTTGACAACTGAAGACTGAATTCCAAAATCAAAATAGGATCAACATTCTACACACACACACCTTCAAAATGAGGGGTGTTCAGGTTTTTTAAATGCAAAATTGACAGAAATACGTCAAGTTTATATTGACCAAATTTTGACCGTATCACCCTTTATATATAGCCCCCAAATAAACCGATCCCCACTCACAGAAAAATCACGATTTGCACTCGAGCCAAAAATAATCTACCAAAATTTTATTGCCATAGAAAATTTTGTGTACATTTTATATTTCAATAGAAAAATTTGTCAAACTTTTATTTCTATAGAAAATTTTGTCAAAATTTTGTGAGAATTTTATTTCTATAGAAAATTTTGTCAAAATTTTGTGAGAATTTTATTTCTATAGAAAATTTTGTCAAAATGTTATTTCTATAGAAAATTTATGAAGCATTTCATAGTTGAAAGGGAATATTTTGCAAAATCTTCCAAAACATCAAGAATTCAACAATATGCCAAACAGTAAAAAATCTGACGTTTTTGGTAGACTCGTGTTCATAATTGTATATAACCCCCATATTTCAATTCTGGCTCTACAATTACAGCACAAAAGTTCATATCGGTTCGTAATTATTTCTTCCCTATATATACCGGTCAAGAACTGAATATATACGTATTTAATCGACCTTTCTTTTGTCTACTATATATCCCGCATGGACTAACTTACAATTTAGAAGATGATGTTAAGAAATTTTAAGATGCCTTGCCATCGGCCGCAACCCAAGTAATTTATGTTAATTGTGGATGACCGTCTTTAGTAGAAGTTTCTACGCAATCCATGGTGGACGGTACATAAGACTCGGTCTGACCGAACTTACGGCCGTATATACCTGTTTTTTTTTTATAGTTTACCCATTTGACTACCGATGTCCACATATAGGATGACATTCGAAAACGACACACCTAGAGAAGGAGTATGATCACCTCAAATATGTTTCAAGAGCACCAAGTGTAGCATTTTTGTCGCAAAAATATTCTTTTCTTCTTTTTTCTTCTTTCTTTTTTTCTGCTTTCCGAAGTCAGATACATAGTTTCCGAGAAAAGAACATGGCTTTGACATACATGCTACATGTTTTCCGTGAAAAACTAACATTTTGATCTTGGAACATGGTAGTGGTGATCATATTCCTTCTGTACGTACACCAAACTCTATTTCCCCATTTAGTTTCGATTTATTTGTCTATGTTATTTCAAAGTAGAGACCTTAATCTGAATACGCTTTAATATTTTCCATATTGGTGAACACTAAAATGCATTTTTATAAATTTCTTTAACAATAAACGAAAAATACGAAATTTTGAGACCCTTTTTCTACTGTATGTCTCTAGTAAATGGACATTCATAGCGCTTATTTTCCTAAAGCCATTTGGTCTCAATTCAAAAATCAAGTTTTCAGAACAAACACATATAGCTCTTGAAGTAATTGAGGTAGGTTCTCAAAATTAAAATTTTTGTTCTACATGCTGTTAGTACACGTAGAAGATAGAAGAAAAATTTTAGTTTTTGTTATTAGGTTTCTTTCGGTAGTGAAAGGGTTTAAATAAATCGTTTAAATTGTTTATACCCTGTGGAACAGGGTATTATAAGTTAATGAATTTGTTTGTAATACCCAGAAGGAGACGAGATAGACACATGGTGTCTTTGACAGAAATGCTTAGGGTGGTTCCCTGAGTCGATCTAGCCATGTCCGTCTATCTGTGAACACATTTTTGTGACCAGGTACACGCTCACAAAAAATCGCTTCTGTAACATATACTCCAAAACATATTTTGCTTCAAGCATATACATTTTTGGGTATTGCCCAAGCATTTATATGTTTGATCTCTTCCAATATATAATATGTTTGAAAGCATATTGGTCTAAACAATATATGTTTGGGTAGTCTAAGTTCCAAACATTTTGTATTTTTGCATCCAAATTCAATAATGTTGTCTTCCAGAAAACAATATGTTATTTTGTGAACATATAATATGTTTGGAAGTATTTTGAACCCAAAAATATTATATGCTTAAAAAAATTCTCCCAAACAATATTGTGCTCAAAATTTTATTTATTTATTTATATATTTACAATCATAATGAATTATGAAAATAAACAGGTAATATAGGTGCTAACAACATAGGTTTTCGACCTGAATGCTCAAAATTTTGTTTCTGCCTAATTGTATATTCCCCCACATCTTTCTCACTTCCACGAGATTTTTTAGTTCTTAGCACCTTTTTCTGTAATACAAACATTGTAGAAGAAATTATTCAATTGTATGATTTTTTTTATTTTAATATATATATATATCTAAATCTAAATATATATATATATATATATATATATATATATATATATATATATATATATATATATATATATATATATATATATATATATATATATATATATATATATATATATATATATATATATATATATATATATATATATATATATATATATATATATATATATATATATATATATATATATATATATATATATATATATATATATATATATATATATATATATATATATATATATATATATATATATATATATATATATATATATATATATATATATATATATATATATATATATATATATTTAGATTTGGGCAAAATTGGGAATAAAATACCCACATTTTCTTTCACAAATCACCACTGCTAAATCGAAACATGTAGAAATGACTCCAATTTTCCTATAATTCTAATACACATCTATCAACCGATAAATCATAAATACACTTTTGCGAAGTTGCCTCAAAATTGATACAGCTTTAAATGTTTATACCTTGCGCCACACTGTGAAACTAATATTGTGTTCCACCCCAGACGACTTATATTTAAGTCTATCGATTTTGTAGAAGTCTAAAAAATTTTGTCCAGATCGGGTCAGATTTAAATATATGTATATGGGAACATAAACCTTTATATATAGCACCTAACACATTTGACTGATTTCATATAATATCGAAAATGCGGATCTACAAAGTGGTTCAGGTACAATATAGTCGGCCCCGCCCGACTTTAGACTTTCCTTACTTGTTTTAAATGCTAAAATTGTGTGAGCACTATCCATACCTTTTTAACATAACTGTAGATTTGTTGTGTGTTGTGTTGTGTTTTGAATTAGTATTTCGAAAAACAAAATTTGTGCAAAATAAAGGGTGGTTAAATTGTAAGGGCCGATGTTAAATGTGAACCACACCTAAACGCCAAGTTTTTTTCCGAATTTTATTTGACATTTCTCTATTTCAGACTTACTCAATTTGAACCATGGAGCGATACACAATCCAACAACGTGTTAAATGGTTCCAAGAAATGGCAACAGTGGATGATCAATTTTCAAAGAAAATCATCTTCACTGATGAGGCACATTTTCACGTCAGTGGATTCGTCAATAAACAGAATTGCCGCATTTGGGCGAATGAGAATCCAAGAGTGATTGTCGAAAAACCAATGCACCCACAAAGACTGACTGTTTGGTGCGGTTTATGGACTGGCGTCATCATCGGGCCGTATTTTTTCCAAAATGAGACCGGTCAGGCAGTTACTGTGAATGGTGTTCGCTATCGTGAGATGATAACGAACTTTTTATGGCCCGAATTGAAAGATATGGATGTGGACGATATGTGGTTTCAGCAGGACGGTGCCACTTGCCACACAGCTAACGAAACAAATTCAATGGCCGTGTTATTTCACGTAATGGCGATGTCAATTGGCCGCCAAGATCATGTGATTTGACACCGTTGGACTTTTTTCTTTGGGGTTATTTGAAAGAAAAGGTGTACGTCGATAAGCCAGCAACAATTCAAAAGCTAAAGGATGAGATAATTCGGCACATTAACGGCATAGAACCTCCATTATGCCTCAGCGTCATCGAAAAATTGGACCATCGGATGAAGGTGTGCCACCGAGGTCGCGGAGCCCATTTGGCCGATATTTTGTTCCATATATAATTGAGTAATACCAATATATCGTAATAAAATAAAATTACAATAATTTCCTAAATAGTTTGTGTTTTATTCAAAATCAACATCGGCCCTTGAAATTTTAACCACCTTTTATGTCATTGTAGTACAATTGTACGTATTTTACTCATATTCGTACAATAATACGAGCTTTTCCATCCCTGAACTTTAGGGTCCATGAGGCAAAAGAGTAATGGTCCTACGCTCTGATCTAATACCTTGTTCCAGACTTCAGTATCGGAAAACATCTACATATTTTCCTTAGGTAAGGGTGGCTGATATGTTTCGGAACCAAGTTCAAGTTGCCACTACTTCTAAAACGCTCATTTGTTTTATACATTTATAAGCTTACATTTTCATTTACAGCATTTAGAAATAAAGTTATTCGTGATGGAATTCAAGCGTGTTTATATATTTTACTAGAAAACTACAAGTGGCTATCGTTAGATCCTTCGATGAAACCTGGCGGAAAACTTGGTCAACTCACGACCAAGAATCGTGAGAATGGATGCAATGCATATTGAATCGATGCACAAAAAACAGCTAGACTGAAAAGAGCCTACATAAGTGGCCAGTTATTTTGGTTCCTCCGATGAAGAGCCATTTCAAATTGGGCATTTTGTGAACAAAAAACAAGTATATACGGCTGTAAGTTCGGCCAGGCCGAAGCTTATGTACCCTCCACCATGGATTGCGTAGAAACTTCTTCTAAACACTGCCATCCACAATCGAATTACTTAAGTTGCGGTAACGCTTGCCGATGGCAAGGTATCTTAAAACCTCCTAACACCGACTTCTAAATTGTATGTAAGTCCATACGTGGTATATATTAAATCAAAAAAGATCGATTAAATACGTATATAATTCAGTTTGACAAAATTTTCTATAGAAATAAAATTTTGACAAAATTTTTTATAGAAATAAAATTTTCACAAAATTTTCTATAGAAATAAAATTTTCACAAAATTTTCGATAGAAATAACGTTTTGACCAAATTTTCTATAGAAATAAAATTTTAACAAAATTTTTTATAACATAGAAATACAATTTTGACAAAATTTTCTTTAGAAATAAAATTTTGACAAAAATTTCTATAGAAATAAAGATTTGACAAAATTTTCTATAGAAATAAAATTTTGGTAGATTATTTTCGGCTCGAGTGGCAACCATGAACCGATATGGACCAATTTTTGTGTGGTTGGAGATCGGCTATATATAACTATAGAGCTATATGGACCCATTTTGGTATGGTTGTTAGCGGCCGTATACTAACACCCTGTTCCAAATTTGTACCGGATCGGATGAATTTTGCTCCTCCAAGAGGCTCCGGAGGTCAAATCTGGAGAACGGTTTTTATGGGGGGCTATATATAATTATGGACCGATATGGACCAATTCTGGCACGGTTGTTAGAGACCATATACTAACACCATGTTCCAAATTTCAACCGGATCGGATGAAATATGCTTCTCTTAGAGGCTCTGCAAGCCAAATCTGGGGATCGGTTTATATGGGGGCTATATATAATTGTGAACCGATGTGGACCAATTTTTGCATGGATGTTAGATACCATATACTAACACCACGTTCCACATTTGAACCGGATCGGATGAATTTTGCTCCTCTAAGAGGCTCCGGAGGTCAAATCTGGAGAACGGTTTATATACACTCAAAAAAAAGTGAACTCTCTATTTCACTAAAGCCAATTTAACTTTATTTTAGTTCATGGAATTTTATGTTTGGAGAAAGTTTCCTTTACTCTAATAATTTTTTGTGTACGTTAGTTAAATTAACTAAAACCGAGGAAAAAAATATACTCAAATAAAGCGTAAAGATTAACTAAATTCGTGTCTTCCACAAAATAGTTCAGAATTTCTTTAAATTTGTAAATTTCACAAAAAATGCGTCCATCATGAACTTCGTATGTCACTAAAGACATTCTTGCAATTTTGAACTCCAAGTTTTTCCTTCGAACTACAAAATGTTCTTTAACAAGTGAAAAAACTTAGTTATGCCTAATAAAATTTCTTGAATTTGTCGAAAAATATTTACTTATTTTTATAACATCGGCGTGATGCCAACGTTTGTAATACTGTTTAGTCAAAATTTTCTACAAATATTCAAAATTTTCTAAAATTAACCGAAAGTTTTCTTTCTAGTGGGTTCACTGTTTTTTCAGTGTAGAAAATTTCTGTATACAATGTCAACATTAAAACATTGTTCCTGGATTTACATTTAAAATTGAAAACATAAATAAGAATAAAATCAAATTATATTTTGCTGACCCAAATGTTCACACATCAATGATGGCGCTTCTGCAGGAAAAAAATATTCATTCCTACTCCTTTTCCAAAGGAACTCAAAAAGGACTCAGTGGTGATACAAGGACTATACCAACACATCGACAGTATTAAAGAGGAGCTGAACAAAAGGTACCTCTCAAATAGCAGTAAGTTTAAAACTGCTGGTTCAATGAAAAATAACACTGATAGCTCTCTTTTCTTGGCAACTCTGTTTCCGGGAAAGAAAATTGGTGATGAATCCAGCGTTGACACAATGAATTTTTATTTTGGTCCTACATTTTTCCAAAATTCGTACCAGCGGACCATTTTTCCAAATTATATTAAAATAATTTAAAAGTTAAAATGTTATCAAAATTTTACTTCGATAGCAAATGTTATCAAATTGTTAATCCTATTGAACATTTTTATTTCCATAGAAAATTTTGTCAAAATTTTATTTCTATAGAAGATTTTGTCAAAAAATTTATTTCTATAGAAAATTTTGTCAAAATTTTATTTCTATAGAATTTTTTTTTGAAAATTTTATTTCTATAGAAAATTTTGTGAAGATTTTATTTCTATAGAAAATTTTGTGAAAATTTTATTTCTATAGAAAATTTTGACAAAATTTTTTTCTATTGAAAATTTTGTCAAAATTTTAGTTCATTTGAAATTTTTGTAAAAATTTTAGTTCATTAGAATTTTTTTTCTAAATTTTATTTCTATAGAAAATTTTGTGAAAATTTTATTTCTATAGAAAATTTTGTGAAAATTTTATTTCTATAGAAAATTTTGTGAAAATTTTATTTCTATAGAAAATTTTGTGAAAATTTTATTTCTATAGAAAATTTTGTGAAAATTTTATTTCTATAGAAAATTTTGTGAAAATTTTATTTCTATAGAAAATTTTGTCAAAATTTTAGTTCATTATAAATTTTTGTAAAAATTTTAGTTCATTAGAAACTTTTTGTCAAAATTTCATTTCTATAGAAAAATTTTGTCAAAATTTCATTTCTTTAGGAAATTTAGCCAAAATTTTGTTTCTACAAAAAATTTTGTCAATATTTTATTTCTATAGAAAATTTGTAAAATTTTTATTTCTATAGAAAATTATCAACAAATTTTATTTCTATTTAAAAATTTTACAAAATTTTCTTCCTATATAAAATTTTTGCATAATTTTGTATCTATACAAAATTATGTTTTAAAGTTTATTTCTGGACAAAATTTTATTTCTATAGAAATTTTTGTCAAAATTTTATTTCTACATAAAATTTTGTTAAGATTTTATTTCTATAGAAAATTTTGAAAAAAGTTATTGATTTGACGAAAATGGACCAAAATAAACAAAATTCCATTGGGCCCGTTTATCGGACCAAACTTAAACATTAAAATTTTTTGGACCAATTTTGGTCGGATCGGACCAAAATTGGTCCAAAGACAAAGGTCTGATACCACAGATCCTTACTGTAAAAACTGCGAGGTAACCGGGCACCCAGCGAATTGGAGGGGATATCCAATATTCAGAAAGTACGTTGCTGCAAAGAAAGAACGCTTACATGCAGCACTAGAACAAAGTGACATTACAGCCAACAATGAAAAAAGGCACTTAACTACTCCACCAGAACTACAAACAAATCGTTTGTAAGTCTTTTTAAACCAACCACATTGGAAGAAAGTGGTAAACAAAACAAATCGTCCTTAATGAAACTGTCCGGCTACTTCTTGAAGTAACAAGAACTTACCTTAGAACAAGAAATATGCATCTTTATGAATGATTTCCAAAATATGTCAAAAGATTATGCAAACATCCAATTTTTGCGCCTTTTCAACAAAGTCAAAACACAATATGGTTATGGACCATAGACTCAAAATTAAACATCTAGAGCATAAAAAATAAGTCACAGAACAGAAAATAGACTTAGCAGCAGGTTTGTCATTTTGGTCCGATCGGACCAAAATTGGTCCATAAAATTTTAAAATTTGGTCCGATAGTCGGACCAAATGCAATTTGGTTGATTTTGGTCCATTTTCATCAAATCGGTAATTTTTCAAAATTTTTTAAATATTGACAAAATTTTCTGTAGAAATAAAATGTTGACAAAAATTTCTATGGAAATGAAATTTTAACAAAATTTTCCAAAGAAATAGAATTTTGGCTAAATTTTCTATAGAAATGGAATTTTGACAAAATTTCCTAAAGAAATTAAATTTTGACAAAATTTTCTATAGAAATAAAATTTTGACTAAATCGTTTATAGAAATAATATTTTGACAAAATTTTCTATAGAAATAAAATGTTGACAAAATTTTCTATAGAAATACAATTTTGACAAACTTTTCTATAGAAATAAATAGAAATAAAAAATTTAATAGAAAAAAAATTTTGCTATCGAAGTAAAATTTTGGAAAAATTTTAACTTTTAAATTATATTAATTTAATTTGGAAAAATGGTCCGCTGGTACGAATTTTAGTCCAATTTTGGACAAATGTTGGTCCAAAATAAAAATTCATTTTGGCAACGCTGCTTAGCACAAAGTTATCTCAAAGCAACTACAACTATTAAAAATAATTTTAAAAGAAACAATTGGAATAGATAGTTCCAAAACTTTTAGTGACAAACTGAAGAACATAAAACCAGGCCCTTCAGCTTTCAAAGATATATACAGCATATCTGGTAAAATTAAATTTCCCTTTTGTAAGCAACTGTGCACCAACGGCACACCAATTACCAACAGCAACGAAATAGTAGAACAATTCAAGAATTTTTATTCCTCATTATTTCGAGAAACGATACCACTATCCGACCTTAACAACAGAGTGACATCTTGCGTTGAACCCGTTCCAGATCACATATACACATTTGACCAAAATGTCAGTGCTATGGACAATCTCGATAATTTCCACTTAACAAATCCTGGAAAACTTAAAGAATTTGTTAATGCAATGAATAACAAAACATCCAATGGTGTTGATGGGATTTCAAACTTCATCATCATGAAATTCCCATATTCAACTTTAAACTTACTTACGATAATCTATGATCACTGCATTAATATTTGCTATTTCCCAACAGATTGGAAAATGACCAAAATCCCAGAGATGGTCTGTATCAAACTTTTTTAGGTTTGCGACTGTCGCAAAGTTGTAAACGTCGTAAACGTCACATACGCGTCGTAAATGTAGAAAAAGTAAAACAAAGTCGCAAACTCAAAATACTTTAGTTGTGTCAGCTAGGCAGCGAATTCGATGATATCCAAGACGATGGTATGTGTGAAGAAGTTTCAATTCTTAGGAATGTCCATAATTTTCGGTTTTAGTCCCCACATTTTCCCTATTGCATTTTGCAAGAGTACCGTGGATTTTCTCAGCCTTTCTTACCTTTAAGTTCAGTCTCCTGTCCAATATAACCCCAAGGTATTTCGCACACTCACCAACGGGAATTTCGATACCACCTAAGAAAATAGGCTTGACCGTGGGAAAACTTTCACAAATTTCTGCAGAAACTCACAGCAAATGCTGTCGAACTAAATTAAAAAATGTTCAGGATTTCTTCTATTCAAAATTAGGTTTTATACAGTAGGTTTACGACTTGTGCGTACGTATTATACCGTCGCAAATGTATGTAATAAAAAGTCACAGTTTGTGACAGGCCAACCCTGATCATTCCTTCAGCAGATTTTCGTCCAATCTCCTTATTATCCAATGTTGGGAAAGTGCTAGAACAAATACTGAAATATAAGATTGAAAAATAATTTGTTATAGAACACATATCAAACTTTCAATTTGGGTTTTATCAAAAATACTTAACACAACATGTTTGCCTAAAATTCCATAACGACTAAAACATGCACAGTAATATTATCTTTAGATATAGAAAAAGAATTTGACTCAGTACGTCATAAAGGAATTTTATATAAATTGATTGATCTTGGCATCGACCCATTTCTCATTAAGCTTATTATGAGCTTTCTTTCAGACCGATAATTCTTAGTTCCTGTCCAGGATTCATCTACCTTATCCATCCAGTTGGAGTACCACAGGGAAGTATCATTGCTCCATTCCTTTTTTACCTTTTACTTCATATTTTCTCTCATACCACCAACCATTCCAAAGTCATCCCATATGCTGATGACTGCATAATATACGCACACCACAAATCGTCACGCCAGTTCTTACAAACCCGGACCAATCATTTAAATATAATCCGCGATTTCTATAAAACGTGGGGCATTAAGAATAATGCTGCAAAATCTGAGACCATTTGTTTCCGAAATTCATCTGGAAAATGCCCGAAAAACGTTGTACCGGAAAGCGAGTCTCTAACCGCCTTCTTACATGGAATTGAAATCCCCTTCAAACATGCAATAAAATATTTAGGATTATCATTTTAAAACCTATTGAAATTCAATTCCCAAGCAAAATCGACACTACAAAACACAAAAAAAAAAAAAAACAAGTATATACGGCCGTAAGTTCGGCCAGGCCGAAGCTTATGTACCCTCCACCATGGATTGCGTCGAAACTTCTTCTAAACACTGCCATCCACCTCCTAACATTGTCTTCTAAATTGTATGTAAGTCCATACGTGGTATTTATTAAATCAAAAAAGATGGATCAAATACGTGTATAATTCAGTTTGACAAAATTTTCTATAGACATAAAATTTTAACAAAATTTTCTATAGAAATAAATTTTAAACAAAATTTTCTATAGAAATAAAATTTTGACAAAATTTTCTATAAAAATAAAATTTTAACAAAAATTTTCTATAGAAATAAAATTTTAACAAAATTTTCTATAGAAATAAAATTTTAACAAAATTTTCTATAGAAATAAAATTTTGACAAAATTTTCTATAGAAATATAATTTTGACAAAATTTTCTATAGAAATAAAATTTTGGTACATTATTTTTTGGCTCCAGTGGAAACCATGATTATGAACCGATATGGACCAATTTTTGTGTGATTGGAGATCGGCTATATATAACTATAGACCGATATGGACCACGTTTTGCATGGATGTTAGAGACCATATACTAACACCACGTTCCACATTTGAACCGGATTGGATGAATTTTGCTCCTCCAAGTGGCTCCGGAGGTCAAATCTGGAGAACGTTTTATATGGGGCTATATATAATTATGGACCGATATGGACCAATTCTGGCACGGTTGCTAAATATCATATATGGCACGGTTGTTCATTAGCATAGCTGGATAATCTTCGTAGGGGGGGCTATAGCCCCCCTAGCTAAAAATTTATAGACTGAACTTATAACTTCAATTAATGTTTTATTTCATAAAAATTAATAAAAAAATAGACATCAAAATAACTCGACAATTAATTTATAATAAAGCAACTAAAAGTAGTTCCACACTTTTCCCAGCATGGGAGTTGTTCTAAAGGCACAACTTTTTAAAAGCACTTCCACAAAGAAGTTAATTATTTTAACTTCACAGGAAGTTTTTTAACTTCATTTTTTTCATATTTTAATGCGTAATTTTTTGTTTTATTTAGCTGGGAAAATATCACACAATTTTTGAATTCACATTCAAAATACTGAATTCGGATCACACCTTAAGAAGTGGTGCAAATCAATTGCAACGGCTGTTCGATGGACATCCGTTCTATGACAAATTCATATTACATTCATCGCTTCTCCGCCAATTTTGCACCACTCCCGGACCCAAAAAGAACATTTTCGCTTCTCTTTTGGCAACGCTTTTTTGCAGCATTATTAAGATATTAATTTATGAAAGAATAGTTTTAATATCAATTACTATTTTTTTAATTAAATTGACTAAATCAGACTAAACAAAATAATAAATAATAAACTAAATCACAACCACAGCTTTATTTCATAAATATCAGACTTCAAACATTGCCATCGGCAACTGCTACCACAACCCAAGTAATTCGATTGTGCATGAAAGTCTTTAGCGGGACTTTGTGCAGTTGTATATACTTGTTTAATTTTTATAAAAATGGAAAATCGTAACTAGGTTTTCAAGTTCTGGGGGGGCTAAACTTTTTCTGGGGGGTCTAAGCCCCCTCCCCAGAGGCCTTCCTACGCTTATGCGGTTGTTAAAGATCACCATGTTCCAAATTACAACCGGATTGGATGAAATTTGCTTCTCTTAGAGACTCCGCAAACCAAATCTGGAGATCGCTATATATATATGGAGGCTATATATAATTATGGACCGATGTGGACCAATTTTTGCATGGTTGTTAGAGACCGTATACCAACACCATGTACCAAATTTCAGCCGGATCGGATGAAATTTGCTTCTCTTTGAGCCTCCGCAAGCCAAATCTGGGTTTATATGGGGGCTATATATAATTATGGACCGATGTGGACCAATTTTTGCATGGTTGTTAGAGACCATATACCAACACCATGTACCAAATTTCAGTCGGATCGGATGAAATTTGCTTCTCTTCGAGACTCCGCAAGCCAAATCTGGGGATCGGTTTATATGGGGGCTATATATAATTATGGACCGATGTGGACTAATTTTTGCATGGTTGTTAGAGACCATATACCAACATCATGAACCAAATTTCAGTCGGATCGGATGAAATTTGCTTCTCTTCGAGACTCCGCAAGCCAAATCTGGGGATCGGTTTATATGGGGGCTATATATAATTATAGACCGATATAGACCAATTTTTGCATGGTTGTTAGAGACCATATACCAATACCATGTACCAAATTTCAGCAAGATCGGATGAAATTTGCTTCTCTTTAAGGCTCCGCAAGCCAAATCTGGGGATCGGTTTATATGGGGGCTATATATAATTATGGGCCGATGTGGACCAATTTTTGCATGGTTGTTAGAAAATATGCTATGAAATATGCTTCTGTTAGAGGCTCCACAAGCCAAATCTGAGAGTACCTTTATATGGGGGCTATACGTAAAAGTGGACCGATATGGCCCATTTGCAATACCATCCGACCTACATCAATGACAACTACTTGTGCCAAGTTTCAAGTCGATAGCTTGTTTCGTTCGGAAGTAAGCGTGATTTCAACAGACGGACCGACGGACATGCTTAGATCGGACTGACGGACATGCTATATCTACCACCGGTAGGAATCCTCAGCGAAATCCTCAATGTCTCAGCAACCCATGACCTGCCTCCACTCTACCAACAAACATGACCAGGGTCCCATAGAGGCTGAAACACGAAATCATAAAAAACCAGTAAGGAAAGTCTAAAGTCGGGAGTCGAGGCCGACTATATTATACCCTGCACCACTTTGTAGATCTAAATTTTCGATACCATATCACATCCGTCAAATGTGTTGGGGGCTATATATAAAGGTTTGTCCCAAATACATACATTTAAATATCACTCGATCTGGAAGAATTTGATAGACTTCTACAAAATCTATAGACTCAAAATTTAAGTCGGCTAATGCACTAGGGTGGAACACAATGTTAGTAAAAAAATATGGGAAACGTTTAAATCTGAAGCAATTTTAAGGAAACTTCGAAAAAGTTTATTTATGATTTATCGCTCGATATATATGTATTAGAAGTTTAGGAAAATTAGAGTCATTTTTACAACTTTTCGACTAAGCAGTGGCGATTTTACAAGGAAAATGTTGGTATTTTGACCATTTTTGTCGAAATCAGAAAAACATATATATGGGAGCTATATCTAAATCTGAACCGATTTCAACCAAATTTGGCACGCATAGCTACAATGCTAATTCTACTCCCTGTGCAAAATTTCAACTAACTCGGAGTTAAAAATTGGCCTCTGTGGTCATATGAGTGTAAATCGGGCGAAAGCTTTATATGGGAGATATATCCAAATCTGAACCGATTTCAAGCAAATTTGGCACGCATAGTTACAACGCTAATTCTACTCCCTACACGGATGAAAAAGACTGTTTTTCATATGTTTGGCTATAAACATTATATGTTTGGAACACAAATTTTTAAACACAATATTTTTGAGTCCAAGCATATAATGTTCATAAACTAGCATAATATGTTTGGGACATATATGTTAATATGTTAGAACATATTATGTTTGGGACATAAAATGTTTGTAAATATAATATGCTTGGATGCAAACATATATTAATTTAGAAATAGCCTATAAACATATATGTGTTTAGTAGCTTGGAGCGCTATTTAACAGGGAGCGATATTGAATTAAGTGGTGGTTGTTGCTTGTTATTACAAAATTAACATTTTATTTTTCCTTGGGCAATTGATCAGCTACTTCTTTGATCCTTACAAACTGTGTGGTCCGCTGTTCGAATCCCCGTCCGGCAAAAGGTAAAATTAAAATAAAATAAAATCATTCAATTGAATAATTTCTTCTACAAAGTTTGTATTACAGAAAAAGGTGCTAAGAACTAAAAAATCTCGTGGAAGTGAGAAAGATGTGGGGGAATATACAATTGGGCAGAAACAAAATTTTGAGCATTCAGGTCGAAAACCTATGTTGTTAGCACCTATATTACCTGTTTATTTTCATAATTCATTATGATTGTAAATATATAAATAAATAAATAAAATTTTGAGCACAATATTGTTTGGGAGAATTTTTTTAAGCATATTATATTTTTGGGTGCAAAATGCTTCCAAACATATTATATGTTCACATAATAACATATTGTTTTTTGGAAGACAACATTATTGAATTTGGATGCAAAAATACAAAATGTTTGGAACATATATTGTTTAGACCAATATGCTTTCAAACATATTATATATTGGAAGAGATCAAACATATAAATGTTTGGGCAATACCCAAAAATATATATGCTTGAAGCAAAATATGTTTGGGAGTATATGTTACAGAAGCGATTTTTTGTGAGCGTGTATGCAAAATTTCAACTAAATCGGAGTAAAAAATTGGCCTCTGTGGGCAAATGAGTGTAAATCGGGCCAAAGCTATATATGGGAGCTATATCTAAATCTGAACCGATTTTGCTGATATTTTGCAAGTTTTTCGAGACTCATAAAATATTCGGATATACCGAATTTGAGGAAGAGCGGTTGATATACACGCCAATTATGACCAGATCGGTGAAAAATATATATGGCAGCCATATCTAAATCTGAACCAAAATCAATAGGGATCGTCTTTGAGCCGAAACAGGACCCTATACCAAATTTTAGGACAATCGGACTAAAACTGCGAGCTCTACTTTGCACACAAAAATACATCAACAGACAGACAGACCGACAGACGGACATCGCTAAATCGACTCAGAATTTAATTCTAAGACGATCCGTATACTAAAAGGTTGGTCTATGATTACTCCTTCTTGGCGTTACATACAAATGAACAAACTTATTATACCCTGTACCACAGTAGTGGTGAAGGGTATAAAAAGTTTAGAATAAGTCTACATTATTCAAACATTTTTATACCCTGCGCCACACTGTGGAACAGGGTATTATAAGTTAGTGCATATGTTTGAAACACCCAGAAGGAGACGAGATAGACACATGGTGTCTTTGGCAAAAATGCTCAGGGTGGGCTCTTGAGTCGATATAGCGATGTCCGTCTGTCCGTCTGTCCGTGAACACATTTTTGTAATCAAAGTCTAGGTCGCAGTTTTAGTCCAATCGACTTCAAATTTGGCACAAATATGTGTTTTGGCTCAGAATAGATCCCTATTGATTTGGGAAGAAATCGGTTCAGATTTAGATATAGCTCCCATATATATCTTTCGCCCGATATGCACTAATATGGACCCAGCAGCCAGAGTTTTATACCGATTTGCTTGAAATTTTGTACAAACATAACACTTAGTCGTATAGCCAAGTGTGCAAAATTTGATTGAAATTGGTTCAGATTTAGATATAGCTCCCATATATATCTTTCGCCCGATATGGACTTATATGGCCCCAGAAGCCAGATTTGTGGCCGAACTTGGTTGAAATTTTGCACTAGGAGTACAATTAGTAGTATAGTCAAGTGTGCAAAATTTGATTGACATCGGTTCAGATTTAGATATAGCTCCCATATATATCTTTCGCCCGATATGGTCCTAAAAGCCAGAGTTTTGACCCAATTTGGTTGAAATTTTGCACTAGGAGTACAATTAATAATATAGTCATGTGTGCCAAATTTGATTGAAATCGGTTCAGATTTAGATATAGCTCCCATATATATGTTTTTCTGATTTCTATAAAAATGGTCAAAATACCAACATTTTCCTTATTAAATCGCCACTGATTGTCGAAAAGTTGTAAAAATGACTCTAATTTTCCTAAACTTCTAATACATATATATCGAGCGATAAATCATAAATAAACTTTTGCGAAGTTTCCTTAAAATTGCTTCAGATTTAAATGTTTCCCATATTTTTTTACTAAAATTGTGTTCCACCCTAGTGCATTAGCCAACTTAAATTTTGAGTCTATAGATTTTGAAAATGTCTATCAAATTCTGTCCAAATCGAGCGATATTTAAATGTATGTATTTGGGACAAACCTTTATATATAGCCCCCAACACATTTGACGGATGTGATATGGTATCGAAAATTTAGATCTACAAAGAGGTGCAGGGTATAATATAGTCGGCCCCGCCCGACTTTAGACTTTCCTTACTTGTTTTATACAAAAAACGTGGTATCCAATCCGTTTAATTTATATAATTGAGTCAGAAATAGAAAATAAGTGTCATAATTCATTATACTATTTTTAAATCATAAATAGGATTATGAGACATACTACACACCCATGATCCCCCACCAAAATAACATTTTGATCTTGAACGTTATATGAGTTTTCTGCTCTCAGTTAGCAACAAAGGGACTAATGGCGATTTCGATTGGGAAAAAGGTGCAACATTCTCGAAATTGATTGCCCTAAGTTTATTCAAAAGAAGTAGTCTTTTTCTCTTTTTAGCAATTTGCAAAAACGTAAATCAATAAATTGAAGTCGATTAACGTAGTGAGGTAATTCCCGAAAACTACTCCAACCTAAATAATGAAGCCTTTCAATATGACAATCATATCTGTAACGATCCCCCTTTTTGGTCCCATCTCCTCTGACTTTGGCTACCTAATGGCCCCGGCCATGCTCAGTCTTGGGGCGGTTCTTAGTCAGAGAAGATGGTTTTGGATACATTATCATAAACTAAAAGTGTACAATAGGTAGCCTGTTATTATAGTGTTCGTGTAGATAAATTAATAGAATGACAGTACTATTTTGGTATTAAATCCACTTTGCCCAGGGTATTATATGGCATACATCTTACCTCTGATTAGGCTAACCTTTTCTTTCGCGAATCCCAAACAAAATTTAGAATTTAATATTAAATTTCATTTAATACAATGAAAGTAAGGTTCGTAGATTAAACATATGAAAGTATAACAAATGAGAGGTCTTATAGCTGATTGAATATAATGGCATGTAAAATGATAAATTTATGTATGGATATATATAAAATATTAGAAAACTATATGTTTTGACTAAAAGGTATAATAATATGTATAACAACGAAATAGCGAACTAATTCCATATGTATTAGGAGAATGTCAAATACGTTGGACTTACCATTTAAAATCCATCGCAGTCCTCAGGCCTGATGAAGGAGGATAGTGAAGTCGGGCCTTTATAATTTTAGGATCGAATTAACTCGCTCGAAGTGTACGTTCAGTGGAGGTAAATTAGTTGTGAACAATAATATGTATTAAATTAAGATAAAGCTCCATTATATTAATCTTGCATAGACAGGGGATGGTTCCAGATACAATTATCAATCTTGCGTTTACAGTGATATAGTTGCCGAGATAATTTATAGACACTTTTATTTGTCGGAAGATTTAATATTGTTGATTTGGTATTTAAGAGGACGATATGTAGTATGAACCAAATGATTTTTGATCTTCCTTTTCCAGGTTTATTATTGGGATTCTTGAAATTCAAACCACGTAACGGCAATTTACAATTTTTCTAAATTGTTGTCCTCTACGGCTAAGGGCTGCTTGACTATTCATAAAATTAAGATTTGTTCCTGCAGGCCAAACTGGTCGATATTCGTATATATATATATATATTGTTGGAGTTCTATATTTATACCCTTCACCACTACTGTGGTACAGGGTATAATAAGTTTGTGCATTTGTATGTAACGCCAAGAAGGAAAAGTCTGAGACCCATCGTTTAGTATACCGATCGTCTTAGAATTAAATTCTGAGTCGATTTAGCGATGTCCGTCTGTCTGTCTGTCTGTCCGTCTGTCTGTCTGTCTGTTGATGTATTTTTGTGTGCAAAGTACAGCTCGCAGTTTTAGTCCGATTGTTCTAAAATTTGGTATAGGGTCCTGTTTCGGCTCAAAGACGATCCCTATTGATTTTGGAAAAAATAGGTTCAGATATAGATATAGCTGCCATATATATTTTTCACCGATCTGGTCATAATTGGCGTGTATATTAACCGATCTTCCTCAAATTCCGTACATCCGAATATTTTATGAGTCTCGAAAAACTTGCAAAATATCATCCAAATCGGTTCAGATTTAGATATAGCTCCCATATATAGCTTTCGCCCGATTTACACTCATTTGCCCACAGAGGCCAATTTTTTGCTCCGATTTAGTTGAAATTTTGCACAGGGAGTAGAATTAGCATTGTAGCTATGCGTGCCAAATTTGGTTGAAATCGGTTCAGATTTAGATATAGCTCCCATATATAGCTTTCGCCCGATTTACACTCAAATGACCACAGAGGCCAATTTTTTGCTCCGATTTAGTTGAAATTTTGCACAGGGAGTAGAATTAGCGTTGTAGCTATGTGTGCCAAATTTGGTTGAAATCGGTTCAGATTTAGATATAGCTCCCATATATAGCTTTCGCCCGATTTACACTCATATGACCACAGTGGCCAATCTTTTACTCCGATTTAATTGAAATTTTGCACAGGGAGTATAATTCGTATTGTAGCTATGCGTGCCAAATTTGGTTTGAAATCGGTTCAGATTTAGATATATCTCCCATATATAGCTTTCGCCCAATTTACACTCATATAACCACAGAGGCTAATTTTTTGCTCCGATTTAGTTGAAATTTTGCACAGGGAGTAGAATTAGCATTGTTGCTACGCGTGCCAAATTAGGTTGAAATCGGTTCAGATTTAGATATAGCTCTCATATATATGTTTTTCTGATTTCGACAAAAATGGTCAAAATACCAACATTTTCCTTGTAAAATCGCCACTGCTTAGTCGAAAAGTTGTAAAAATTACTCTAATTTTTCTAAACTTCTAATACATATATATCGAGCGATAAATCATAAATAAACTTTTGCGAACCTTCTTTAAAATTGCTTCAGATTTAAATGTTTCCCATATTTTTTTACTAACATTGTGTTCCACCCACACAAAAATTTTTTTTTTGATTCAATCACGAAATTAATTGATCCAATTAATTTTTAATTGAAATGTATTCAATCACAGAAATGATAGTATCAACTAAAAATTAATTGAAGGTCAGTTAAAAAGTTAATTGATCCAATTAAAGAATTAATTGATACTATTATTTTTGTGATTGATTTTTGTTTCAATTAAAAAATTTGTTGAATCAATTAAATTTTTAATTGAATATTTTTTAAAACTCAATTAAAATTTTAATTGGAAAATTTTTCGTGAAATTTTTTTGTGTGCCCTAGCGCATTAGTAGACTTAAATTTTGAGTCTATAGATTTTGTAGAAGTCTATCAAATTCTGTCCAGATCGAGTGATATTTAAATGTACGTATTTGGGACAAACCTTTGAATATAGCCCCCAACACATTTGACGGATATGATATGGTATCGAAAATTTAGATCTACAAAGTGGTGCAGGGTATAATATAGTCGGCCCCGCCCGACTTTAGACTTTCCTTACTTGTTTTATTATGTATTTTTGGTATTCTTTCCAATTAATTTTCAATTATATATTTTTTCTATTTTTTTTTCGACATAAAAAATTTTATGACTCCTTTCTCTCCCTCTTTTTTTTCAATCCCCTCAATTTTTTTTCTTTTGACACATTTTAAATTATTTTCAAAAATTTCTATTTCATTTCAACAGCTTATATAATTTTTAATTTTTTTCAAGTAGAACTTTTTGTCGCCACAATCCTTCTTAAATATCTTGCGGCCATACAATCGACGAGAAATCCAGAATGGCTCTTATGGGGGAAATGTAAAAGGTTTAATGAAATAAGGATCGTTAGTGACATCATACATTGAGAGCATGATATCACTAACGATCCAAACCAAGCAATCAAGCAATAGTTAATTAAATTAAATTGCAGGAGAAACCCTTGCAAATTAAAAAAAAAACTAAATATTTAAATTAGAAAAACAGTAATAGTTTCAGTATGTTTGTCAAATGCGTAAGTGGCCTTTATATTTTGCAATAAGTTTAAATGTTAATTAAAGTTAAAAGCAAGCAAACAAAGTGCCTGTGGTATATATTAAATGCTGCTGCGGACGATGGCAGAGAAATCGTAAAATAAATATAAAAAATGTCATTGGAATGTAGTCTTCTGCTTGAGTATATGAATATAACGAGACATAAACAAACGAGTCGTCGAACCACATACGAACGACGATACGAATGCCAAACGAACTATCAAATGTGAATACACACTTTCAAGGTTTCGTTTCTTTCTTTTCCATCCATACATCGTCGTAAATCGTCATCATTCGAGTAAACAGCAAAAACAGCAACAATCACAATAACGCAAAAGCAAAAAAAAAAACGAAACACGTCAGCAAACACGCTAAAATAGAATAACAAAATAATTAAAATCGAGGGAAAATATACATCCCCACAAGTATGACCATGTACCCACACGCATACACACTTACATTTATACACCTATACATCAGCTCAATGGGCAGATGATAAATGAAAAAACCTGAAATGAAACTAAACGAAGCGAATGGGCGATTAAGTAAACGGAGTCGATGTACTACAAACGCTATGACTAACCAACAACGCCAAATGTGTACATGGTATTTATCCACAACACTCTCAAAATAGGCCACAAAAATGTGGAAAAACAATAAAGATGTCGAAAATGTGATATTTAAAGGAATTGGGACGCTCTTTCCAAATGCCTAACTAAAGAGGATATAGAAAGGTAGATATGGTAGGAATATGTAAGGAATTTTAGATTTTATTAACTCGAAATATAAGAATATAATAAGAGCTTTTTTAACTAAATATGGATGCTACTGGGAAATATAAAGAAGATTATTAACACAAGGAAAGACACAAGTAACGAAAGGCTTTGTTTATACCATGCGTGTGGCGAATAAAACAGAGCAACACTTTAAAAGGGCTCAAGAATATGCAGAAATTTGCAAAATTAAACGATCGCTTCTTCTAAAACTGCCTGGATGAAGAGAAAAATATCGTTCTCAGCTGATTTTTATACCCTCCATCATAGGATGGGGGTATATTAACTTTGTCATTCCGTTTGTAACACATCGAAATATTGCTCTAAGACCCCATAAAGACCCCATATATTCTGGGTCGTGGTGAAATTCTGAGTCGATCTAAGCATGTCCGTCCGTCTGTTGAAATCACGCTAACGAACGAAAGAAACAAGCTATCGACTTGAAACTTGGCACAAGTAGTTGTTATCGATGTAGGTCGAATGGGCCATATCGGTCCACTTTTACGTATAGCCCCCATATAAAGGGACCCTCAGATTTGGCTTGTGGAGCCTCTAACAGAAGCATATTTCATCCGATCCGGCTGAAATGTGGTACATGGTGTTGGTATATGGTCTCTAACAACCATGCAAAAATTGGTCCATATCGGTCCATAATTATATAAAGCCCCCATATAAACCGATCCCAGATTTGGCTTGTGGAGCCTCTAAGAGAAGCATATTTAATCCGATTCGGCTGAAATTTGGTACATGGTGTTAGTAGATGGTCTCTAACAATCATGCAAAAATTGGTCGACATCGGTCCATAATTATATATAGCCCCCATATAAACCGATCCCCAGATTTGGCTTGCGGAGCCTCAAAGAGAAGCAAATTTCATCCGATCCATCTGAAATTTGGTACATGATGTTGGTATATGGTCTCTAACAACCATGCAAAAATTGGTCCACATCGGTCCATAATTATATATAGCCCCCATATAAACCGATCCCCAGATTTGGTTTGTGGAGCCTCTAATAGTAGCATATTTCATCCGATCCGGCTGAAATTTGGTACATGGTGTTGGTATATGGTCTCTAACAACCATGCAAAAATTGGTCCATATCGGTCCTTAATTATATATAGCCCCCATATAAACCGATCCCAGATTTGGCTTGTGGAGCCTCTAAGAGAAGCATATTTCATCCGATCCGGCTGAAATTTGGTACATGGTGTTGGTATATGGTCTCTAACAATCATGCAAAAATTGGTCCACATCGGTCCATAATTATATATAGCCCCCATATAGCCCCCATATAAACCGATCTCCAGATTTGGCTTGCGAAGCCTCAAAGAGAAGCAAATTGCATCCGATCCGGCTGAAATTTGGTACATGTTATTGGTATATGGTCTCTAGCAACCGTGCAAAAATTGGTCGACATCGGTCCATAATTATATATAGCGCACATATAAACCGATCCCCAGATTTGGGTTGCGGAGCCTCTAAGAGAAGCAAATTTCATCCGATCCGGCTGAAATTTGGTACATGGTAATGGTATATGGTCTCTAGCAACCGTGCAAAAATTGGTCCATATCGGTCCATAATTATATATAGCCCCCATATAAAACGTTCTCCATATTTGACCTCCGGAGCCTCTTGGAGGAGCAAAATTAATCCGATCCGGTTCAAATTAGGAACGTGGTGTTAGTACACACAAAAAATTTTTTTTCTGATTCAATCACGAAATTAATTGATCCAATTAATTTTTTAATTGAAATGTCTTCAATCACGAAAATGATAGTATCAATCACAGTTTTAATTGGGCATAGAAAAAATTCTTGATTAAAATATTAATTGATTTCATTGCCAAATTTCAATTAATTTTTTAATTGATTCAATTAAAAATTTAATTGATGTTGATTGCAAAACCCAATTAATTTATTAATTAAAAAGGTAACTATTTTCAATTACATTCTGAATTGGCTTATAATTTTTATTTGGATTAACAATTGATTGTTTGAAAAAAAATGTTAACTAAAAATTTAAAAAAATTTTTCATCATCATCATAAACTGACTTAGTCTTCCGAATTTGATTAAAAGTTAATTGTATCAATTAACTTTTTAATTAAAAATTTTAAAATGTTCAATCATTGACTTAATTAACTTAATGTTTCTATCTTGATTAAAAAGTTAATTGTACCAATTAATTTATTAATTGAATAAAATTTCAACTTCAATTAACTTTTTAATTGGAAATATTTTGGTGATATTTTTTTGTGTGTATATGGTCGCTAACAACCATACCAAAATTGGTCCAATCACACAAAAATTGGTCCATATCGGTTCATAATCATGGTTGCCACTAGAGCCAAAAATAATCTACCAAATTTTATTTCTATAGAAAATTTTGTCAAAATTTTATTTCTAGAGAAAATTTTGTTAAAATTTTATTCGGTTCATAATAAAATTTTCATCATTGTCAAAATTTTATTTCTATAGAAAATTTTTTTTAAATTTTATTCGGGTCATAATCATGGTTGCCACTCGAGCCAAAAATAATCTACCAAGATTTTATTTCTATAGAAAATTTTGTCAAAAGTTTATTTCTATAGAATATTTTGTTAAAATTTTATTTCTGTAGACATTTTTGTCAAATTTTTCTTTCTATAGAAAATTTTGTGAAAATTTTTATTTCTATAGAAAATTTTGTGAAAATTTTATTTCTATAGAAAATTTTGTTAAAATTTTATTTCTGTAGAAAATTTTGTCAAAATTTTATGTCTACTTTGTCAAACTGAATTATATACGTATTGGATCGATCTTTTTTGATTTAATATATACCACGTATGGACTTACATACAATTTAGAAGATGGTGTTAGTAGGTTTTAAGATACCTTGCCATCGGCAAGCGTTACCGCAACTTAAGTAATTGGATTGTGGATGGCAGTGTTTAGAAGAAGTTTCTACGCAATCCATAATGGAGGGTACATAAGATTCGGCCTGGCCGAACTTGCGGTCGTATATACTTGTTTAAATTGAGTTTCAACGTAATAGGCACATATTACGATCAATTCAATTGTAGTGATAAAATAACGAAATTCACGTCACAGAAGATATCAAATTAGTCAGATCAAATGCAGAAACTAGGTAGATAAAGTTTTTCCACTTCTGTAAAACTAAATCGACTTTCATTAACTTCATGAAATCAATAGAATTACCCACTTTTTATACCCACCACCATAAAATGGTGACGGGGGTATAATAAGTTTGTCATTCCGTTTGTAACACATCGAAATATCGATTTCCGACTATATAAAGTATATATATTCTTGATCAGGGAGAAATTCTAAGACGATATAAGCATGTCCGTCTGTCTGTCTGTTGTAATCACGCTACAGCCTTCAATAATGACGCTATCGTCCCAAAATTTGGCACAGATTAGTTTTTTGTTTGCAGGCAGGTCAAGTTCGAAGATGGGCTATATCGGTCTAAGTTTTGATATAGTCCCCATATAAACCGACTTCCCGATTTGGGGTCGTGGGCCTGTAAAAACCGTAGTTTTTATCGGATTTGCCTTAAATTGGAAATCTAGAGGTATTTTGGGACCATAAAGAAGTATGTCGAAAATGATCCGTATCGGTCCATGTTTTAGTATAGCCCCCATATAGACCGATCTCCCGATTTTGTTTCTTAGGCGTCTAGAAACAGTATTTTCTATCCGATTTGTCTGAAATTGAAAATCTAGAGGTATTTTAGGACCATAAGGGGGTGTGTCAAAAATCGTTCGTATCGGTCTATGTTTTGATATAGCCCCCATATAGACCGATCTCCCGATTTTGCTTCTTGGGCGTCTAGAAACTATATTTAGCATCCGATTTGTCTGAAATTGGAAATCTAGAGGTATTGTGGGACTATAAAGAGGTGTGTCGAAAATAGTCCATATGGGTCCATGTTTTGGTATAGCCCCCATATAGACCTATCTCCCGATTTTGCTTCTTACGCGTCTAGAAACAGTATTTTCTATCCGATTTGTATGAAATTGAAAATCTAAAGGTATTTTGGGACCATAAAGAGGTGTGTCGAAAATGGTCCGCATCGGTCCATGTTTTGATATAGCCCCCATATAAACCAACCTCCCGATTTGGAGTCTTGGGCCTATAAAAACCGTAGTTTTTATCGAATTTGCCTGAAATTGGAAATATAGAGGCATTTGAGGACAATAAAAAGGTGTGCCGAAAATGGTGCTCATCGGTCCATGGGTTGGTATAGCCCCCATATAGACCGATATCCCGATTTTGCTTTTAGGGCTTCTAGAAAATATATTTACCATCCGATTTGCCTGAAATTGGAAATCTAGAGGTATTTGAGGACCATAAAAAGGTGTGCCGAAAATGGTGGTCATCGGTCCATGTTTTGATATAGCCCCCATAGAGACTGATTTCCCGATTTTGCTTCTTGGGCTTCTAGAAACTATATTTTCTATCCGATTTCCCTGAAATTGAAAATCTAGAGTTCTTTTGGGACCATAAAAAGGTGTGCCGAAAATGGTGCCCATGGGTCCATTTTTTGGTATAGCCCCCATATAGACCGATCTCCCATTTTGCTTCTTCGGCTTCTAGAAACTATATTTACCATCCGCTTTGCCTGAAATTCTTGAGCTACAATAAACTGTATTTATTACATGATTTGCCTGAAATTCGAAATCTAGAGGTATTTTTAGACCACAAATAAGAGTGCCGAAATTGAGGTACATATATCGGTCCATTTTTTGGTATAACCCCCATATAGGCTGATCTCTCGATTTTTATCTTGGGCGTCTAGAGACTATATTTTCTGGTCGATTTGTTTGAAATTGAAAATCTGGAGGTATTTTAAGATCACAAATATATATATTTTAAGATCACAAATATAGCAAATGGTGCCTATCGGTCCATGTTTTGGTATAGCCCCCATATACACCGATCTCCCGGCTTTATTTCTTGGGCTTCTAGAATCCGTAGTTTTTACCCGATTTGCTGGAAATTAGTAATCTATAATAAAATTTTAGACAAACGAATTTCTTTTTCTTATAATGTGTTTTCGTTTATTCAACGATTGTCTCTAAAATTTGTGTCATAAGAAAACTTTTTCTCAAAAAAGAAAACACTTCTTTCAGTGTATAGCAGGCGCACTGATCATGGAAATTGCTTCAAACTGAAAGTAAAAGTTCCAGATTTTACTCATCGTATTTAAATAAATGCGGAAAAATCTACAGATTTAAGATTTTAAATCAAGGCGTAATATCAACATATACACGATATGTTTATATTTTCTCTAAAACACAAACAAAATTGGTTCTCATAAATCCAGAATCTTATCTGGCCTTCATAGGTAGAATCTTTAAAGTTTGTCTTCGGGAGCTGGCTCGTTTGGGAGAAGATTTGTCATCAAACCCCCTACAATTCTATATATTATCAAGTAACCCACTACGACGAAGAGTTTTCATAGTAAACTATTATACTTGATTCATGGTGGTGGGTATTTAAAATTCGGCCCGGCCGAATTTACTGCTGTATATACTTGTTTGGCATCAAACTGTTATGTGCTGAAGAGGTAATAACTATTATCCTCTGTAAGAAATTACGGTGACACTTTTTCCTTCGATGGTCACCCGGTGGTTTTTGATGAGACAGGAAATTTGAAAGACAAGCTATGTGGATGTCGTAGTTTGTGGTGATTTTAATTCGAATTTGCTCATGGAAACCATGCTATCAGATGGCATATTGTCTCTGGGATTAACAGCGGCCAACATCACGAATCCTATTCATTTCTCTACAACCTCCAATACACTACTAAATGTCTTTTTCGTTGGAGATGTCTCCAATATAGTTTTGTATGATCAAATGTTTTCTAAGCATGACCTAATATTTCTGGCTTATGAATCAAACAGTTTATTTACAAGTATAAGGTCCTTGATACCAGGAGTACATTGTTGTTTCAGGAAATAGGCATTGGAGATGGCAGGAATTTTGAGGAATGCCAAATGGATGTTAAAGAGTTAAACAGTTTATTTACAAGTATACCGATGTCAAGTACTGATAGAGATTATTACTACGGTTTCAGGAGTGTAGCTAATGGATATGGTTTCGAGTTGAGATGTGTAGACCAGGAGGAAGTTATGGCATGTTTTTCAAAAATTAAATCCAATGCAATTGGTCCTGATAACATGGATCCTAAATTTATACGTTTTATCCTTCCCTATTTAACCCACTCTTTTAATACTATAATAACAACGAGTATTTACTCATGGAGACATGCTAAATCTGATAACAATTTTAATCAAACAAAATAATGGATTAAAGATATGTCATATTAACTCACAGAGCTTGTTAAATAAGATTGATGAATTCAAATATGTATTTGAGGACTCTGGCATGGACATTATTTGTATTTCGGAGACTTGGCTCTACTCGTCTATTCCTCATGGTTTAGTGAATCTCAATGGATACACAGTTTTTCGATCCGATAGGGAAAGTCGCGGTGGTGGTGTGGCCATATTTGCTAGGGATTACTTGAAAGGGAGATTTAAGTTGCGATCGGCGGTTGGTGATTCGGTAGAATACGTTTTTATGGAGATTACCACAGGGATTAGGAAAATTCTTATAGGTTGCATATATCGACCAAACAACACGGTTGATATACAGCCCCTTTTAGAGGTTCTCGAAAGTGAAACTCTGGGTTTTAATGATGTTATATTGGCAGGCGATTTTAATTCGAACATTCTTGTAGACTCTTCCTTGTTAGATAAAATGCTGACTTTGAGTCTCGTTACTACTAACAATGTGTAACCCACAAACTTCTCTTCATCAGGTTCCAGCACACTTTTGGATTTCTTTCTTGTGAACAACCCATGTGAAATTCTGCATTATGATCATGACCTGATATTTCTGGACTACAATTTTCCTAAACATGAAAAGGTGGGAACATACAATTACACGTATCGGGATTATCGGAGTATTGATTACACGGACCTGCAAGATAGGATCAATTCGGTAGGCTGGGACAATATTTACACCTTTAGCTCTGTGGATTTGAATTTCTACAGGGTAATATTGTGCGTATATATGATGAGACCATCCCCATCAGGAATAGAAGAACAAAGTCTAACAATAGACCTTGGTTTAACTCCACAATTAAGTCTTGTATTAGGGAGAGGGATATTGCGTATTCCAGATGCAAAATATTTAGGACACCTGAGCTCCTTAAGGAATATCGTTCGTCAAAGAATAGGGTCAATAGCTACATAAAAGCGGCCAAGGTTCGGTATTACGCCGGGAAATTTCATAGGGCAGTAGACTCGAGAAGTAGATGGGGGGTTATACGGGATATAAATGTTGGTAAGTCCAGGTATCTTTCTCAGCACTGCGGAGATCTTAATGAACTTAACAAGGCCTTCGTTAATATTCCGACCATACCAATTGATGTTTCCTTTTATGGTAATAGTAGTAGAATAGCGGCCGATTCTGATATTTATGACTCTTTTGAGTTTCGATGTGTCTCATATGATGAGGTGGTTATTAGCTTCTCCAAAGTGAAGTCTAACGCCGTTGGTCTTGATGGTATTGATCCAAAATTTATTAGCATCATACTTCCAATGATTTTGCCTTTTCTTACCCATTTTTTTAATACAATTTTAACCACAAGTATGTACCCCACTATGTGGAAACATGCGAAAATCATTCCGGTTCCTAAATCTAATTTGGATTTCCGTCCCATATCTATACTCAGCTACTTGTCTAAGGTTTTGGAGAAGATATTGCACTCTCAGATGTCAGAATATCTTCACCGGGAGTTGACTGGTAGGTAGTCTGGGTTTCGCCCGGACCATAGTTGCATCACTGCCCTGGCGGAGGTTTCAAAATCGTTGAGAGGAGATATTGATGACAACAAAGTTGGGTTTCTTGTACTTTTGGACCACTCAAAAGCGTTTGATTCTGTTGAACATCAAAATCTGACCATGAAATTGAGACGTTTCTTTAAATTCACATCAACCGCATTGGACCTGATTACGTCGTACCTTTAGGACAGGACTCAAACAGTTTATAGTGGAGGCGTTAGATCGGGACCTCTACCTGTATATAAGGGTGTGACACAGGGGTCCATTATAGGTCCGTTATTATTCTCACTATATGCCAACGATCTCCCCCTACAATTAGAGCATTGCAAGACTGTCATGTATGCTGATGACGTCCAGGTTTTCCTGAGCGGCAATGTTGGCAGTATCAGGGACACTGTAGAGAGGTTTAACAATTATCTTAACCGTGTATTTAATTGGGCGAAGGCGAACGGATTATTGCTGAACCCTACGAAATCGAAATACCTTATAATACACAGGAACAAGCATTTCCACCCACATGCGCCGGATATTATTATAAATGATCAGAAGGTAGATGTTGTCACCAGAGCGAAGAATTTAGGAGTAATTTTCAATAGTTCACTTAGTTGGACAGATCATGTCAATTCTGCTGCGGGCCAGACTTATGCTAGGTTAAGAGCGCTGTGGTTTAGCCATTCCTATACGCCACTGAACATACGAATTCTCTTGGCGAAAACTTTACTGGTACCAGGATTGATTTATGGCTGTGAACTTTTTGCTAATTGTGACTCGGGGAGTCTACGGAAGCTAAATGTTGCCTTCAATAGCATCATCCGTTATGTGTATGGACTGAATAGGCGACAACGTGTCACAAAGCTAGCGAATTCTCTGTATGGATTTAGTTTTCAGACTCTCCTCAATTCAAAGGCTTTGATATTTGTGCAGAAACTTATAGTAAAACGGACACAGGATAACTTGTATTGCAAATTGAGATTCACAAGATCAAGCAGATGAAGAAAAATAATACCATTTAGACGTCGATGTCTTGTTTCCGAATGGCATTTCTTTATCAGTACAATACGTCTTTGGAACACATTACCAAGCAACATACAAAGCATCAGCAACCCCTTTATTTTTAAAAAGCGAATAATTCAATTGTATCGGAATTAATTTACATCTCTCAAGTCCATCATAAACTTCTTTTTTACATACTATCACGTCTTTGAATTTAAATGTTAAATTTTCTGCGATATTACTATGTTTTTCCTCAATTTTTTATAAAATTTCCCATTATATGAATTATTGTAATCCTAGTTAAGATGGATATTATTTCAACTATTGAAATCTGCACTATAATTATAAGACATTGTCTTGCTGTGTAGAAATATACAAATTAATAAATAAATAAATTGTGCCAGTACCAAAAACGAATAAGGAATTCCGTCCAATAGCAATTCTGTGTTTTCTGTCTAAAGTCTTTGAGAAGTTATTACACAAACAAACTTTTAACTACCCAGGAAGTTATTTAAATTCAATTTCTTATAACTTGTTTTTTTTCATACTTTTAATGGGTAATTTTAACTTGTTTTGTTTCAAATTGGTTAAAAACAGTTTAAGAATTCATAAAATGGTACAAATCATTTAAATTTTGTCGAAAAAAATGCTAAATCCAATCGGAAAAAATTGTGAATTTTTGAAAATATTTGAGGTCAAACGTTTCCAACAAGCGTTAGAATCCTATAAAAATTATAAAAAATTATAAAAATTATTTATTGGCAAAATTTCACAGAATTTTTTAATTTACATCCAAAACATTGAATTCGGATCACACCTAAAGAAGTGATGCAAATTCTGTGCAACGGCTGTTGAAATGGAGAACTTCCATCCTTTGACAAGTCCATGTAAAATTCATCACTTCTGCGTCAATTTTGCACCACTTCCAGATCCAAAAAGAACATTTTCATCACTTTTTTGGTGACGCATTTTTTGCTGGGAATTTATTTAAATGTCCAAATATATGCCACATCGAAGCACGTTTCCCTTTGACCGTGATCCCGGCAAATTCGAAAAAAATCCTTTCCCAAGAATGGAAAAAGTCCGGGAAAACCTCCTAATATCAACAGATTCTAGTTCTCCTGGAATATGTAAGGTAGTTCCTAGCCTTGCTAACTTATCCGTTTCGCAGTTCCCTGGTATGTTTCTATGACGAGGAACCCATGGATTGCGTAGAAACTTCTATTAAAGACTTCATCCACAATCGAATTACCTGGGTTGTGGTAACACTTGACGATGTCTTAGAACCTCTTAACACCGACTTCTAACTTGTAAGTTAGTCAAAATTTTATTTCGAAATTGAGTCTCTCCAAAACGGCTAAGTACTTGGGAGTTGTCTTGGTTGTCCAGACTAATGTGGTTAGAAAATACGGTAGTTCATCTCAGGGAAACCCACACGGCACTGTATGCGTGCCAAAAAGTTGGTCGGGGAACGCTGGAGGAAGAAGCCATCCCTCTTTAACTGACTTTTTAGAGCAGTTATTAGACCAATAGCTACCTATGAATGCCACGTCTGATGGACCATTACGAACCATCGGAATCATATACAGAAATTCAATAGTTTTACTTATATTTATGACTGTTGCAATGAGATCGACGGCCTCTGGAGTTCTGGAGGTTTTGATGGGAATTTGCCCATTTGATCTGCATAGCAGAAAGACAGCTGAGGTGATACTCGCTTAGAAACTGATATATGTTACGGGACTGTAATCTAAAGGCTTTTGGATGGAAGACCTAAAAATCCGTTTGAAAACGAAAATTTGATGGGATTAACCCTGGCGGAGGAAGATATATAATGAACAAGAAAGAAACAAGTATGAGGAATCACAATGGACTAATATGGTCTAAGTGCACTGAAAAAAAAGCATACTCGGTTCCAAAGATTTTGTCTTTACTTTAAAAAATTTGGTATTGATTCCGAGCCAAAGAAGCGGAGAATACAAGTAAGGATACTTTTAAGACACAATTCTCTTTTAAATTTAGGTTTTGAGTACTTGCTTCTAGGAAGCAAATTTTAATTTTTCGCTTTCTCAGCTTTTTTTCTTCATATGCTATCAAAGTCCTTTAAAAACGAGTTAACGGCAACTTTATTTTCCAAATTAGGACTCGATTTCCAGTAGAAATTATGCTATGTTTGAAGTAAAAAACTTCTTTAAAATAAAGTTTTGAAAAAAATGTCCTATATTTGAACGTTTTTTGCTTTGTAGTCAAGATGCAAAAGGACAACAAATTTAAAGACAATTTCATTAAATTTAAAGAATTTTTCTGAATTATTAAAGTCAAGTTGACCTTAGCCTATACATTTTTTCTTTCATGTTAAGATACCCATTTTTAAGTCAAATCACTTAATTATAAGGACAATACGACTTCATTGAAAAGTTTATCGACTTTTGGACAAGGAAAATAACTTTATTTTAGAGAAATGCGTCTTCTATGCTAAGCAAAATTTGTATTCGTATTTTAAAGACATGAAATCTTTGACCACACGACAATATTTTTTTCAGTGTGAAAACCAATTCCCTTTCTACGGATTTGGAGTCATCCTCTATAACGTAATCTAACCCATGATCATGATATTTCTATTTGTCTTCCTTTTATTGTTGTCGCATCTATAACACAGTTTTGTGGTTTTTTGCTTAGAGTATTCACTCAAAAAATTACTTAGATTCAAAGTTTTCGACCTTCCCTTAAATATTTTGGTAATTGATTCCGAGCCAATGGTGATGCCTCTTTGAAGAAAATAAATTTTTAAGGAGCTATTATCTAGGCTCTATAAATTTAAAACTAGGATCCTCATTTATCGAATTTCAATTCAATTTTTAAGATAAATGGCGATACGGTCAAAATTTGGTCAAGAGAAAACGCGTGTAAATCGGTGAAATCGTTTATTTAAAAAATCAAATTAAATTTCTTTTTCAAGTTCAATTAGTATAAAATTCAGGAAAATTTTTCAGTTAGGCTTTCGCTTTTCCAAATCCGAATTGCCGGGCCTCACGCTTGACACCTGCCATCAGATTTTGTATAGCCACCTTGTCCACCTTCTTCGCCGCAGAAAGCCAGTTTGCCTTGAACTGCTGCTCGTCCTTAGCAGTTTTTTTGGTCTTCTTTAGGTTCCGCTTGACAATAGCCCAGTATTTCTCAATTGGGCGGAGCTCTGGCGTGTTGGGAGGGTTCTTGTCCTTGGGAACCACCTGCACGTTGTTGGCGGCGTACCACTCCATGGCCTTTTTACCGTAATGGCAAGATGCCAAATCCGGCCAAAACAGTACGGAACAATCGTGTTTCTTCAGGAAAGGCAGCAGACGTTTATTCAAACACTCTTTCACGTAAATTTCTTGGTTGACAGTCCCGGAAGCTATGAAAATGCTGCTTTTCAAGCCACAGGTACAGATGGCTTGCCAAACCAGATATTTCTTTGCGAACTTTGACAGTTTTATGTGCTTGAAAATATCTGCTACCTTTCCCCTTCCTTTTGCCGTATAAAACTTTTGTCCCGGAAGCTGCTTGTAGTCGGCTTTGACGTAGGTTTCGTCGTCCATTACCACGCAGTCAAACTTCCTCAGCATCGTCGTGTACAGCCTCCGCGATCGCGCTTTGGCCGTCGTATTTTGTTTATCATCGCGATTTGGAGTCACTACCTTCTTGTAAGTCGATAGTCCGGCTCGTTTTTTGGCTCGATGCACGGTTGTAGACGATACACCCAGCTTATTTGCAGCATCTCGGAGAGAGAGGTTAGGGTTTTGCTTGAAGCTACCGGCAACTCTCTTTGTCGTCTCAGCGGCTTCCGGTTTTCGATTTCCCCCCGATCCAGACTTCCTGGCTGTCGACAAACGTTCCCCAAACACTTTAATTACATGTGTAACGGTTGATTTGGCAACTTTTAGCGATTTTGCCAGCTTTGCGTGCGAGTAGCTCGGATTTTCGCGATGCGCGAGCAAAATTTTGATACGCTGCTCTTCTTACTTGGACGGCATTTTGACAACTGAAGAGTGAATTCCAAAATCAAAATAGGAGCAACATTTTACACACAAACACCTTCAAAATGAGGGGTGTTCAGGTTTTTTAAATGCAAAATTGAAAGAAATACGTCAAGTTTATATTGACCAAATTTTGACCGTATCACCCTTTATATCAACACAGGTATCCATGTTTAAATAAATTTTAGTTTAAAAATCCACAATATAAATGATATTTCAAAGCAAAAAAAGGATTTCTTAATTTCAACAAGTATATACGGTCGTAAGTTCGGCCAGGCCGAATCTTATGTAGCCTCCACCATGGATTGCGTAGAAACTTCTACGAAAGACTGTCATCCACAATCGAAATACTTGGGTTGTGGTATCTTAAAACTTCTTAACATCATTTTCTAAATTGTGAGTTAGTCGATACGTGGTATATATTAGACAAAATAGTTATGTATAGTTAAGTCTACAAATAATTACGAATCGATATGGACTTTTTGCACGGTACGTAGAGAGCCAGAATTGAAATGTGGGGGTCGCTTATATGGGGGCTATATACAATTATGAACTTGATATGGACCAATTTTTGTGTGATTGGAAATCGATTTATCTGAGGGATATATATAACTATAGACCGATATGGACCTAGTTAGGCATGGTTGTTAATATATATACTAGCACAATGTACCAAATTTCAACTCACTCGGATGAAATTTGCTCCTCCAAGAGGCTCCAAAACCAAATCTCGGGATCGGTTTATATGGGTCTATATATGATTATGGACTGATATGGACCACTTTTGGCATGGTTGTTAAATATCATATACGATCACCACGTACCAAATTTCAAGCAGATTGGATGAATTTTACTTCTCCAAAAGGCACCGGAGGTCAAATCTGGGGATCGGTTTATATGGGAGCTATATATAATTATGGGCTGATAGGAACCAATTCCTGCATGGTTGTTGGATACCATATACTAACATCACGTACCAAATTTCAACCGAATGGGAAGAATTTTGCTTTTCCAAGGGGCTCTGGAGGTCAAATCTGGGGATCGGTTTATATGAGGGCTATATATAATTATGGGCCGATTTCGACCAATTTTTGCATGGGAGTTTGAGGCCATATATTAACACCACGTACCAAATTTCAACTGAATCAGATGAATTTTGGTCTTCCAAGAGGCTCCGGAGGTCAAATCTGGTGATCGGTTTATATGGGGGCTATATATAATTATGGACCGATATCGACCAGTTTTTGCATGGTTGTTAGAGACCATATACTAACACCATGTACCAAATTTCAGCCGGATCGGATGAAATTTGCTTCTCTAGAGGCCTCGCAAGCCAAATCGGGGGATCGGTTTATATGGGAGCTATATATAATTATGGACCGATGTGGATCAATTTTTGCGTGGTTGTGAGAGACCATATACCAACACCATGTACCAAATTTCAGCCGGATTGGATGAAATATGCTTCTGTTAGAGGCTCCACAAGTCAAATCTGAGGGTCCCTTTATATGGGGGCTAGACGTAAAAGTGGACCGATATGGCTCAGTTGCAATACCATCCGACCTACATCAATAGCAACTACTTGTGCCAAGTTTCAAGTCGATAGCTTGTTTCGTTCGGAAGTTAGCGTGATTTCAACAGACGGACGGAGGGACGGACATGCTTAGATCGACTCAGAATTTCACCACGACCCTGAATATATATACTTTATGGGGTCTTAGAGCAATATTTCGATGTGTTACAAACGGAATGACAAAGTTAATATACCCCCCATCCTATGGTGGAAGGTAAATAAAACTTTAAACCAAAGATACAAAATCCTCCAAAATAAGCATTCGACTATTTTTGAAGCTTCTTTTTCTCAGGAATTAACTGGTTTGTATGGCATTCAAGCCTCTTTTTGTGTGTTCCTGCTTGGTACATTATTTCTTCTTTAACTGGTATAAATCCCAGTACATTAGAAACGCAGATCGCCGTTTCTAATGTACCATGGATCTTTGACAATCTTCTGCATAATTTTTATTTTGGAGCACAGCCTTTGTGCCATACGGCGTCAAATGCTTGCGATACGTCTAGAAAAATTGCGCAACATACATTCTTAGGTTCAAGTGCATCTTCTGTGGTATGTGTGACCCGATGAATTTGGTTCATTGTTGAATGATTTCGGCGAAACCCAAACTGATGATGGGGAATTAAGTTTCCGGAGCCTTTTGGAGGAGCAATTTTCATACGATCCGGTTGAAATTTGGTACGTGGTGTAAGTATATGATCTCTAACAACCATCCAAAAATTGCTTCATAACGGTCAATAATTATATATAGCCTACATATAAACCGATCCCCAGATTTGACCACCGGAGCCTCTTGGGGGATTAAATTTCATCCAATTCAGTTGAAATTTTTATGTTGTGTTATTATATGGACGCTAACAACCGTGAAAATTAGTCCATATCGGTCCATAATTATATATAGCCCCCACACCCTCAAAAATAATCGCTTCTGTAACATATACTCCCAAACACATTTCGCTTCAAGCATATAAATTTTTGGGTATTGCCCAAACATTTATATGTTTGATTTCTTCCAATATATAATATGATTGAAAGCATATTGGTCTAAACAATATAATATGTTTGGGTAGTCTAAGTTCCAAACATTATGTATTTTTCCATCCAAATTCAATAATGTTTTCTTCCAAAAAACTATATGTTATTATGTGAACATATAATATGTTTGGAAACATTTTGAACCCAAAAATATTATATGCTTAGAAGAATTTTCTCCCAAAGAAGATTCTGCCTAATTGTATATTCCCTCACATTTTTCTCACTTCCACGAGTTTTTTTAGTTCTTTGCACCGTTTTCTGTAATACAAATATTGTAGAAGAAATTATTAAATTTTATAATTTTTTTTTTATACCCACCACCATAGAATGGTGACGGGGGTATAATAAGTTTGTCATTCCGTTTGTAACACATCGAAATATCGATTTCCGACTATATAAAGTATATATATTCTTGATCAGGGAGAAATTCTAAGACGATATAACGATGTCCGTCTGTCCGTCTGTCTGTCTGTCTGTCTGTCTGTCTGTTGTAATCACGCTACAGTCTTCAATAATGAAGCAATCGTGCTGGAATTTTGCACAAACTCGTCTTTTGTCTGCAGGCAGGTCAAGTTCGAAGATGGGCTATATCGGTCCAGGTTTTGATATAGTCCCCATATAAACCGACCTCCCGATTTGGGGTCTTGGGCTTATAGAAATCGTAGTTTTTATCCAATTTGCCTGAAATTTGAAAAATTGAAGTATTTTATGACCATAAAGAGGTGTGCCAAAAATGGTGAGTATCGGTCCATGTTTTGATATAGCCCCCATATAGACCGATCTCCTGATTTTACTTCTTGGGCTTATAGAAACCGCAGTTTTTATTCAATTTATCTGAAATTGGAAATCTAGAGGTACTGTAGGACCACAAATACGTGTGCCAAAAATTGTGAGTATCGGTCCATATTTTGGTATAGCCCCCATATAGACCCATCTCCCGATTTTACTTCTTGGGCTTATAGAAACCGCAGTTTTTATTCAATTTACCAGAAATTGGAAATCTAGAGGTATTGTAGGACCACAAATATGTGTGCCAAAAATTGTTAGTATCGGTCCATGTTTTGGTATGGTCCCCATATAAAAAGACGTCCCGATTTTGGGTCTTGAGCTTATAGAAACCGTAGCTTTTATCCAATTTGTCTGAAATTGGAAATCTAGAGGTATTTTAGGACCATAAAGAGGTGTGCCGAAAATGGTGAGTATCGGTCCATATTTTGGTATAGCCCCCATATAGACCGATTTCCCGATTTTATTTCTTGAGCTTCTAGAATCCGAAGTTTTTATCCTATTTGCCTGAAATTGGAAATCTAGAGGTATTTTCGGGTCATAAAGAGGTGTGCCGAAAACGGTGAGTATCGGTCCATATTTTAGTATAGCCCCCATACGAACGATCTCCCGATTTAACTCCTTGGGTTTCTAGAAACCGTAGTTTTTATCTGATTTGCCTGAAATTGTAAATATTCTGGTATTTTAGGCTCACAAAAACGTGTATCGGATTAAGTTTTTATCGGTCCATTTGGTAATGCCTCCATATAGACCGACTTCACTTCTTGAGGGTGTAGAAGGCGCACTGATCATGAAAATTGCTTGAAACTCAATGTAAAATTTCCAGATTTTACTTCTACAGATTTAAGATTTCAAATCAAGACGTTATTTTATAATTTTCTTGCACACTTACAAGACATGTTAACGATTCCTCTAAAACTCGAACAAAAATGGTTCTTATAAATCCAGAATCTGATATAGTCCTCATAGGTGAAATCCTTAAATTTATCTTCGGGAAGTGTCCTCAAGTCCTCAATCCCTCCTGACATTTCAAAGGAAACCGTAATATTTGGTTCATGGTGGTGGGTATTTAAGATTCGGCCCGGCCGAACTTACTGCTGTATATACTTGTTTAATTTTACCTTTTGCCGGACGGGGATTCGAACAGCGGACCACACAGTTTGTAAGCCAGCACACTATCCACTAGGCTACGTAGCTGTTATGGTCATCAAGAGATAATTATCGTTATAAGTTATATTTATATAGCATAGCTTGCGGCGCCCACGAGCCGTTCCAAACATAACATTGTTTAACAACAGAACATAGTTAAACATACATTTGTTGGCGACGTGGATCAGTGGTTGGTACGTCCGCCTTGCATGCCAAGGGTCCTGGGTTCGATCCCTGCTTCGACTGACACCATTTTTTTTATTATTTTTATTTTTTTATATATATTCCACATACGTTCGGAATATCCCGACAAGGTGTTCAACATTACATACTATTATATTAAATTTTTACTACGAAACTGTAAAGTGTGTCTTATAAAAGACTTAAAGTGAGAAAAGAACAGTGCTTGATATAAACGAAATGGACTGAGTTCAAATCATATATTATTTTTTTTGATTGCAAAAATAAAAATTTTGTAACAAAAAAAGGTTTTTGTATGGCAAACAAATGTATGTTTCTGTTAAATAATGTTATGTTTGCATGGGCTCGTGGGCGCTGCAAACTATGCTATATAAATGGAACTTATAACGATAATTATCTGCTGGTGACCATGACAGCTACGTAGCCCTGTGGATAGTGTGTTGACTTACAAACTGTATGGTACTCGGTTCGATTCTCCGTGCAGGCGAAAGTTAAAATTTAAAAAATTTATAAAAGTGAATAATTTCTTCAACATTATTTGTATTACAGAAAAAGGTGCCAAGAACTAAAATATTTCGTGGAAGTGAAAATTACGGGTATGTTAGGCAATGAGAACAATCGTCTTTGGGAAAAATTCTTCCAAGCATATAATATTTTTGGGCTCATAATGCTTCCAAACATATAATATGTTCACATAAAACAAACATATTAATGTTTCGGCAGTATCCAATAATATATATGCTTCCTGCAAAATATGTTTGGAACATATGTTAAAGAAGCAGTTTTTTTTAGGGTGTTGGATGGTGGTTGGATGGACGCACGTTTCGGAATTACCACATTCCTCATCAGCATCCTCTACTTGCAGCAAAACTATCAACCAATTATCAGAATGAATTCAGGCAGTTCATTAAACCCAACAATGAACCACACTTGAACCTCCCGAAAAAAGGTTTTGTATGATAGCCGGCTTATGCCGAAATAAATTCAAAACAAACATATCTCTTTTCCTATGCCACTGTCAAATCATCGATTTGAATTCAGTTGGCTGGGTTTATTTTGAGCGTGCTTCCTCTTCTTTTTCCATTCTTTTTGTTTTGTTATTGTTGGTTTTGTTCTTTAAGCATTGTTGTTGTTTTTATTGCAGCTTAAAACCATACATTGACTAAATTTTGATAAAATTTTCTGCAGAAATAAAATTTTGACAAAATTTTCTATAGAAATAAAATTTTGACGCAATTTTCTATAGAAATAAAATTTTGACAAAATTTTCTAACGAAATAAAATGTTGACAAAATGTTCTATATGATGAGGGATGTGGTAATTCCGAAACGTGCGTCCAACCATCTTGCAGTCTATAAAGCTCTGCCCAAATAAATTTGACAAACATTATTTTTCTCTGTTGGTTAAGCTACTCTTGCAGTTTAGTCAACACAATGGTTTTAAGCTGAGATTAAAACAAGAAATACAATTTTGATAAAAAAGTTTGCTAAAGCAAGAACATTTTGACATTTATTTTTTAATTTTTTGAAAATTTTTACAAAATTTTCTATAAAAATAAACTTTTGACAAAATTTTCTATAGCAATAAAATTTTGACAATTTTTCTAAAAATAAAATTTTAACAAAATTTTCTATAAAAATAAAATGTTGACAAAATTTTCTATAGAAATAAAATTTTGACAAAAATTTTCTATAAAAATAAAATTTTGACAAAACTTTTTATAGAAATAAAATTTTGACAAAATTTTTTATAAAAATAAAATTTTGACAAAATTTTCTATAGAAATAAAATTTTTATTGTTGTTTTTTTTGTTTTTTGATCTCAGCTTAAAGCCATGCATTGACTAAACTACAAGTGTAGCTTAACCAACAGAGGAAAAGTATGCTTGTCAAATTTATTTGGGCAAAGCCCTATAGACTGCAAGATGGTTGGATGTGCAGCTGTTTCGGAATTACCACATTCCTCATCAGCATCCTCTACTTGCAGCAAAACTATCAACCAATTATCAGAATAAATTCGGGTAATTCACTCAACCCAACGTGAACTACACTTGAACCTCCCGAAAAAGGGTTTGATAGTCGGCTACTGCCTAAACAAATTTGCCAGCATATCTCTTTTCCTTTGCCAAACTCAAATCATCGATTTGTATGTATTTGGCTGGGCCCAGGATGCTGATGAGGAATGTGGTAATTCCGAAACAGCTGTACATCCAACCATCTTGCAGTCTATAGGGCTTTTCCCAAATAAATTTGACAAGCATACTTTTCCTCTGTTGGTTAAGCTACACTTGTAGTTTAGTCAATGCATGGCTTTAAGCTGAGATCAAAAAACAAAAAAAACAACAATAACGATTGAAGAGAAGCCAACAATAACAAACAAAACGAAATAAAATTTTCACAAAATTTTCTATAGAAATAAAATTTTGACAAAAATTTCTATAGAAATAACATTTTGACAAAATTTTCTATAGAAATAAAATTTTGACAAAATTTTCTATAGAAATAAAATTTTGACAAAATTTTCTATAGAAATAAAATTTTGACAAAATTTTCTATAGAAATAAAATTTTCACAACATTTTCTATAGAAATAAAATTTTGACAAAATTCTCTATAGAAATAAAAATTTCGACAAAATTTTATATAGAAATAAAATTCAACATTTGTATAATAATAATTTAAGAAAATGCTGAAGCAAACATTGGATTGGATTTGGCATTTTTTTCGGCAAAATTTAAACAATTTGTACCATTTTAGGAATTCTTACTTTGTTTTTAACCTATTTGAAACAAAAAAGTTAACATTACCCATTAAAAACCCAAGTTATAAAAAATTGAATTAAAAGAACTTCCTGTGTTGTTAAAATAAAGAACATCATTGGGAGTACATCTGCTGGAAGTGCTTTTAAAGATGTGCTGTTGGAAGAATTTCCAAATTTTTTTGCTGGGATTATGTAAATTGCGCATCCTAAAATTAAGATTATTTAATACCACGTAAATATTTTTTCAGTGTATTGCCAACGTAGTATAAGGATTAAATTAAAATCAAAACAATTTTAAATTATTTTTATTTTATTTTTTTACATTTATTTTTTTAATTACATTTTCATAATACATATTTGGTGTAAGTGTGCTAAAAATCAAACAAAAACAAATCTAATGCAACTAACAACAGTTGTCAATGAAATTATTTCCACGAAATATATTTTATTTATGTATATACACTATCATAGTTAAAATGGGCAAAAAATACAAAGTTATGATTAATGCAATTTATGGTATTTTTATTCAGTCGGCATTATCAAGTATGGCATCGATTAAAGCCACTACCTTTTGCCGAAATCGTCGATTCTGTTTGCCGGACATCTCTTTTAGAAATGGATGCAAACTATTGAGAAACGATTGGTCGGCATCGGGCACAGAGGTCAACTGACAATGACGCTGATAATCACTTCTACTCTTGACCCAATCGGCAAATTCTTTTAGGTCAACCGAGGCCTCAGAATTTCGGGGTGCTGACGAGGGAGTATGGGGAAATGATGAACGGCTAAGAGGAGGAGGAGGAGGATTGTTGATGGGGATTTTATTGGCCATTGGGTTACTATCCGCTACTTGGTTGAAGTTGCTGGTGCAGTTGGTCAAATTGTTATTCGTATTCGACAGACAGGTAAGTGCCGAATTATTTATGAAAGGTCTCTGGGTATTTCCAGCCAAAGTTACTACCGAAGTATTACAATTAATCAGAGTATTGGCCGAGCTGGAACCACCATTCACTACATCTTTTTCTTGTTTTATGGCCTGTAAGTTTAACGGTTGCGGTAATGGTACTGGCACATGCTGCGACATCGTCATAGCCCCGGAGTTTGCTCCCTCATGTAATGAAACGACCACATCACCCTCAGCTATGGCTGTAACATCTCCAGAATTTGTCGAATCTTTGGTATCATCACTGCTTACTATGGGCATGTTACTTATACGGGTCATGGGCGGAATGTTTCCAGTTGCTGCCGCTTTTCTTTGGGCTATAATGCTAGCGCTATTTTTGAGACGGGTTTTCGTGAACGGTATCAAGAATTGTAGATATTTCGAGAGATAGTATTTACGTTTGCCTCGTCCCGTACTAGTGCGAGAAAGTTTTAACGATCGTAGAAAGCTGCTTCGTATTGTACGCCATCGTTCACGGCAGTTTCGTACTGAAAATAGAAAAAAAGTAATTGAATAATTGACCACTCACAAAAATACATCATAGCCATAGAAAAAAATATTATACAAGTAGCAAATTTATTTTAAAACAAGTATATACAGCAGTAAGTTCGGCCGGGCCGAATCTTAAATACCCACCACCATGAACCAAATATTACGGTTTCCTTTGAAATGTCAGGAGGGATTGAGGACTTGAGGACACTTCCCGAAGATAAATTTAAGGATTTCACCTATGAGGACTATATCAGATTCTGGATTTATAAGAACCATTTTTGTTCGAGTTTTAGAGGAATCGTTAACATGTCTTGTAAGTGTGCAAGAAAATTATAAAATAACGTCTTGATTTGAAATCTTAAATCTGTAGAAGTAAAATCTGGAAATTTTACATTGAGTTTCAAGCAATTTTCATGATCAGTGCGCCTTCTACACCCTCAAGAAGTGAAGTCGGTCTATATGGAGGCATTACCAAATGGACCGATAAAAACTTAATCCGATACACGTTTTTGTGAGCCTAAAATACCAGAATATTTACAATTTCAGGCAAATCAGATAAAAACTACGGTTTCTAGAAACCCAAGGAGTTAAATCGGGAGATCGTTCGTATGGGGGCTATACTAAAATATGGACCGATACTCACCGTTTTCGGCACACCTCTTTATGACCCGAAAATACCTCTAGATTTCCAATTTCAGGCAAATAGGATAAAAACTTCGGATTCTAGAAGCTCAAGAAATAAAATCGGGAAATCGGTCTATATGGGGGCTATACCAAAATATGGACCGATACTCACCATTTTCGGCACACCTCTTTATGGTCCTAAAATACCTCTAGATTTCCAATTTCAGACAAATTGGATAAAAGCTACGGTTTCTATAAGCTCAAGACTCAAAATCGGGACGTCTTTTTATATGGGGACCATACCAAAACATGGACCGATACTAACAATTTTTGGCACACATATTTGTGGTCCTACAATACCTCTAGATTTCCAATTTCTGGTAAATTGAATAAAAACTGCGGTTTCTATAAGCCCAAGAAGTAAAATCGGGAGATGGGTCCATATGGGGGCTATACCAAAATATGAACCGATACTCACAATTTTTGGCACACGTATTTGTGGTCCTACAGTACCTCTAGATTTCCAATTTCAGGTAAATTGAATAAAAACTGCGGTTTCTATAAGCCCAAGAAGTAAAATCGGGAGATGGGTCTATATGGGGGCTATACCAAAATATGGACCGATACTCACAATTTTTGGCACACGTATTTGTGGTCCTACAGTACCTCTAGATTTCCAATTTCAGATAAATTGAATAAAAACTGCGGTTTCTATAAGCCCAAGAAGTAAAATCAGGAGATCGGTCTATATGGGGGCTATATCAAAACATGGACCGATACTCACCATTTTTGGCACACCTCTTTATGGTCATAAAATACTTCAATTTTTCAAATTTCAGGCAAATTGGATAAAAACTACGATTTCTATAAGCCCAAGACCCCAAATCGGGAGGTCGGTTTATATGGGGACTATATCAAAACCTGGACCGATATAGCCCATCTTCGAACTTGACCTGCCTGCAGACAAAAGACGAGTTTGTGCAAAATTCCAGCACGATTGCTTCATTATTGAAGACTGTAGCGTGATTACAACAGACAGACAGACAGACAGACAGACAGACAGACAGACGGACAGACGGACATCGTTATATCGTCTTAGAATTTCTCCCTGATCAAGAATATATATACTTTATATAGTCGGAAATCGATATTTCGATGTGTTACAAACGGAATGACAAACTTATTATACCCCCGTCACCATTCTATGGTGGTGGGTATAACAAGTGAGTAAAGTAGAAAGTCGGGGTGGGGGCCGACTATATCACACCCTAAACCAAACCTATTGAATTAGTAAATATAAGGATTTGTGAGGTACCATTGAAATAGGGTTGCGAGATAAGCCGTATCTCCATATTTAAGAAAAGTAAGGGGTACATGTTTATAGAAGTTTTATAACAACCTGAAAAGAAATGTCGAATATTTGGAGCTACAGATGATTCTGCACCTACAGAGTTAGTATGCCACTAATATTAAGTCCATTATTAAACTAGTAAGTAAAGTAGAAAGTCGGGCGGGGCCGACTATATCATACCCTAAACCACACTTACTGAATTAGTAATCGTAAGCATTTGTGGGGTAACATTGATATAGGTCTGGGAGATAAACCGCAGTTGCATATTTAAGAAAATTAAGGGGTACATGTTTATGGGTGCTTTGTGACAATCTGACTATAGCTCATAGTCAGTGTTGCCAGGGAAAATGTTTGGTTTACCCTGCAAGGCCAAAAAAAGTTCCCTACTTTCCCATACATTCCCAAACAATTTTCCATACATATATTTTCGTTAAATTTAAACAAATTTTACAAAACAAAAATGGTTCGAAGTACTTTATTATCTTAAAACGTGAAAATGCAACGTATATAACCTAGAAAATAAATTTGTATTATCACCACGGTTGCCACAGTATTTTTTTTTTTTTTTTGTTAAATCTCAATAGAAATAAAATTTTGAGAAAAATTTTTATAGAAATAATATTTTGAAAAAAAAAATCTATAGAAATACAATTTTGACAAAATTTTCTATAGAAATAAAATGTTGACAAAATTTTCTACAGGAATAAAATTTTGACAGAAATTTCTATTTGTGGTAATCTTCAAATTTTGTTAGATTTTTTTTTTTGGCACGAGTGGTAACTGTTGTTACCACACATTGTTAAAGATCAAGCCTTGCCGGCTTCTAATTTCCTCCTCTAGAGCCACCACAATGTAAAAATTATTACAAATTGTGTTGAGTGAACATATCCCTACATTGTGGCCCTACGTCCCTACAAGACACTAAATATTGGAAAAAAAACTACAAACACAAAAAAAAATTGTTTTCTGATTCAATCACGAAATTAATTGATCCAATTAATTTTTTGATTGAAATGTCTTCAATCACAGAAATGATAGTATCAATTAAAAAATTAATTGAAGGTCAATTAAAAAATTATTTGATCCAATTAAAAAATTAATTGATACTATTAATTTTTGTGATTGATTTTTGTTTCAATTAAAAAATTTGTTGATTCAATTAAATTTTTAATTGAATATTTTTTAAAACTCAATTAAAGTTTTAATTGGAAAATTTTTCGTGAATTTTTTTTCTGTGTATAGGGAATTTCCCCTACTTCTTGCAACACTGGCTGTAGTTGATATTGCACCTACGGGGTTAGTATGCCACTAATATTGAGTCCATTATTAAAAAAGAGAAAATCGCTCAATTAGTGTGGGTAATAAATCCAAATTTGTAAAAATCGAGCAATATTCTTATGTAAGAGCTACAAGTACGTATAAATACGATCGGCTAGTACATCAAAAATTTAAATTTGAGTAACATTGGTTAATAAATAAGAGTAAAGGGTGATACGGTCAAAATTTGGTCAATATAAACTTGACGTATTTCTTTCAATTTTGCATGAACACCCCTCATTTTGAAGGTGTGTGTTTGTAGAATGTTGCTCCTATTTTGATTTTGGAATTCACTCTTCAGTTGTCAAAATGCCGTCCAAGCACGAAGAGCAGCGTATCAAAATTTTGCTCGCGCATCGCGAAAATCCGAGCTACTCGCACGCAAAGCTGCCAAAATCGCTAAAAGTTGCCAAATCAACCGTTACAAATGTAATTAAAGTGTTTGGGGAACGTTTGTCGACAGCCAGGAAGTCTGGATCGGGGGGAAATCGAAAACCGGAAGCCGCTGAGACGACAAAGAGAGTTGCCGGTAGTTTCAAGCGAAAACCTAACCTCTCTCTCCGAGATGCCGCAAATAAGCTGGGTGTATCGTCTACAACCGTAGACGGACTATCGACTTACAAGTAGGTAGTGACTCCAAATAGCGATGATAAACAAAATACGACGGCCAAAGCGCGATCCCGGAGGCTGTACACGACGATGCTGAGGAAGTTTGACTGCGTGGTAATGGACGACGAAACCTACGTCAAAGCCGACTACAAGCAGCTTCCGGGACAGGAGTTTTATACGGCAAAAGGTAGCAGATATTTTCAAGCACATAAAACTATCAAAGTTCGCAAAGAAATATCTGGTTTGGCAAGCCATCTGTACCTGTGGCTTGAAAAGCAGCATTTTCATAGCTTCCGGGACTGTCAACCAAGAAATTTACGTGAAAGAGTGTTTGAATAAACGTCTGCTGCCTTTCCTGAAGAAACACGGTTGTTCCGTACTGTTTTAGCCGGATTTGGCATCTTGCCATTACGGTAAAAAGGCCATGGAGTGGTACGCCGCCAACAACGTGCAGGTGGTTCCCAAGGACAAGAACCCTCCCAACACGCCAGAGCTCCGCCCAATTGAGAAATACTGGGCTATTGTCAAGCGGAACCTAAAGAAGACTAAAAAAACTGCTAAGGACGAGCAGCAGTTCAAGGCAAACTGGCTTTCTGCGGCGAAGAAGGTGGGCAAGGTGGCTATACAAAATCTGATGGCAGGTGTCAAGCGTGAGGCCCGGCAATTCGGATTTGGAAAAGCGAAAGCCTAACTGAATATTTTTCCTGAATTTTATACTAATTGAACTTGAAAAAGATATTTTAATTTGATTTTTTAAATAAACGATTTCACCGATTTACACGCGTTTTCCCTTGACCAAATTTTGACCGTATCACCCTTTATCTGATTGTTTAATTGATGACTGTACTGACTAATTTGCCAAAGTTCTACGAATCGGGCCTGGCTAGTACAAATAATAACTGATAACAGGTTGGCTGATAAGTCCCCGGTCTGACACATAGATGGCGTCGCTAGTATTAAATGCATATAATTTTTATATAGTACCAACCTTCCAATGATTCGTGTCAAAATTTGACGTCTGTAAGTCAATTAGTTTGTGAGATAGAGCGTCTTTTGTGAAGCAACTTTTGTTATTGTTTTCTGAAGGGAAAAAATATGGTGGAAACAAAAACTTGGTTTGATAATGAGTTTTCGGAATCTGCCCCAGGGAAATCAACAATAATTGATTGGTATGCAAAATTCAAGCATGGTGAAATGAGCACGGAGGACGGTGAACGCAGTGGACGTCCGAAAGAGCTGGTCACCGACGAAAACATAAAATCCCCAAAATGATTTTGAATGACCGTAAAATGAAGTTGATCGATATAGCAGAGGCCTTAAAGATATAAAAGGAACGTATTGGTCATATCATTCATCAATATTTGGATATGCGGAAGCTCTGTACAAAATGGGTGCCGCGCGAGCTCATATTTGACCAAAAACAACAACGTGTTGATGATTCTGAGCGGTGTTTGCAGCTGTTAACTCGTAATACACCCGAGTTTTTCCGTCGATATGTGACAATCGATGAAACATGGCTCCATCACTACACTCCTGAGTCCAATCGACAGTCGGCTGAGTGGACAGCGACCGGTGAACCGTCTCCGAAGCGTGGAAAGACTCAAAAGTCCGCTGGCAAAGTAATGGCCTCTGTTTTTTGGGATGCGCATGGAAAAATTTTTATCGATTATCTTGAGATGGGAAAAACCATCAACAGTGACTATTATATGGCGTTATTGGAGCGTTTGAAGGTCGAAATCGTGGCAAAACGGTCCCATATGACGAAGAAAAAAGTGTTGTTCCACCAAGACAACGCACCGTGCCACAAGTCATTGAGAACGTTGAATTGGGCTTCGAATTGCTTCCCCACCCACCGTATTCTCCAGATCTGGCTCCCAGCGACTTTTTCTTGTTCTCAGACCTCAAAAGGATGCTCGCAGGGAAAAAAATTGACTGCAATGAAGAGGTGATCGCCGAAACTGAGGCCTATTTTGAGGCAAAACCGAAGGAGTACTACCAAAATGGTATCAAAAAATTGGAAGGTCGTTATAATCGTTGTATCGCTCTTGAAGGGAACTATGTTGAATAATAAAAACGAATTTTTACAAAAAAAATGTGTTTTTCTTTGTTAGACCGGGGACTTATCAGCCAACCTGTTATCTATCCAAACCATGGAATAAATTGTTCGATTTTAAATTTTATGAACTATACACCTGTCACTGCATAACTAAGTTGATTTACCCAATTATAAATAAATAGCAATCAGAGTTTGTTGTTATTGTCTATCCACATTTCTGCAAAGATATGTAAACGAGCAAAAGCTTTGCAAAAAGTTCTTCCGCATAAAAATTGTTTGAATTCAAACTACTGATTAACGTTCACATTCTTTGAAAGCATATTGAATACGAGCATCTTCTGTACCTGTTGGGCTATGTTAAAAAGCTTAATATTAAAGCTCTAGTGTAACATTAACATTGGATATAAAATACTCTTAAAAAACTACATTTAGTTTTTCTTTGTTTTCGCCAACACTCAATGTACTGCTGCAAATGCTGTGGTCATTGGAAAGCTTGTGCTTATGGATGAACTCAAATTGATAAAAGCTATATCATATAATTATGTTAAATCAAACAAATGTTGTTTTCTCGCCACACATATACATGCTTGCCGAAATTCAAATATATGTATACATATATTGCGAGAAAAGAAAATGGTTCCGACTAACATGTTACATGTTCCCTGTACGAAAATAACATTTTGCTCTTGAAACATGTTTGAGGTGATCATATTCCTTCTCTGTATGTAAAGGGTGATTTGTTAAGAGCTTGATAACTTTTTTTTTAAAAAAAAACGCATAAAATTTGCAAAATCTCATCGGTTCTTTATTTGAAACGTTAGATTGGTCCATGACATTTACTTTTTGAAGATAATTTCATTTAAATGTTGACCGCGGCTGCGTCTTAGGTGGTCCATTCGGAAAGTCCAATTTTGGGCAACTTTTTCGAGCATTTCGGCCGGAATAGCCCGAATTTCTTCGGAAATGTTGTCTTCCAAAGCTGGAATAGTTGCTGGCTTATTTCTGTAGACTTTAGACTTGACGTAGCCCCACAAAAAATAGTCTAAAGGCGTCAAATCGCATGATCTTGGTGGCCAACTTACCGGTCCATTTCTTGAGATGAATTGTTCTCCGAAGTTTTCCCTCAAAATGGCCATAGAATCGCGAGCTGTGTGGCATGTAGCGCCATCTTGTTGAAACCACATGTCAACCAAGTTCAGTTCTTCCATTTTTGGCAACAAAAAGTTTGTTAGCATCGAACGATAGCGATCGCCATTCACCGTAACGTTGCGTCCAACAGCATCTTTGAAAAAATACGGTCCAATGATTCCACCAGCGTACAAACCACACCAAACAGTGCATTTTTCGGGATGCATGGGCAGTTCTTGAACGGCTTCTGGTTGCTCTTCACTCCAAATGCGGCAATTTTGCTTATTTACGTAGCCATTCAACCAGAAATGAGCCTCATCGCTGAACAAAATTTGTCGATAAAAAAGCAGATTTTCTGCCAACTTTTCTAGGGCCCATTCACTGAAAATTCGACGTTGTGGCTCGTTAGTAAGTCTATTCATGATGAAATGTCAAAGCATACTGAGCATCTTTCTCTTTGACACCATGTCTGAAATCCCACGTGATCTGTCAAATACTAATGCATGAAAATCCTAACCTCAAAAGAATCACCCTTTATAAATAGTTTTTCTCCAAAAATTTAAAACGCCTATTTTGCCTCGAAAATGTCTATATTAGTTCCGGAAGTAATTCGTATAGACCAAAACAAGCAAAAGAAAGACGGGGAGAGTACCGTTGAGTTTAACAGGTTGGCTGATAAGTCCCCGGTCTAACAAAGAAAAACACATTTTTTGTCAAAATTCGTTTTTATTATTCAACATAGTTCTCTTCAAGAGCGATACAACGATTATAAAAACCTTCCATTTTTTTGATACCATTTTGGTAGTACTCCTTCGGTTTTGCCTCAAAATAGGCCTCAGTTTCGGCGATCACCTCTTCATTGCAGCCAAATTTTTTCCCTGCGAGCATCATTTTGAGGTCTGAGAACAAGAAAAAGCCGCTGGGGGCCAGATCTGGAGAATACGTTGGGTGGGGAATCAATTCGAAGCCCAATTCATGAATTTTTACCATCGTTCTCAATGACTTGTGGCACGGTGCGTTGTCTTGGTGGAATAACACTTTTTTCTTCTACATATGCGGCCGTTTTGCCGCGATTTCGATCTTCAAACGCTCCAATAACGCCGTATAATAGTCACTGTTGACGGTTTTTCCCTTCTCAAGATAATCGATAAAAAATATTCCATGCGCATCCCAAAGAAAACAGAGGCCATTACTTTGCCAGCGGACTTTTGAGTCTTTCCACGCTTCGGAGACGGTTCACCGGTCGCTGTCCACTCAGCCGACTGTCGATTGGACTCAGGAGTGTAGTGATGGAGCCATGTTTCATCCATTGTCACATATCGACGGAAAAACTCGGGTGTATTACGAGTTAACAGCTGCAAACACCGCTCAGAATCATCAACACGTTGTTGTTTTTGTCAAATGTGAGCTCGCGCGGCACCCATTTTGCACAGATCTTCCGTATATCCAAATATTGAGGAATGATATGACCAACACGTTCCTTTGATATCTTTGATATCATTTTACGGTCATTCAAAATCATTTTGTGGATTTTTTTGATGTTTTAGTCGGTAACCACCTCTTTCGTCCACTGCGTTCACAGTCCTCCGTGCTCATTTCACCACGCTTTAATTTTGCATACCAATCAATTATTGTTGATTTCCCTGGGGGGCAAAGTCCGGAAACTCATTACCAAGCCAAGTTTTTGCTTCCACCGTATTTTTTCCCTTCAGAAAACAGTATTTTATCAAAACACGAAATTCCCTTTTTAGATTTTTTTCACAATAACGAAAGTTGCTTCACAAAAGACGCTCTATCTCACAAACTAATTGACTTATAGACGTCAAATTTTGACACGAATCATTTGAAGGTTGATACTATATAAAAATAATATGCATTTAATACTAGCGACGCCATCTATGTGACGCCGGGGACTTATCAGCCAACCTGTTATTACACACATCGATTATCTTGAGAAGGGAAAAACCATCAACAGTGACTATTATATGGCGTTATTGGAGCGTTTGAAGGTCGAAATCGCGGCAAAACGGCCCCATATGAAGAAGAAAAAAGTGTTGTTCCACCAAGACTACGCACCGTGCCACAAGTCATTGAGAACGATGACAAAAATTCATGAATTGGGCTTCGAATTGCTTCCCCACCCACCGTATTATCCAGATCTGGCCCCCAGCGATTTTTTTTTTTTTTTAAACCTCAAAGGGATGCTCGCAGGGAAATAATTTGGCCGCAATGAAGAGGTGATCACCGAAATTGAGGCCTATTTGGAGGCAAAACCGAAGGAGTACTACCAAAATGTTTTCAAAAAATTGGAAGGTCGTTATAATCGTTGTATCGCTCCTGAAGGGAACTATGTTGAATAATAAAAACAAATTTTGACCAAAAAATGTGTTTTTCTTTGTTAGACCGGGGACTTATCAGTCAACCTGTTATACTTATACCCTCCACCATAGGATGTAACACATCGAAATATTGCTCTAAGACCCCATAAAGTATATATATATTCTGGGTCGTGGTGAAATTCTGAGTGGATCTAAACATTTCCGTCCGTCCGCCCGTCTGTTGAAATCGAAATGAGCTATCGTCTTGAAACTTGGCATAAGAAGCTGTTATTGATGTAGGTCGGATGGTATTGCAAATGGACAACTTTTAAGTATAGCCCCCACATAAACCGATCCCCAAATGTGACCTCCGGAGCCTCTGGGAGGAGCCACATTCATCCGATACGGTTGAAATTTGGTACGTGGTGTTAGTATATGGTCTCTAATAAGCATGCAAGAATTGGTCCAGATCGGTCCATAATTATATATAGCCCCCATATAAACCGATCCCCAGATTTGACCTCCGGAGCCTCTTGGAAGAGAAAAATCCATCCGATCCGGTTAAAATTTGGAGCATGGTGTTAGTATATGGTCTCTAACAACCGTGCCAGAATTGGCCCATATTGGTCCATAATCATATATAGACCCCATATAAACCGATCCTCAGATTTGGTTTTTCATACGATTCAGTTGAAATTTGGTACATGGTGCTAGTAAATGGCCGTTAACAACTTTGCCTAACTAGGTCCATATATATAGCCCCCAGTCATACAAAAATTGGTCGATATCGGTTCATAATTATATATAGCCCCCATATAAAGCAGCCCCAATATTTCAATTCTGGCTCTCTAATTACCGCGCAAAAGTTCATATCGGTTCATAATTATTTGTAGACTTACCTAGTATATATACCTGTTTTGTCTAATATATCCCACGTATGGGAGCCACCGTGGTGCAATGGTTAGCATGCCCGCCTTGCATACACAGGGTCGTGAGTTCAAACACAGTTGCGACCAAACACCAAAAAGTTGTTCAGGGGTGGATTATTCCACCTCAGGAACTCTGGTGATATTTCTGAGGGTTTCAAAGCTTCTCTAAGTGGTTTCACTGCAATGTGGAACACCGTTCGGACTCGGCTACAAAAAGGAGGTCCCTTGTCATTAAGCTTAACATAGAATCAGTGATAAGAGAGAAGTTCACCACTGTGGTATCACAATGGACTGAATAGTCTAAGTGAGCCTGATATATCGGGCCGCCACTATACCTATCCTAACCTAAACTACCACGTATGGACTAACTTACAATTTAGAAGACGATCATAAGAAGTTTTAAGATACCACAACCCAATTAATTCGATTGTGGACGACAGTCTTTCGTATATGTTTCTACGCAATTCATGGTGGAGGGTACATAAGAGTCAGCCTGGCCGAACTTACGGCCGTGTATACTTGTTTTTAATTTAGATCTTAACTGGTCTAACATTAATTTGATGTCCATTTAGTTGAAAATCTTTATTTATTTATTGAAAATACTTTATTTAATATGTATTCAGAAGATTAACCCGATTTAGCTTCGTGCATAGTTTTAGGCGGTAAAAATATACACTGATAATATTATGGTAAAAAAATACATATACAGTGCACCCGCGGTAACGTGAGATAATTAAAACAAAGAGAGTGCATGTTAGCGAAAATGTTCGCGTTAGCGAAAATGTTCGCGTTAGCGAACTTCAGCAAATTTCAAAACAAAACATAGTCATATTCGGAAGTTTTACACGTTCTAGCGTGACATTCTTTTATATTTGTTATTAGTAATATTAAAAACTTAATTTAATTTCACGAAAAAATGAAAAACAAGAGATCGGAAAAATATCAGTTGGTATGGAATTATAAAGCAATTTAAATTAATAATTAAAATTCACGAAAAAAAAGCCGATAAGATCACTAAAAAATACCGTAAGTTTGGCATTAATAATCTGCCTTTCAAGGGTGATACGGTCAAAATTTGGTCAAGGGAAAACGCGTGTAAATCGGTGAAATCGTTTATTTAAAAAATCAAATTAAATTTCTTTTTCAAGTTCAATTAGTATACAATTCAGGAAAAATATTCAGTTAGGCTTTCGCTTTTCCAAATCCGAATTGCCGGGCCTCACGCTTGACACCTGCCTTCCTTTTACCGTATAAAACACCTGTCCCGGAAGCTGCTTGTAGTCGGCTTTGACGTAGGTTTCGTCGTCCATTACCACGCAGTCAAACTTCGTCAGCATCGGCGTGTACAGCCTCCGGGATCGCGCTTTGGCCGTCGTATTTTGTTTATCATCGCGATTTGGAGCACGGTTGTAGACGATACACCCAGCTTATTTGCGGCATCTCGGAGAGAGAGGTTAGGGTTTCGCTTGAAACTACCGGCGACTCTCTTTGTCGTCTCAGCGGCTTCCGGTTTTCGATTTCCCCCCGATCCAGACTTCCTGGATGTCGACAAACGTTCCCCAACAAGAAGAGAAGCCAACAATAAAAAACAAAACGAATGAAGATAGAGGAAGCACGCTCAAAAACAAACCCAGCCAAATACATTCAAATCGATGATTTGAGTTTGGCAAAGGAAAAGAGATATGCTGGCAAATTTGTTTAGGCAGTAGCCGACTATCAAACCCTTTTTCGGGAGGTTCAAGTGTAGTTCACTTTGGGTTGAGTGAATTACCCGAATTTATTCTGATAATTGGTTGATAGTTTTGCTGCAAGTAGAGGATGCTGATGAGGAATGTGGTAATTCCGAAACAGCTGTACATCCAACCATCTTGCAGTCTATAGGGCTTTGCCCAAATAAATTTGACAAGCATACTTTTCCTCTGTTGGTTAAGCTACACTTGTAGTTTAGTCAATGCATGGCTTTAAGCTGAGATCAAAAACAACAATAACGATTGAAGAGAAGCAACAATAAAAAACAAAACGAGTTCCCCAAACACTTTAATTACATTTGTAACGGTTGATTTGACAACTTTTAGCGATTTTGCCAGCTTTGCGTGCGAGTAGCTCGGATTTTCGCGATGCACGAGCAAAATTTTGATACGCTGATCTTCTTGCTTGGACGGCATTTTGACAACTGAAGAGTGAATTCCAAAATCAAAATAGGAGCAACATTCTACACACACACACCTTCAAAATGAGGGTTGTTCAGGTTTTTTAAATGCAAAATTGAAAGAAATACGTCAAGTTTTTATAGACCAAATTTTGACCGTATCACCCTTTAACACCAAATTTCACGTTTTTCTGCGTTACGAAGTAGTTGGTATAAGAAAAAGGGTGTTCACGTTACCGCGAGTGCACTGTATAACATAATATTCGACTTGTGAACTCGATTATTTGTTAAGAATCCAATCATATCTGTTATCTTAATGCTATTTTCGATCGGAATTTTTAAAATATATTACAGTATAAATTAATGTAGTTAAAAAGTAGCACAGTATGACAAAAACAAGTGGCGCAAAATAGTAAAAAAGTAACACATTTAGTGACACGTAAGTGACCTTTATGACCATGTACTGGTTCTAGATATAAATAGATATCTATAAAAATATACGTGTTTATATTTTATGTGTTCATTTATATATGTATTTTCAATCAAAAAAAATATCTAAATTAGAAAAGAAGTGTGAAACAATGACTGCAAAAAAAATTAATGGTAACGAAAAATAGGTACATGATTTCCCCGACTATATAATGGTCTCCAATTCTTCATTTTATAGAATTTAAATTATAGAAGATGTTCCATTTAAATTACAGAAGATGTTTATCATATCGAAGGACCTTTTCGACCAGAAAATGTTGAAGAAGCCCAAGTGAATTTTCTGGCATTCCGTTTTGTGTTTTTCGTAAAGAGAAAATTTGTTCAAAATTAAATTTTGTAGTTTCGCAGTTTTAGTCGTAATTTTTTGTTCAACTGTAAATTTTTGAATATTTAATTTGATTATAAATCATCTGGTGTATCAAAAATGTTCAAATTATGGATATAATAGGAAAAATGTAAAAACGAATCTCAGAGAGAATTTGTAATTCTCGCTATTTTCTTTGTTTTTCCTCATTTTGGGAACTGTCAGACTGCGTTTGACACCGATGGGTCATCTATTACTTAGTTAACATATCTATAATTGTAAGAGTTCTCAAGAGCTTTTATAAAGCCGACCCACCTTATTACCAATAATAATTCTATTGATCTTCAATATGCCAAAAATGTGGTGTGGTATAGCTTTTGCAGGTTTAACGCATATAATGCGTATGAGGGTTTTTAGCTTCAAGAACTTAACATACTTCTTTTCCAATATCTGTTCAAAAGTGCAATATAAACACACAAAAAGCGTCAACAATAAAAGCTTCTAATAACTTAGATGTGAGATAAAAAGCTGAAATCTAATAGAAATAAAAAACAATAACAACGATAGGCAAACTAAAGCAGCACATGTAAGTACCCAATAAACACAGGATGAGCGTTTTTCAAATGCAACAACTTTTCAGTTTGAGTGTAAATATAATTTTCAACATAAATTCAACTTGACTTGAAATAGCTCATCTTCAATACATCTTCAAATTGTTTGCGAATTACTTCCAATTTGCCAAACTGTTGACGAAATCTTTGAAAAGGTGTTGAAGATAATGTGAGAAAACTTTGACAAAACACTACCCTAAAATGCAACGAAAAAACCATGTGGTTTTCAATACTTATTTGTGCAACGAAGTTCGTGGTCAATTGCAAGAAATTAAAAAAATGGAAAATTTTAGACAAATAACCAAATAGTTTATAAAAGTAGGTAAGTGAAAATAAAAAATGAAATAAAACTTTAAGGAAATCACTAAATGTATATCTCTTTGCAGAAAACTAAAATTATGGATTCTACGTTCTTGAAAACATTAAAAAGCTGACCCAAGAGAAAATGGTGGACAATTAACTGGAACTGCTTCAAATAGTTTATAATAATTGGTACGTCAATATGAAAAATTAAATCAACACTTTTGAGAAGTCACTAAATTTAAATTTCTTTGCAGAAAACTAAGATCTTTGGATGCTACATTCTTGCAAACATTAAGAAGCTGACCAATGAAAAATGAGTGGCTTATCGACAAGAAAAAGTTTCCAGAAACATTACAAGTGCAACCAATTAAAATTGTTAAAAACAACAAATTGTTGAAATCAACAACTTCTGGACGAAAATGTGCATCACATCGTCAGTTTAATTCATATGCTATTAACAGTTTAAAATGGACGTTCCTAATTTCAAATTGCCCGCATGTTAATAAATTTTAATGCTGTTTTATGACACCAAAAGGAAGGAAATCGAATTATCAATGCAAAAGTGTTTACTAATAATGTTGAAGATATTTTTTTTGTTGTTTGTTTTTTTTTTTTTTGTTCTTATTTGTTGATATGTTTAATAAGATTATTATTTATCAATTGGTATTGTAGTGTATTATGCAGTGTAGTGTATTATTATATATTTTATTTTGATGAAAATGAATAAATTATACAAAATTCATAGAATTTTGGCTTTGACTTTCAATTTGAAGTGGGGATATCATTCATACAAATTTAGGTTGAAAAGTATTTGCAACGATGTTAATTTTGAATTTGACTCGCATCGAAAATTGTTTGACAAAGTATTGAGTAGCGATGTATTTCAATTTGAGGAGAACACTTGAGATATTATTCCTAATGTGTTGAATTTCACTGTTGAGGGTAATGTCTGTTTTTTGTTGAGAACGCGATTTTCTCAACAATTTCTCAACTTGAATATTACCTTAATCCTTTGAAAAAATGTATGAAAAATTGTTGAAATTTAGCATTTTTCAAACGTTTGTGTTTATTGGGTATTTTTCTCCAATGTCGCGAGTCTTACACACGCGAAGAGACAAATGCAAGTGCATAGAGGAATTTGCACACTAGCATGTACATATGGAGGTGTATGAGAGAAAATGCATAGGCTTTTGTATACCAAAAATAACAACAACACAATTGTAGCGCCAAGAGCAGCAACGTTGACTCATGTATGTGTGTATATCCATAGTAAAGTTGACATAGATGAGAATCATCAATAGCCACACACATGTATACACTCAAAGAATGGTTAAAATCCCAATTGCCTTAATGTACTTAATGAGTAATTCAATGCTCCCATTTACATATTGAAAATTTAGCGATATTTGAATGAGGAACCTTTAGCCTTTATTTACACTTACTGAAGAATATATCAAAGAAGTGGTCCAAAATAAAATTTAATTTTATAGAGCCTTGGTTAAAGCTTAAGAATGTTGCAGACAAATTTCTCAATTATAGTAGAGAAGAAAGTAATTTTAAAGAACTGTTTAGATCTAATCTCAGCTGGAGCACCTATACACCGAAAAATATTAATTGTTTTGTGGGAAAAATGAACTACTTTGTGCCAGAATTGAACTCAATTGTATACCATTTTTGTAGATTTTCACAATGCGTTGTTAAAAATAACGACATTTTACTAACAGTTTTGAAGTTGTAACTACCATTCATCCTTCTAATAAAAATCAACAAAAAGTAAAAAAAAAAAACATGCCATTGGCGCAAAATGATGCTGTAGTTCATTACTTACTATTAGATTCGGTAAGTATTAGAGGTGTCATTCGGGATATAAAACTATAGAATTCCGGGATTTTTTCGTTATCCCGAAATTTTCTTCTTGCAGTACAATTTGGTTTAATTCAATTTTATTAAGAAACAAGTGAGTAAAGTAGAAAGTCGGACGAGACTGACTATATCATACCCCAAACCAACCTTATTGAATTAGTAAACATAAGCATGGGATATCATTGAAATAGGTTTGACAAAATAAACCGCATTTGATTATTTAAAAAATTAAGGGTTACATATTAATGTGAACTTTACCTCAATCTGAACATAAATACCTGATATTCGGTCTGTTCGCGTACTTTTCCAGTAAAAAATATCCAATAAAAAACTAGAGATGTATTTGTATTTTACTCTCTTTGCTTAAAATTGCTGAAAAGAACTCGAACGTCATCCAGTAACTTCTTGCACATTCAAATGTTCATCTTCTAAAGTTGCGCGAGCTATCGCTGTGGACGGAAAAAAGATACGGTCACAGTTCGGTCCTCAACATAATGCCAGATGTGCCAAAGGTAGTGGATTACACTCTGGCGAAACCACTTTTCGACAAAAAGTTTGAAACTCTTATTCCCAACAGTGAGGCGTGGTGCACACAGATCTCGGAGAATAAACGTCATATAGATTTCTGCACTGATGGGTCCAAATTGGATGGACAAGGGGGTTTCGGAGTATATTCTAAAGATCTGGAACTTCGAATAGCGAAAAGATTACCTAATCACTGTAGTGTTTTTCATGCTGAAATATTAGCAAGAAGAGAGGTGGCGAATTGGCTGAGAAGTAATGTTCCAAAAAATGTTGACATTAATATATACTCAAACAGTCAACCTGCAATAAAATCCTTGGATTCTGTGTTCCTTAACTCGAAAACGGCCATCGACTGCCGCAAGTCTCTCAACGAGATGGCTCAGCAGTACAATATTCACCTAATATGGGTGCCTGGCCATAGGAACATACCGGGGAACTGCGAAGCGGATGAGTTAGCAAGACTAGGAACTACCTTAGATATACCAGGGGAACTAGAATCTGTTGGTATGCCTCTGGCTATCTACAAGCTCTTACTGCGTGAGAAGGCTGTCATGATGGCAAATGTTCGATTGGAGCATCGCAAGGGTTGTAACGACACCAAGCAAATATGGCCCCATTTAAACTTAAACCGCACACAAGATATGCTAGTGTTCTCCTGACGTCAGATATCACTCCTGATATCTGCTATAACGGGTCGCTGCCTGATAGGCGATTTTGCAAAAACTATTGGCGCGAATTATAATGACTATTGTATGAGCTGTCATGATGCGGAGGAAAAGGAATCAATTAAATACCTCTTGTGTGAGTATCCTGCATTTTGTGTAAGGCGTAAGCGAATTTTAGGGGCATATAGCTTTAGATTACTGGCGGACCTGGAAAACGTTAACAGTCTGCTTATGTTTTTGGAACAATCTGGTTGGTTCAACAGTGATAAATAATCGAGAAGGTTTTGCGGTTAAAACTGGAAATGCCCATTTGTAATAGGTACTTTTAGTTAATGTTGTATCACAATGGACTAAATAGTCTAGGTTAGGTTATGTGGCAGCCAGATGTATCAGGCTCTCTTAGACTATTCAGTCCATTGTGATACCACAGTGGTGAACTTCTCTCTTAATAGTCTAAGTGAGCCTGAAACTTAATCGGGCTGCCACTTTAACCTAACCTAACTTCTAAAATATTGAAAACAAAAAACGGATTCTCTTTTTTTAACTTCCAGTTGTAGTTGAGGAACATATACATTGTACTGGTGCTTTGTTTGTTATCTATGCTATGGTTTGCAAGATTTTGCTGGGGCAAAAATCTCCAGCAAAAACTTGTAATCTCTCTCCAGCTCTCTTTTGCTGGCTTTTTGGTGTAAACGAACGAATTCCATTAAAAATTTGTGATAATTATCAAATATTATCGGGTTCTCGAACGGAGCTATTAAGAGCATGTGATGTGACCCCTTTTGTCGAAATCGGTGTGGTTGCAATACACTGCACTGTATGACAGTGTATTGCAACCACCCCCCCTGTTGAAAATAAACCGAAATTATAATGAAAATAAAAAATATTAAAACTAAGACGTTAATACAATATTGTTGCTTATTAGGCCAGTTTTAAGGGAATAAGGGAACAAACGACAAAGACTTTTAGATAATTTATAAAATTATTTAAAAACAAATAAAGAAAGTCCAATGCTACTTCTACTCCCTGTGCAAAATTTCAATTAAATCGGAGTAAAAGATTGGTCACTGTGGTCATATGAGTATAAATCGGGCGAACGATATATATGGGAGCGATATCTAAATCTGAACCGATTTCAATAAAATTTGGCACACTTGGCTACACTACTAATTGTACTCCTAGTGCAAAATTTCAACCAAATTGGGGTAAAACTCTGGCTTCTGGGACCGTATTAGTACATATCGGGCGATAGATACAGTTTGTCAAGAAAGTGTTTTGACAATGGGATAAAAATTATGTTTTGTTCCAAAATTAAATATAATGAAATTTTAAAAAAATATTTTATTATGTATTTTGCAAAGTATACATACGTACACAGAATTAAAAATTTAATAAAATATTTAATATTTCAATTATTTCTAGAATTTGAAATATTTGGCAATGTCAAAAGACTTTCTTGACATACTGTATATATGGGAGCTATATCTAAATCTGAACCGATTTCTTCCAAAATCAATATGGATCTATTCTGAGCCAAAACACATACTTGTGCCAAATTTGAGGTCGATTGGACTAAAACTGCGACCTAGACTTTGATTACAAAAATTTGTTCACGGACATCGCTATATCGACTCAAGAGCCCACCCTGAGCATTTTCGCCAAAGACACCATGTGTCTATCTCGCCTCCTTCTGGGTGTTGCAAACATATGCACTAACTTATAATACCATGTTCCACAGTGTGGCGCAGGGTATAAAAAGAGTTTTGACTTGTTCAAAACATTTGCAACTAATATTAAGCGTCCCATATATTTAAAGACAATTAAGGTTTTTGTAACTTTGAACGATAAATGTTAATAGTTTATACTATAGCCAATCGTTTGATTACTTTTGCGTCATAGCTTGCCATTGGTAAAAATTAAATGGTCGATAATATCTTATGGCTCAGGTTCAAATAAAGATCGTAAGCCTTTTGCAAAATTTTAATACCAATTTTTCGTTTTACAATTTTCCAAATGTTATTTTTGACGTTTAAATTAGACGATTGGGCAGGCCAGTCATGCACCCGGTAGTTTTCATCGGATATCCTATGTTTTACCATCTTAAACGTGTGTTTTTGTAGACTTCCGACTTTTTTACAAAATGTGCTCTTAAAATAAGATAGCCCGAAAGAGCACCCAAAGTGCTCTATTTTTAGTTAAGTGCTCTTTTTATGCATCACAACAAATATTACTCTAACGCGATTCAACAAATGGTAAAAGTAAACTGGACATACGTAAATGTCGCACTACGAGATTTTCCTACGCTGTTATTTTCTAAATTACTTGTGTTTTACTTTATATATCAGAGGAGCGTATATCGAAGAAGAGCACGTCGATGTTGCTTCTTCACTTTGTACTCTGTTCTAAATGTAAACAAACTTCTTTAAATAACATTTTCCATTCCACAAACAATTACAAGTGTTAAAAAGTGGTGTAGTTATGTTTAAATGAATTATATTTCAATAAATTGGAATTAAATGTTTTTCTTTTATTTGAAAGAGCGTGCTCTTTTTTCCCGTATGTGCTCTTTTTATAAGCTGAATGTGCCCTTTTTGTCTCTTCAAAATCGTGCATCCACACTCCAAGACCCCCCACACCATAACGTTATAAGAAGGAGGTCCCTTGTCATTGAGATTACCATAAAATCGGCATTTGTATCACCAATTGAGCCTAAACTATCGTACTGCTTATATTCCTAACCTAATCCATACTATGGTCTGTATGATATGGCCATTACTTCGCGCCAGAAACAAAACATTTCGTACCTTTGATCACGTGGGTACTCGCACGCTAGCGTTGACTCATTTTGTTTCGGATGTTAGGTGCCACGGGATTTTAACGAACTTGTCTCTGAAATTGGCAATTGACTGAACATGCATTGCAGCTGTGGGGACAACAATGTTTTCCAGGTTAGTACAAGGATTAGAGAAGATTGATTTACGGATATGGCTGTGGTGACAAGAATGTTTACCCTACTTCATGGAAGGAAGTAGGGTAAAGATTACAGGGGTGTCAGAATGGTTTGTAGGAGGGGAGGGTGGTTTTAGGACACTGGGAATCTTTTCAATTTTCTAAACTTAACCTAACCTACACGGATGAAAAAGACTGTTTTTCATATGTTTGGCTATAAACATTATATGTTTGGAACACAAATTTTTAAACACAATATTTTTGAGTGCAAGCATATAATGTTCATAAACTAGCATAACATGTTTGGGACATATATGTTAATATGTTAGAACATATTATGTTTGGGATATAAAATGTTTGTAAATATAATATGCTTGGATGCAAACATATATTAATTTAGAAATAGCCTATAAACATATATGTGTTTAGTAGCTTGGAGCGCTATTTAACAGGGAGTGATATTGAATTAAGTTGGTGGTTGTTATTACAAAATTAACATTTTATTTTTCCTTGGGCAATTGATCGGATACTTCTTTGATCCTTACACACTGTGTGGTCCGCTGTTCGAATCCCCGTCCGGCAAAAGGTAAAATTAAAATAAAAAAAATCATAAAATTGAATAATTTCTTCTACAATGTTTGTATTACAGAAAAAGGTGCTAAGAACTAAAAAATCTCGTGGAAGTGAGAAAGATGTCGGGGAATATAGAAACAAAACAAAATTTTGAGCAGAAACAAAATTTTGAGCATTCAGGTCGAAAACCTATGTTGTTAGCACCTATATTACCTGTTTATTTTCATAATTCATTATGATTGTAAATATATAAATAAATAAATAAAATTTTGAGCACAATATTGTTTGGGAGAATTTTTTTAAGCATATAATATTTTTGGGTGCAAAATGCTTCCAAACATATTATATGTTCACATAATAACATATTGTTTTTTGGAAGACAACATTATTGAATTTGGATGCAAAAATACAAAATGTTTGGAAATTGACTACCCAAACATATATTGTTTACACCAATATGCTTTCAAACATATTATATATTGGAAGAGATCAAACATATAAATGTTTGGGCAATAGCCAAAAATGTATATGCTTGAAGCAAAATATGTTTGGGAGTATATGTTACAGAAGCGATTTTTTGTGAGCGTGTAGCAACGCTATGGACGGTGCATTGCAAGACAGTGTTGAGACATTGGAACCACCATATATATTGGTATATATATTAAGCGGCATTTGTATGGTGATTTGACTGGTTGTTCCGGGTTAATCCACCATGTAAATAAGTTGCGGGCCTACGCTTCGTATGGCGCTAAGAGTTGTTTTCTTATCATTGAGGACAATCTGCTCATTGTTTGGGTTGGGAGTGTATGTACACGCTCACAAAAAATCGCTTCTGTAACATATACTCCCAAACATATTTTGCTTCAAGCATATATATTTTTGGGTATTGCCCAAACATTTATATGTTTGATCTCTTCCAATATATAATATGTTTGAAAGCATATTGGTCTAAACAATATATGTTTGGGTAGTCTAAGTTCCAAACATTTTGTATTTTTGCATCCAAATTCAATAATGTTGTCTTCCAAAAAACAATATGTTATTATGTGAACATATAATATGTTTGGAAGCATTTTGCACCCAAAAATATTATATGCTTAAAAAAAATTCTCCCAAACAATATTGTGCTCAAAATTTTATTTATTTATTTATATATTTACAATCATAATGAATTATGAAAATAAACAGGTAATATAGGTGCTAACAACATAGGTTTTCGACCTGAATGCTCAAAATTTTGTTTCTGCCCAATTGTATATTCCCCCACATCTTTCTCACTTCCACGAGATTTTTTAGTTCTTAGCACCAATCATATGAAAAACAGTCTTTTTCATCCGTGTAGTTGATTTAACATATTGTATCATTTATATGATTATTTATATAATTATTTATATTAAGCATAGGGTATTACTTGGATGTGGGGTTTCCCATTATATGGTAATGTGATTATATGTCACAGTGGGAGTCAGGGACGAGATAGATAGGAGGGGGGCTAACCGGCGACTACTTCTGATCACTTGTATTCTGTGTTACGATGCAAGTGATTGAAAGTTTAGCTGCAGTTACTACTTGTTTTGTTCAAAAGCACACAAAAATTTTCATGGAAATCTAAGTGGAAAAGACTGCACAATTTTTCTATTACAAAAAAAAGGTAATCGTAATTTTAATGCGCATATAATATAGGCTGTAAATCCAAAATTTAGATGTAACGGCAATTTTTTGCGACCAACACTCCATGAATCTTATGAAATAAAAATTTTTTCTTTAAAGAACAGAGCATAACTTCATTCAGAAGGAATTAATTAGCGAGATCGTTAAATCATATTTTTCATCCGTTTCATTAAGAGGCCTAAGCTTTTCTAAGTGTATAAATGCGTTATATTTGCATTGAGCAAAAGTCGCAGTGTGAGAGAGTGAGCATACACCCATTCTCAAACAAATTATAGCAAGCATACTGCACTTATGGACCTCAGCCCCAGCCGACGACGCAATGCCACCATTTAGAAATGCACGGCGTTATTCCTATATGTGTTTGTTTTGGGTGCGTGTGTGTATGTGTGATGGTCTCGGACCTGAGAATTAACTTGATTGCATTCTACTTTGGCTATGGTGGCATGCATAGTGGCTGGCTGCTGTTTTCTTGTGTTGATATTGTGGTTACTTACCCGTATCTTTTGTTTCATTGGCCACCTCTTGCCAAGCTTTTTGAATTTCGTCTTTTTTGCTATACTCGGGCAATGTAGAATTCCACAGGCAAGGTTTCGATTCTACCAGTTGCACAAATTTCACATTGAATACGGGATCATCTTTGCGGCTACTCATGATGATAACTGACGACGAAGACTGCAGTGTTTGACTGCCACCAATTTTGTGGGTGGCCGTATTCGTAGAACAAACTGGCAACTGAATATAGGCTAGGGGACCTTCGTCGCCGTCAAGTGCCGCACTTGCAGCAGGGGTTGCTAAATGTGACGTGGTAATGGTTGATATTTTGCAACTACTACTTTGGCACAATGATGTTAAGGTAATCCGCTTTGCTTATTTGCTGCGATGCAGACAGTATTTCTTTGTCTTGCCTCCTCCTGCTTCTCTCAAATACTCGATTGCTTTTTTCTGTTTTGCACAACTCTCAAAGTCAAGTTATGATTTGTGGGAGTGATGCTTACTGGTTAGTTAGTTGGTGGTGGCGGTGATATCTTTGACGATTATATCCCTTATTCAACACCCCACCCTTGGTGTCCCCATATCACCAACATGTGAAAGCAAAAGTTTCCGAAACTAGGTTGCAGCAAGTAACAAACGGTTCCAAGTACACACACGTATATGCCTGCCTATGCGTGTTCGTTTGAATGTTAGTTGGGGACTCTTGTCTTTCCTCTTGGCTGTTTTTTGCAATACCACTCTAGTTTTCTGCTATCCAATGGAGAAGAGGCACGCGCTCACGTTAGATTTTACTATGCAGTTTAGAATATTAGCACAAGCAAAAAAGCCCAACCTAACTCAACGGCTGTTGAGTACGAACTGAGCACACAACAAAAAGCGCGCAAAAATACCGACACATAGACACTACTCATAAAGCGAAGTGTGCGCTCCACTCGTAACTAAAAGCTGTTACAATGCAATGGACTGACATCTTTACTGCTGCAAAATGCATGCAAATCACTCACTGTACGTACCCCCGACCAAATCAATAACACACACCGAGCGCGAGCAATTAACTGAACAATTAATGTGGACACAACGAACAACAGCTCCAAAACACGGCTGACGCAACACCTATCGACGACCGATACGATGGGTTGAAGAGGAAGAAGTCCACAACGATTGACTCTTACCCTTGGATTCAAGTGGCCTAGTTAACCTGTAGGTAGGAATACATCTAACCAACAATTTGGTAAAGTACCTGACAACTGCAATGTCGCTGCCTCATTGGTCCCATGGCATAAATATGTAAATCATATGTTGTCAGAAGGATTTGCGGTGCATCTGTATTTTGTATCTTGAAACACTTGCCCAATTTTTGTAAGCTCTTTTTCTAGATGACGTCATTCGACGACCATAGAATCAACATGATTTTTGAGGAAATGCAGCATTTGCCAAAGGTTTTTCATTTCATTTCGCTTTGCTTTGATTTCTATTTCATTCTATGAGCATTTAGTCATACTACAGTTATGCCTGCTAGCAAAGCCTTGAGCTTTTCTCATTCTCTTTCTCGCAATAAGCTTTTGCACTTGTAGTGCAAATAATGTGCATTCATATACATAGTTCAGCTAATGCTATTGTGGTGCATTCTTTGATTCTCTGTTTATATTTGCCATTTGCACACACACACACACACACTGCTCTCAGAGCAATACAAAAGCTTCGTGTTTTAAGTTTTATCATCGTTAGGAAATTGTGTCGTGGCCGCAAATTGTCGACAGTATAATTTGCTAATGAATTTCCATAGAGTCTTTGGTGCATTTGATGTGGATTATCAGGCTTGCCAACTTTCGATGCGAACATAAACTGTTTGAGCAATGAGCTTTTTTTATATGTTTTGTCCAATTCGATAATGGTTAACTAATACCGAACACTCACACAAACTCACATACTTGTATAGGAATGGGTCGCATTTGAGGATAGAAAAATTAGCCATGTTATGCACTCAACCATAGGATGAAAGTGCCCATGTGTAATAGGTACTTTTAGTTAATGTAGTATCACAATGGACTGAATAGTCTAAGTGAGCCGAAAACTTAATGGGGCTACCACTTTAACCTAACCATAGGATGGGGGTATACTAATTTTGTAATTCCGTTTATAACATCTGGAAATATTAATCTCCGACCGCATATACCTTATTCTGGGTTGTGGTGAAATTCTGAATCGATCTAGCAGTGTACGTCTTTTGAAATCACGCTAGCTTCCGAACGAACCATGTTTAGGTATAGCCTCCATATAAACCGACCCTCAGATTTGACAGTTAGAGCTCGACCGAAGAATCGGCATTCGGCCAAAAATCGATAATTGGCCAAAAATCGGCATTCGGCGTCAAAAAGTATTCTATGTGAAGAGGAGTACCCCACAGACAAGGATAAGCAAAAATACTTGAATTGGAAAAATGAGGTTGAGATAAACAAGATTATGATTATGAAAAAAAGTTATCGACAAAAGCAGTCATTAAAGGATATAGTCGGTTTGATATTTTGTGAAATGTAATATCATTTCACCAAAAATTAGATGTTTCTATGCTTTTCAGTCGATCGATAGAGCTCGTTCGACATTCAGAAACAAGAGAGGGTGACGGACAAACTTCCAAGCGGGAAAGAGGTCTAGAAAGATTTGTGATTTCTCCTAAGCTAAGAAGTGTGAATGATGGTAAGTTGAGATTTAAGATAAACACGGCTTCAATGAGTCAGTTTTAGATCTTGTAGAACCTTTCAATATGGACACAATGCAACCAGATTTATCTAAGGTATACCAATTTAGAACATCCAACATCTACAACAGAAAATTAAAAGAGATCAAGAAGGCCCCTATTAATAATATTAAAGGCAGAAATAACCCACAAAAGCTCCTTGGAATGACAAAAAAAATATGGACTATATTCTTTTTTTGAAGTCTCAAGTCGCGCGATCGACAAGTTCTAGCAACAAATTAAGCGGAGAACTTTGAGTATGTAAATTTGCAAAAAATTTTTACCGAGAAAAATAAAGAATTTGCAGTTAGAAATGAAAGTATCCGAGTTAAACCAATATAGACCTTACAAGATGTGAGTAGGCTTGCCAGATGGCGGGGATTCGCCTCGATTGTCCCGGAATTTCGTCTCCAGGAAGTGTCTCGAATCTTTCACAAAATTTGCCAAAAATCCCGGATTTTCAATTACTCAAGGCATATGTTTTAATTTTTTTTCCGTTTTTTAGAAAAGAAAACGATTTGAAATTAAATCGCTTTCAAAAAATTTTTTGGTTTTGTCTTTCGAAACTTCAGTTGTCACTTGACCAGTAAATGTAAAAAAAAATATACGCAAATATGTATTTTTACAAATTAACTGATTATCAGTTCATGTTTAGTGTCCAATTCTATTCAAATCGGTATTCCCTGCCAACATATAAAAGTTCGATTTTATTCCCATTGCCACCTCAGAGCTAAAGTTTGTTTGCCACAACCGAAAATAATATTCAATTAAATATGAATTTCGCCTTCCGACTTGTAAGAAACAATTTTTCCAAAAATTTCGACGTTTGATCTAAAATCATCGCAGCCATCTTGGGAGAATGCTTCAGAGGCTGTAAGGGCCGATGTTGAATGTGAACCACACCTAAACGCCAAGTTTTTTTTCCGAATTTCATTTGACATTTCTCTATTTCAGACTTACTCAATTTGAACCATGGACGTCGTGAATGGGCAGAATGGTTCCAAGAAATGGCAACAGTGGATGATCAATTTTCGAAGAAAATCATTTTGGATTCGTCAATAAACAGAATTGTCGCATTTGGGCGAATGAGAATCCAAGAGTGATTGTCGAAAAACCAATGCACCCACAAAGAGTGACTGTTTGGTGCGGTTTATGGGCTGGCGGCATCGCCGTATTTTTTCCAAAATGAGGCCGGCCAGGCAGTTACTGTGAATGGTGTTCGCTATCGTGAGATGATAACGAACTTTTTATGGCCCGAATTGGAAGATATGGATGTGGGCGATATGTGGTTTCAGCAGGACGGTGCCACTTGCCACACAGCTAACGAAACAATGGCTCTTTTGCGCAACAAATTCAATGGCCGTGTTATGTCACGTAATGGCGATGTCAATTGGCCGCCAAGATCATGTGATTTGACACCGTTGGACTTTTTTCTTTGGGTTTATTTGAAAGAAAACGTGTATGTCGATAAGCCAACAACAATTCAAGAGCTAAAGGATGAGATAATTCGACACATGAACGGCATAGAACCTTCATTATGCCTCAGCGTCATCGGAAATTTGGACCATCGGATGAAGGTGTGCCACCCAGGGTTGGCCTGTCACAAACTGTGACTTTTGCGACATACATTTGCGACGGTATAATACGTATGTCGCAAAAGTCGTAAACCTACTGTAGAAAACCAAATTTTGAATAGAAGAAATCCTGAACATTTTTTAATTTAGTTTGACAGCATTCGCTGTGAGTTTCTGCAGAAATTTGTGAAAGTTTTCCCATGGTCAAGCCTATTTTCTTAGGTGGTATCGAAATTCCCGGTGGTGAGTGTGCAAAATACCTTGGGGTTATATTGGACAGGAGACTGAACTTAAAGCTAAGAAAGGACGAGAAAATCCACGGTTACCCTGTACTCGTGCAAAAGGCAATAGGGAACTGGGGGACTAAAACCGAAAATTGTGAACATTCCTAAGAATTGAAACTTCTTCGCACATACCATCGTCTTGGATATCATCGTATTCGCTGCCTAGCTGACGCGACTAAAGTATTTTCAGTTTGCGACTTTTGTTACTTTTTCTACATTTACGACGCGTATGTGACGTTTACGACGTTTACAACTTTGCGACAGTCGCAAACCTAAAAAAGTTTGATACAGACCATCTCTGGTGCCACCGAGGTCGCGGCACCCATTTGGCCGATATTTTGTTCCATACATAATTGAGTAATACCAATATATCATAATAAAATAAAATTACAATAATTTCCTAAATAGATTATATTTTATTCAAAATCAACATCGGCCCTTGAAATTTTAACCACCCTTTATTTAGGATTTTCAAAGTCTGCAGACAATAGCGACTACGACATGGCGTTTATGTAAATTTGCCAAACGAAATTCCAAGTGATAAAATATGGACAACTATTTTCGAAAATCTGACTGTTTTTGTTTGCCCCGACAGATCCAGGAATGTACGGCGCAATGTCCCGGATATCGGCAACCATCATCTGGCAACCCTAGATGTGAGTCTATAACAGAAAAATAAAGGAGGTCAATAATGTTCCACCTCTAGAGGGTCATAATATTAAAGGGAGAAATATCCCACAAAAAGTTCCTTGGAATAACAACAAAAATATGGAGTATCTGCTGTTTTTGAAGATTGAAGTCTCGGGATCGACAAGGCCTAGCAGCAAGTGAAGCGGAGGACTTTGAGTATGAAAATTTTTTGGAGAGAAAAAAGAAAGAATTCGCAGATGGACATGAAGGTATAACATATGATATATTGAATGCCCTTCCTGGCATGTTAAAAAAAGCAATTTTAACGGCAATGATTGTTTTATTTTCGCTTGTCCAGCCAAAATTTTATATAGAAATAAAATTTTGATAAAATTTTCTATAGAAATAAAATTTTGACAAAATTTTCTATAGAAATAAAATCTTGGCAAAATTTTCTCTAGAAATAAAATTTTGACAAAATTTTCTATAGAAATAAAATTTTGACAAAATTTTCTATAGAAATAAAATTTTGGCAAAATTTTCTCTAGAAATAAAATTTTGACAAAATATAGAAATAAAATTTTCAAAAAAAATTTCTATAGAAATAAAATTTTGACAAAATTTTCTATAGAAATAAAATTGTGACAAAATTTTCTATAGAAATAAACATTTGACTAAATTTTCTATAGAAATAAAATTTTGACAAAATTTTCTATAAAAATAAAATTTTGACAAAATTTTCTATAGAAGTAAAATTTTGACAAACTTTTCTATAGAAATAAAATTTGACAAATTTTTTTATAGAAATAAAATTTTGACAAAATTTTCTATAGAAGTAAAATTTTTACAAAATTTTCTATAGAAATAAAATGTTGACAAAATTTGCTATAGAAATAAAATTTTAACAAAATTTTCTATAGAAATAAAATTTTGACATCATTTTCTACAGAAATAAAATTTTGACAAAATTTTCTATAGAAATAAAATTTTGACAAAATTTTCTACAGAAATAAAATTTTGACAACATTTTCTACAGAAATAAAATTTTGACAAAATTTCTATAGAAATAAAATTTTGACAAAATTTCTGTAGAAACAAAATTTTGCCAAATTTTCAACAAAAATAAAATTCTGACAAAATTTGCTATAGAAAAAAATTTTGACAAAATTTTCTATAGAAATAAAATTTTGACAAAATTTTCTATAGAAATAAAATTTTGACAAAATTTTCTATAGAAATAAAATTTTGACAAAATTTGCTGTAGAAATAAAATTTTGACAACATTTTCTACAGAAATAAAATTTTGGTAAAATTTTCTATAGAAATAAAATTTTGACAAAATTTTCTATAGAAATAAACATTTGACAAAATTTTCTATAGAAATAAAATTTTGACAAAATTTTCTATAGAAATAAAATTTTGAAAATATAGAAATAAAATTTTGATAAAATTTTCTATAGAAATAAAATTTTGACAAAATTTTCTATAGAAATAAACATTTGACAAAATTTTCCATAGAAATAAAATTTTGACAAAATTTTCTATAGAAATAAAATTTTGATAAAATTTTCTCTAGAAATAAAATTTTAACAAAATGTTCTCTAGAAATAAAATTTTGACAAAATTTTCTCTAGAAATAAAATTTTGACAAAATTTTCTATACAAACAAATTTTGACAAAATTTGCTATAGAAATAAAATTTTGACAAAATTTGCTATAGAAATACAATTTTGACAAAATTTTCTATAGAAATAAAATTTTGACAATATATAGAAATAAAATTTTCAAAAAAAATTCTATAGAAGTAAATTTTTGAGAAAATTTTCTATAAAAATAAAATTTTGTATGGAAATAAAATTTTAACAAAATTTTCTCTAGAAATAAAATTTTGACAAAATTTTTTATAGAAATAAAATTTTAACAAAATTTTCTCTAGAAATAAAATTTTGTAAAAATTTGCTACAGAAATAAAATTTTGACAAAATTTGCTATAAAAATAAATTTTTGACAAAATTTTCTATAGAAATAAAATTTTGACAAAATTTTCTATAGAAATAAAATTTTGACAAAATTTTCTATAGAAATAAAATGTTGAGAAAATTTTCTATAGAAATAACATTTTGACAAAATTTTCTATAGAAGTAAAATTTTGACAAACTATTCTATAGAAATAAAATATTGACAAAATTTTCGAGAGGATGCTGATGAGGAATGTGGTAATTCCGAAACGTGCGTCCATCCACCATTTTGCAGTCTATAGGGCTTTGCCCAAAAAAATTTGACAAAAATTCTTTTCCCCTGTTGGTAAAGTACACTTGTAGTTTAGTCAATGCATGGTTTTAAGCTGAAATCAAAAACAACAACAATGATTAAAGAACAAAATCAACAATAGCAAAACAAAAAGAAATACAATTTTGTCAAAATATATCTATAGTAATATAATTTAGCAAAATATGATGAAAACAGTTTTCCCTCTAGTTGCTCTAGGACAAGAGGGTATAAGAAGCTACTTTACGAGTTTCAGCAAATATCAAAATGGCTTTTCCAACAATAGTGATGGCAAAATTTTTGAATTTCTTTGGTTGTGATGGGATAAAAGTGTCATAGGAGGCCTGTGTGGATGATACTGGATGTGCAAAAGCACACCTCCTACCCTTCCAGGCATGGACAATTCGACATAACAATTTGTTTTTAGAATCGAAAAATCTACACGCTGGCTAAAAATTGGACCCATCGGACCACTCTTACTAAAGTAGATTTAAGCCTGGAGGTTTATTGATATGAATATGGAATTCCATAATATTTCCAATATTTCTGAAGAAAACGTTTTTTTGTCCCGCTTCTCTAGAAAATTTTGTGGCTTTGCTACGCCACAATTCCATAAACCTTGCTACCAATTGACACACACTCCTAATAAAACATAAAATATTAAATATAGTTCACCCTATGTTTAAATACTAAAATCGATAGTGTGTTAAAATCGTTTAACAACATGTCATCGAACATATAGTAAAGTTGTAATCGATTTGTCCATCCCTTCGCAGGCCATCTGTTTTTATATAAAACTAAGTTAATAAATTATGGCACTGCTACCGAAATTTCTGAAAGAAGTCGTTGGAAAATCCTTTAGAGTACGTTTGCAACACGATATATGTGACCAATTATTATTGCTTATAATTCCAGGTTCCCGTGTCAGCACGATATTCCAGTTATTTATCTTCAGATCCAGTTCAACCACTTGATCAATATCCTGAGGTTGAGATTATAAAGAATCCTCCAGAATGGAAGTATGTGGAGCGATTGCTTCCCAAACCTGTTGTTCCCAAGGTCGTTGCTAAAGCAGAGTACCCTTCTGGTTGGAAACCTCCATCCATTGGCTTAGCCGATATAGGAAAACTTGAATACTATGTTGCCCGCTCACGTAATCATATGATACCCGTGTATTTGGAAACAACATTCAGAGGACAACGTAGAGTAACAGTTGTGAAGCATGTGCAAGGTAATATCTGGCAACTCGAAAAGGAATTAAGGAACTTAGTAGAAAAAGCACGCAATGGAAGAAAATGTGCCACTCGCGTGAACGAAATGAGTGGTCAAGTACGTGTTCATGGCGACTACGTCGACATTGTAAGAGAATACTTGAAAACAAAAGGTTATTAAAGTTAAAATAAAATTCTGTTTATAGTTTGATAAAATTTTCCACAACTTTCGAGGATTTTTATTGTAAAACTTAAGAACTACAACTAGAAACCAAAAGACACCACTAACTAAAGGACAGCAGATAGGTGGCAGAGTATAAGTAAAATTTCAAAAGAAATTGAGATGGTTTAGGGTCATGTCGCAATAGTGGGGCCCATCGTTGAGCGCTTAAGAGCTTTGCGTATGGTAGTCCAGTCTTCTAAAATATCTTCTTCGTGCAGCATGTAAACTATGAAGGGACCATTGACGGTTACCGCCTTCTTACGAGCCGGCCCTCGAACTTTACTATGGCGTTTGTCATTGCCCCAATCGTCCCAAGAAATATCTACATTATGTCTATCCTCTTCGAGGCGTCTAATTTTTTCCATTAGGTCATCATAGATTTGATCTAATGCCAGTTGTTTTTCACTCTGTAATGATGTTGTAGTGGAAGAAGATTTTAGATTTGATACAAAATTAGTTTTAAAGTTTAATCTATTACCTCAAAATTTTGTAAAGCTGCCTGCTCCTCACTTAGGAATTTGTGTTCTATATTTTCCAGACGATAGCGCTTTAAAATCTCGGCCACTTCTATGCGGTTCTTATAGACTTTGTCCAATTCCTTCAAAGGCTGCAAGTATTCTTCGGAGCGGCCATTCCTCACCTCCGCAGACTGCCTTTCGATTTGATTAATACGTTCTGTATAGTACTGTTCGCGTAATTGACTAAATTGTTTTTCCAAATGATCTGCAAATTAATTACTTGGTAATTTCTTTACGTTTGGTGATTTCTATGACTGATTACCTAATATTTCCAAACATTCCGATCGTCTCCTTTCGATTTCATTGACATCCATTTCGGATGAATCGTCTGAATCGATCTCATTTGCCTCCTCATCACTGGACTCATGGCCTTGGCTAGAATTGGAATGCTCAGATTCGGAATTGGAACCGGCACCGCCTAGAATAATTAAAAAGAGATACAAACATTCATATTGATAAGATTTGGCTTTTGAATTAGTGTCTTTAAAGTTTTGGTCTCCTAATATGTTGGGTATTATGGTAACTTTCTAACTTTTTATGTCAATATATACTAACCATCAGATTCTCCAGTCTTCACGGGCATCTTGAGTAGTCACTGGTACGCGTTACAGTACAATAACTTCTCTTTGCGAGGAATGTATTATACTTATGAAAATTTCTTTTATTTAAAATAACCCACTTGCTGTTTTTCTTTTCAATGAAAACAAAATATACATATTCCAGCGATTTTGTATTATGCCTGTAAATGTCAAAACGTAGATATAGAGAATGGAGCCGTGGCAATTCACAAATCGACGGCGCCGTGAGTAATATTAATTGGCGGCGCTCAGGTGTAGAGGAGAAATGTGATGACGGTCGCAGCATGATATAACTGTTCGAAGTAGTGGTAATGGTGCTGGGAAAATGCTTATATTCAACACTTTTTCAAACATATTTTTAAAGGTTTAGCTTAGAATTGCATAAGAGAAATTGGTGAGAAAATCACATTCACAGGAAACAGATACAGTCGACTCCGCTTTACTGAAACGTTAAAAATGCAGCCATTTAATTTCAGTTATCCGAAGTTTTTGCTAAAGCGGACTACGGATAACTGAAAAAAACTTCCAGTAATGCGAACTTCGGATAACTGAAAAAGTTTCAGTAAAGCGGACTCCGTATAACTGGAAAAAAATCCACTCAATTTCAGTTAACCGAACTTATGACCAATGCTATGTACATAAAATAATAAAAACAAGGTGTTTGATTCCGTGTGTGTGCCATCTACAATTTTACCTTTCAGTTGATTTTATTTACAGAGTGATTTAAACTGTTTTGAAAGTGCCATCTTCACTTGAAATAAAGCGTTCTCAATACGGAGAAGAAAATGTACTCTCTCTCAATAGCGAGAATGTGGCATTTTCAGTAAAGCGAAGTCATACTAATGTGACGAAACTCATTTGAACACAAAAAACTTTTCAGTAATCCGATTTTTTCAGTTAAGCGGAGTTTCACTAAAGCGGAGTAATTTAAATGAAATGGACAGAAAAAACAACTGGGGAATGCGATCGATTTCAGTTATCCGAGGTTTTTCAGTAAAGCGCATTGCGCTAAAGCGGAGTCGACTGTATAGCTTAACATTAGTAACCAACTCATTAGCCAAAAATTCTCAATAACAATACAAAATAAGGTTTTGTGTGTGTGTTTTTTTAGATTGGATAAAACCAATGGGTAAAATTTGTTTGGAAAATCTGATAAGATATCTAAAGAATGCCTGACCAAACGTAGACGTTATTCCACAAAATTTCAAAATGCGACAGAAATCCAATTTGGGAATCGACTCTTATAGGAGCTATATATAATTAGGGATCGATAAGGACTAATTTTTGCGATGTTTTGATTTTTGGTCGAATTTTTGTTTGTACTCATTGTGCAAAATTTGAAGCAAATCAAAGTAAAACCTTGTTGTTGTTGTAACTGTTTTTAATGTAGTTTCATCAATTTTGTTCTATGCTTGTGTAGTTCAACTAGTAGCCAGATCAAGGAACTCTGCAACAAGGATAGGGTGTGTCCAGAGTGATCTGGTGGTGAGACGGATAGGCTTAGTTGGGCAAGCGAAAATTGTGACGAGTGTCATGTGGCTCTTGATTACAAATGGGACACAAGTCAGCTACGCTGCTATCAATCACTGATAAGGAGGAATTAAGGCGGTTGCACTTGCCTGATCTTAGTTGGGCCAAAACTACCCTGGTCTGCTGTGGGAGGTCTCTCTCATCCGGTGCTATGGGAGGAGAGAGAAGGGGAACTAGAATCTGTTGGTATGCCCCTGGCTACCTGCAAGTTCATGCTGCGTGAGAAGGCTGTTATGATGGCAAATGTTCGATGGGAGAATTCCAAGGGCTGTAACGACACCAAGCAAATATGGTCCCATTTAAACTTAAACCGCACACTAGATATGCTAGTGTTCTCGAGACGTCAGATATCACTCCTGATATCTGCTATAACGGGTCGCTGCCTGATAGGCGATTTTGCAAAAACTATAGGCGCGAAGTATAATGACTATTGTATGAGCTGTCATGATGCGGAGGAAAAGGAATCAATTAAACACCTCTTGTGTGAGTGTCCTGCATTTTGTGTAAAGCGCAAGCAAATTTTAGGAGCATATAGCTTCAGATTACTGGCGGATCTGGAAAACGTTAACTTAAGCAGTCTGCTAATATTTTTGGAACAATCTGGTTGGTTCAACAAAGGAAAATAATCAAGAAGGTTCAGCGGTTAAAACTAGAAGTGCCCATATGTAATAGATACTTTTAGTTAATGTGGTATCACAATGGACTGAATAGTCTAAGTGAGCATGAATCTTAATCGGGCTGCCACTTTAACCTAACCTAACCATATGTATCGCCCGATATGCTTAATTAGGGCACTAACCCCTTATTTATCAACTGATCTTACTCAAAGTTGGCGTACTCTAATCTTCTATAGTCCTAACTATATGTACATAAAGTCAAGTAAATCGGTTCAGATTTAGATACATATATCGCTTATATAGGGTATGATATAGTCGGTCTCGCCCAACTTTCTACTTTACTCACTTGTTTAATAATGAACTCAATATTAGTGACATACTAACTCTGTAGGTTCAGAATCAACTATAGCTCCTAATATCAGACATTTCTGTTCAGATTGTGATAAAACTCCCATAATCAAAGACCCCTTAATGTTCTTAAAAATGGAAATGCCGTTTATCTCCCAAACCTGTTTTTTATATGGGCATAACCTTTCGATATATGGATGAATGTTTAAAATCCCTGATCTACTAAGTATGCCACATTTATTCTAGCCTGGCCCATATATAAATGGACTTGCCAAATTTTAAACAAGTTGATTTAAATTGCACAGCTTAAATGCTCAGAAAGCTAAAGCTGAGATCGGTTATACGGGGATATATGAAATTGTGGACAAAAATATTTTCTATATATATGTTAAACTGTAGTACAAAATAGTTTTTTTTTTTGTATATGAAAATAGTAAATAGCGTTATGTTGTGTATATGAAAATTTTCTGTACTTTTGATCTAAAGCTCCTCCCTCCGATGCCGTTGATTTCCTAACGTGTAAAATTCCATGTCCGTGTTGGAAAAAATAATATCAAATTAATAATTACATTTTATAGCCAAATAAAGTTATTTATTTTTGTTTTTCATAGCATGTGGGAGTATGTGTTACAAAACATATAGTTTTTTTTTGCAATAAATGTACATACATATGTACGTATCTTAGGGGAATGTTTTATGGTATAAGCTAGACTATTTAACTGACAATCATTTTTACGGTGTATGACATTATGTCCATAATTTAATAAATGAACGTTTAGCACTTAATGAGTTGGGAAGAATATTTCTTGTCGACAAAATATTATAGGTTGGTATAAATAATTTATGTAATGCATTTTTTATATGACATTTTTGTAATACAATACAAATGTTGCAGCTTATATTTATATATGTTTGGAAAAAGTATTGAACATTTGGGTGCAAATTTTAAAATGTAATATTTTTTTTTTTTAATAGAACACCATAATAGTTTATCTGTTATGAAAATCTAATAAGGAAGATTATTTAACCTACATAAATCTACACAAAATTTACGCTATTTTGTGTCTTGTTTTAAGAGGTTTTATTTTGGTACTCAAAGAAAAATGTCATATCTTCTAAATAAATGATCCTATCTTTATTTCATAGTAAAGACTTCTCAACGAAAATGAAACATGAAGACCAGATACGACAATTTTGCTTTTTAGCGTAACTAACGACGTAGAAGAAAAATCTTAACATAATGAAGAAGTGGGGTTTCGTGATTACTAAAAACATTTGAAACTTAACATTGCCTAAAAATTACCTTGTATCCGACTGAAATATTAGGGTATAAAACGTCTAAAATCTCTACACGTTTAGATTCAAAATCACGAAAAAGTGAAAGTAAATAAAATCAGAAATAATTCATCAGGTGTTGGAAAGGTTAAACATCTTATATCCAAAACATGAATTGACATTTCAGCAATTATGACTACATGTTCTTATGTGTGGCATAAAATGAACACGGTTGCCATTCGTACCAAAAATAATCTATCAAAAGTTGGAGAACATTTTACCAAAAAAAAAACTATCAAACAAAAATTTTAATTTATTCCTATAAATAAATTAAAAGTTTATTTCTATAGAAAATTTTGTCAAAAGTTTATTACTATAGAAAATTATTTCAAAATTTTATTTCTATAGAAAATTTGGTCAAAATGTTATTTCTATAGACAATTTTGTCAAAATTTTATTTCTATAGAAAAATTTGTCAAAATTTTATTTCTATAGAAAATTTTGTCAAAATTTTATTTCTATAGAAAATTTTGTCAAAATTTTATTTCTATAGAAAATTATTTCAATATTTTATTTTTATAGAAAATTTTGTCAAAATTTTATTTCTATAGAAAATTTTGTCAAAATTTTATTTCAATAGAAAATTTTGTCAAAATTTTATTTCAATAGGAAATTTTGTCAAAATTTTATTTCTATAGAAAATTTTGTCAAAATTTTATTTCTATAGAATAATTTGTCAAAATTTTATTTCTATAGAAAATTTTGTCAAAGTTTATTACTATAGAATAATTTGTAAAATTTTATTTCTATAGAAAATTTTGTCAAAGTTTATTACTATAGAAAATTATTTCAAATTTTTTTTTCTATAGAAAACTTTGTCAAAATTTTATTTCTATAGAAAATTTTGTAAACATTTTATTTCAAATATTTTGTAAAAAATTTATTTCTATAGAAAATTTTGTCAAAATTTTATTTCTATAGAAAATTTTGTCAGAAGTTTATTTCTATAGAAAAATTTGTCAAAATTTTCTTTCTATAGAATAATTTGTCAAAATTTTATTTCTATAGAAAATTTTGTCAAAAGTTTATTACTATAGAAAATTATTTCAAAATTTTATTTCTATAGAAAATTTTATCAAAATTTTATTTCTATAAAAAAATTTGTCAAAATTTTATTTCTATAGAAAATTTTGTTAACATATTATTTCTATTGAAACTATTGTCAAAATTTAATTTCTATAGATAATTTGGTCAAAATTTTATTTCTATAGATAATTTTGTCAACATTTTATTTCTGTAGAAAATGTTGTCAAAATTTTATTTCCGTAGAAAATTTTGTCAAAATTTTATTTTTATAGAAAACTAATTCAAATTTTTATTTCTAAAGAAAATTTTGTCAAAATTTTATTTCTATAGAAAATTTCGTCAAAATTGTATTTCTATAGAAAATTTTGTCAAAATTTTATTTCTATAGAAAATTTCGTCAAAATTATATTTCTATAGAAATTTTTGTTATTTTTTTTTTTGCTATAGAAAATTTCGTCAAAATTTTATTTATAGAAAATTTTGTCAAAAGTTTATTTCTATAGTAGATTTTGTCAAAATTGTATTTCTATAGTAGTTTTTGGCAAAATTTTATTTCTATGGAATAATTTGTAAAAATTTTATTTTTATAGATAATTATTTCAAATTTTTATTTCTATAGAAAATTATTTCAAATTTTTATTTCTATAGAAATTTTTGTCAAAATTTAATTTCTATAGATAATTTTGTCCAAATTTTATTTCTTTAGATAATTTTGTCAAAATTTAATTTTTATAGAAAATTTTGTCAAAATTTTATTTCTATAGGAAATTTTGTCAAAATTTTAACAGGTTGGCTGATAAGTCCCCGGTCTGACACATAGATGGCGTCGCTAGTATTTAATTTGTTAGTTGTTTAATAGTTTTTAGTTACACACTTTAATAATATTTTAGATACAAAAATAATAATAATATATGCATACTTGTGTTTTCTATTAAATTCTTTGTCAACTTTATAACAAATTAATATTTTCTATCTTTTAAGTATTTTTAAATTTTATCAAATAATTATGAAATGTTCAATCATATTGTAGTACAGTCTATAAGTTCATACTTGTTGTACTATTATGCCAATAAATAAAATAAATAAATGAATGCATATTATTTTTATATAGTCCTTCAATTGATTCGTGTCAAAATTTGAAGTCTGTAAGTCAATTAGTTTGTGAAATAGAGCGTCTTTTGTGAAGCAACTTTTGTTATTGTGAAAAAAATGAAAAAAAAAGAAATTTCGTGTTTTGATAAAATACTGTTTTCTGAAGGGAAAAAATACGGTGGAAGCAAAAACTTGGCTTGATAATGAGTTTCCGGACTCTGTCCCAGGGAAATCAACAATAATTGATTGGTATGCAAAATTCAAGCGTGGTGAAATGAGCACGGAGGACGGTGAACTCAGTGGACGCCCGAAAGAGGTGGTTACCGACGAAAATATCAATAAAATCCACAAAATGATTTTGAATGACCGTAAAATGAAGTTGATCGAGATAGGAGAGGCCTTCAAGATATTAAAGGAACGTGTTGGTCATATCATTCATCAATATTTGGATATGAGGAAGCTCTGTGCAAAATGGGTGCCGCGCGAGCTCACATTTGACCAAAAACAACAACGTGTTGATGATTCTGAGCGGTGTTTGCAGCTGTTAACTCGTAATACACCCGAGTTTTTCCGTCGATATATGACACTCCTGAGTCCAATCGACAGTCGGCTGAGTGGACAGCGACCGGTGAACCATCTTCGAAGCGTGGAAAGACACAAAAGTCCGCTGGCAAATTAATGACCTCTGTTTTTAGGGATGCGCATGGAATAATTTTTATCGATTATCTTGAGAAGGGAAAAACCATCAACAGTGACTATTATATGGCGTTATTGGAGCGTTTGAAGGTCGAAATCGCGGCAAAACGGCCCCATATGAAGAAGAAAAAAGTGTTGTTCCACCAAGACAACGCACCGTGCCACAAGTCATTGAGAACGATGGCAAAAATTCATGAATTGGGCTTCGAATTGCTTCCCCACCCACCGTATTCTCCAGATCTGGCCCCAGCGACTTTTTCTTGTTCTCAGACCTCAAAAGGATGCTCTCAGGGAAAAAATTTGGCTGCAATGAAGAGGTGATCGCCGAAAATGAGGCCTATTTTGAGGCAAAACCGAAGGAGTACTACCAAAATGGTATCAAAAAATTTGGAAGGTCGTTATAATCGTTGTATCGATCTTGAAGGGAACTATGTTGAATAATAAAAACGATGTGTTTTTCTTTGTTAGACGGGGGACTTATCAGCCAACCTGTTATTTCTATAGAAAATTTCGTCAAAATTGTATTTCTATAGAAAATTTTGTCAATATTTTTTGCTATAGAAAATTTTGTCAAAATTTTATTTATAGAAAATTTTGTCAAAATTTTATTTCTATAGTAGATTTTGTCAAAATTGTATTTCTATAGTAGTTTTTGGCAAAATTTTATTTCTGTAGAACATTTTGTCAAACTTTTATTTCTATGGAATAATTTGTCAAAATTTTATTTTTATAGATAATTATTTCAAATTTTTATTTCTATAGAAAATTATTTCAAATTTTTATTTCTATAGAAAATTTTGTCAAAATTTTATTTCTATAGAAAATTATTTAAAATTTGTATTTCTATAGAAAATTTTGTTTACATTTTATTTCTGTAGAAATTATAGAAATAAAATTGCTATATTATTATAATTAAATTAGTTATAATTATAAGAACTTTTGCTATAGAAATCTAATTTTAACACAACTTTATATACACCGAAAGAATTTTCTTCGTAAAAAGAACGAAAAATTTCGTTAAAAGTAAGTAGAAATTATAGAAATAAAATTGCTATATTATTATAATTAAATTAGTTATAATTATAAGAACTTTTGCTATAGAAATCTAATTTTAACACAACTTTATGTACACCGAAAGAATTTTCTTCGTAAAAAGAACGAAAAATTTCGTTAAAAGTACGAAATTTGTCATTGTTTTACAACCACAGAAAGTTTTCATTAAAAGTACGAAATATTTCGTACTTTTTACGAAAAAAGTTCTTCCAAAATTTTCGTAGTTTGTACGAAAAAAATTTGTACTTTTTATGAAGAATCTTCTTAATTTTTATGAAAAATCTTCGTACTTTTTATGAAACAATTTCGTTCTTTTTATGAAAATGTTTCGTACTTTTTATGAAAAATTTTCGTAGTTTTTATGAAAAATTTTCGTACTTTTTATGAAAAACTTTCGTACTTTTTTTTCAAAAATGTTTGAACTTTTAGAAAAAAAATTATAGTCGAAAGTGCATTTGGTTATAGTTACAAGTGTGAAAAATGACATCACTACTTTACATCTTAAGTTTTTGAATAATTTGTCGTTTTATTGCTTCACTTTTATTCATAGCGCGCTATCACCCAAATGAGAAGTAGCATAGACTTGCATAAAAAATAGAATAAAGGAATACACTCAAGCACATTATAAAAGACAATTTAATGCCGCGAACGGAAATTTTACAACTTCAATGAAACTTCTTCGTTATTTCTAAGAAAATGTTTCGTACTTTTTATGAAGACATTTCAACGCAGAATGTTTCGTAAAATATTCGTAAAAACTTCTTCACAAAATTCATTAAATTTGAAGAAAGTTTCGCTAAAAGTACGAACTTTTTACGAAGAAAAGTTAATGTAGAATATTTCGTAGAAGTTTCGTATATTCGTAAAATTTACGAAAATGAATGAAAATTTCGTTATTTTAATGAAGAATTCACGAAGAATAGTTAATGAAGAATTCTTCTTAAAATTAACGAAGAGAATTCTTTCGGTGTAGAAATACGACTTGACAATATTTTATTTCTATAGCAAAAATTTTTATAAATATATATAAATTATTATTATACAGTAATAATTATATAGAAATTGTATTTCTATAATTTCTATAGAAATAATTTTTTTTATTTCATTTCTATATAAATGATAGAAATTAAAAATCTATATAATTATAATTTGTATATAATTATGAGAATTTTTTCTATAAAAATAAAATTTTGTCAAAATTTTATTTCTTTAGAAAATTTTCTCAAAATTTTGTTTCTATAGGAAATTTTCTCAAAATTATATTTCTATAAAAAATTTTATCAACATTTTCTTTTTATAGAAAATTTTGTCAACATTTTATTTCTATAGAAAATTTTGTGATGTATCGTTTAGTTGGAAATGAATATTTTGGAAAATTTACCAAAACATAAACAATTCTACCAAACAGTAAAAAACCTATCGTTTAGTTGGTAGAATTCTACCAACTGTGGCAACCGTGGTATATAATTAAAAAACGGCATTTAATTAAAAATCGAAACAAAACTTTCGCCAATCCATCAAAAATTGTCTATGTGTTTATTGTCAGTTTTATTTATTTATTTTTTGGTAAATCCTCAAGCTCTTGATTTTTCTCTTAAGGCTATTTAGAAAGAGTTTTGGCCACATTTACTAGCCTCATTCCCAATATACCTCGTTCCCAATCTATACAACACAAGGTGTTTTTTAATACGTAATACTCGCAAGAAAGTTATTCCTCTTCACATAAGTACTTGAAATATTTATAACCAAATTAAGCATGTGTAATTATTGTCATATAATGTAAGGGGATATTAGATATTATGACGGGATATTGATATCATTTGTATTTACTTGGAACGCCCCAAAATTGTAATCGTAACAGTAATATTTCACTGCACATTGGAGTGTAACGATTTTTTAAATAAATTTTATTAATTTTTCATTATATATTTTTTCCTTTGTTGGTTAGTTTAATCCAAAAATAATAAAACTGATTTTTATTATAATAAATTTAATAAATACAACATAACTTAAATTAAATTACATTAAAATAAATTGAATTAAATGATATTTATATTTCATTTAAAATACGAAAATAAAATTAACTTAACATAAATTGGTTACATAAATATTTATTGCACCTACACAGAAAAAAAAAATCTGATTCAATCACGAAATTAAGTGATCCAATTAATTTTTCAATTGAAATTTCTTCAATCACGGAAATGATAGTATCAATCACAGAATTAATTAGAAATAAAAAAATGATTAAAAAAATTAATTGATTTTTTGCGACACTTTCAATTTCAAATATTTTAATTAGTTAAATTAAAAATTTTATTAATTTTGGTCGAAAAATTTAATTAATTGTTTAATTAAAGTTATCAATTATTTATTATATTATTATTTATTTCTTTTTAATAAGTTTTCCTTTAGATAATATAGTTTCCTTGTAATTTTACTAGAATTTATACTTGCTTATGATGAACTTTCCGCTTATAATTATAGTTGGATTTTTCTTTAGATTTGAGTCCCACCAATGAATAAATATTCCAAAATAAAATATTCATTTATTTTTTAATTGGAAATGTTTTTTTTTTTGATTAATTAAATTGTTAATTGGTATAATTAATATTTTAATTAAAATTTTAGAATAATGTTCTTAATTGACTTTATTTTTTAATTTGATTAAAAAATACATTGTATCAGTAATTTTTTTAATTGATTACATTTTCAACTTTTTAATTGGATATATTTTGGTCATATTTTTATACCCTCCACCATAGGATGGGGGTATATTAACTTTGTCATTCCGTTTGTAACACATCGAAATATTGCTCTAAGACCCCATAAAGTATATATATTCTGGGTCGTGGTGAAACTCTGAGTCGATCTAAGCATGTCCGTCCGTCCGTCCGTCTGTTAAAATCACGCTAACTTCCGAACGAAACAAGCTATCGACTTGAAACTTGGCACAAGTAGTTGTTATTGATGTATGTCGGATGGTATTGCAAATGGGCCATATCGGTCCACTTTTACGTATAGCCCCCATATAAACGGACCCCCAAATTTGGCTTGTGAGGCCTCTAAGAGAAGCAAATTTCATCCGATCCGGCTGAAATTTAGTACATGGTGTTAGTATATGGTCTCTAACAACCATGCAAAAATTGGTTCACATCGGTCCATAATTATATATAGCCCCCATATAAACCGATCCCCCGATTTGGCTTGCGGAGCCTCTAAGAGAAGCAAATTTCATCCGATCCGGCTGAACATTGGTACATGGTGTTAGTATATGGTCTCTAACAACCATGCAAAAATTGGTCCACATCGGTCCATAGTTATATATAGGCCCCATATAAACCTATCCCCCGATTTGGTTTGCAGAGCCTCTAAGAGAAACAATTTTCATCCGATCCGGCTGAAATTTGGTACATGGTGTTAGTATAGGGTTTCTAACAACCATGCAAAAATTGGTCCATATCGGTCCATAATTATATATAGCCCCCATATAAACCGATCCCCAGATTTGGCTTGCGGAGTCTCTAAGAGAAGCAAAGTTCATCCAATCCGGTTGTAATTTGGTACATGATGTTGGTATATGGTCTCTAACAACCGTACAAAAATTGGTCCATATCGATTCATAATTATATATAACCCCCATATAAACCGATCCCCAGATTTGGCTTGCGGAGTCTCTAAGAGAAGCAAATTTCATCCAATCCGGTTGTAATTTGGAACATGGTGTTAGTATATGATCTTTAACAACCATGCCAGAATTGGTCCATATCGGTCCATAATTATATATAGCCCCCATATAAACCGTTCTCCAGATTTGACCTCCGGAGCCTCTTGGAGGAGCAAAATTCATCCGATCCGGTTCAAATGTGGAACGTGGTGTTAGTATATGGTCTCTAACATCCATGCAGAATTTGGTCCATATCGGTCTTCAGTTATATATAGCCGATCTCCAATCACACAAAAATTGGTCCGTATCGGTTCATAATCATGGTTGCCACTCGAGCCTAAAAATTTTGTCAAAATTTTTTTTCTATAGAAAATGTTGTCAAAATTTTATTTCTATAGAAAATTTTGTTAAAATTTTATTTCTATAGAAAATTTTGTCAAAATTTTATTTCTATAGAAAATTTTGTCAAAATTTTAATTCTATAGAATATTTTGTTAAAATTTTATTTCTATAGAAAATTTTGTTAAAATTTTATTTGGTTCATAATTCTGGTTGCCACTCGAGCCACAAATAAACTACCAAAATTTTATTTCTATAGAAAATTTTGTCAAAATTTTATTCCTATAGAAAATTTTGTTAAAATTTTATTTCTATAGAAAATTTTGTCAAAATTTTATTTCTATAGAAAATTTTGTCAAAATTTTATTTCTATAGAAAATTTTGTTAAAATGTTATTTCTATAGAAAATTTTGTCAAAATTTTATTTCTGTAGAAAATTTTGTCAAAATTTTATTTCTATAGAATATTTTGTTAAAATTTTATTTCTATAGAAAATTTTGTTAAAATTTTATTTCTATAGAAAATGTTGTCAAGATTTTATTTCTATAGAAAATTTTGTCAAAATTTTATTTCTATAGAAAATTTTGTCAAAATTGTATTTCTATAGAAAATTTTGTTATCATTTTAGTTCTATAGAAAATATTGTTAAAATTTTTTTTCTATACACAGAAAAAATTTCACGAAAATTTTTCCAATTAAAATTTTAATTGAGTTTTAAAAAATATTCAATTAAAAATTTAATTGATTCAACAAATTTTTTAATTGAAACAAAAATCAATCACAAAAATCAATATTATGAATTAATTTTTTAGTTGGATCAATTAATTTTTTAATTGACCTTCAATTAATTTTTTAATTGATACTATCATTTCTGTGATTGAAGACATTTCAATTAAAAAATTAATTGGACCAATTAATTTCGTGATTGAACCAGAAAAAAATTTTTTTGTGTGTAGAAAATGTTGTCAAAATTTTATTTCTATAGAAAATTTTGTTAAAATGTTATTTCTATAGAAAATTTTGTCAAAATTTTATTTCTATAGAAAATTTTGTTAAAATGTTATTTCTATAGAAAATTTTGTCAAAATGTTATTTCTGTAGAAAATTTTGTCAAAATTTTATTTCTATAGAATATTTTGTTAAAATTTTATTTCTATAGAAAAATTTGTCAACATTTTATTTCTATAGAAAAGTTTGTGAAAATTTTATTTCTATAGAAAATTTTGTGAAAGCCCATTTTAGAACAGATCTAAAAATAACCAAGAAAAAAAAAAAAAAGTAAAAATTTTATGTCTATAGAAAATTTTGTCAAACTGAATTATATACGTATTTGATCGATCTTTTTTGAATTAATATTTACCACTTATGGTCTTACATACAATTAAGAAGACGTTGTTAGGAGGTTTTAAGATACACGCAAAGAAAAAAAAAAAAACGTTTTGAAAACACTTTTATCACCAAAAAATTCGTTTGGTACAAAATTTTTATTTTTTTCAATAAAAACATTTTTGAACCACCAACACAGTCCATTTCGTTTATATCAAACACTGTTCTTTTCTGACTTTAGGTTTTTAATAAGACACTTTACAGTTCATAGTAAAAATTTAATATAGTAGAATATAATGTTGAACATTTTTCGGAATCTTCCGACCATATCTGGAATATATGTAAAAAAAATATGGTCTTAGCATGGATCGAACCCACGACCCTTGGCATGCAAGTCGGACGTAGCAACCACTGCTCCACGGTGCCCAACTAAATGTATTTTTCTGTTAAATAGACTCGTGGGCGCCGCACGCTATGCTATATAAATATAACTTATATGGGTAATTGTCTATTGATGACAATAACGGCTACATAGCTCAGTGGATAGTGTGTTGGCTTACAAATTTCATGGTCCGCGGTTCGATTCTCCGTCCAGGCGAAAGGTAAAAAAAATTTTAAAATTTATAAAATCGTATAATTTCTTCTACATTGTTTGTATTACAGAAAAAGGCGCTAAGAACTAAAAAAACTTCGTGGAAGTGAGAAAGATGTGAGGGAAAATGCAATTAGCCAGAAAATTTTTTTTTGAGTTAGTCTTTATGAAATTGTTTTACATCCTGGAAAAGAATAGAATAAAGTATATACTTTTCTTCCAAATACACTTCCTTTCAACGAAAAGCAAATGAGAAACGAACTTTGTTTGTCTAAAATTTAGTTTGGGAGGAAAGAATTATTTTTTTGCGTGTACCTTGCCATCGGCAAGCGTTACCGCAACTTAAGTAATTCGATTGTGGATGGCAGTGTTTAGAAGAAGTTTCTACGCAATCCATGGTGGAGGGTACATAAGCTTCGGCCTGGCCGATCTTACGGCCGTATATACTTGTTTTTTGTTTATGTACATAGATCTTAAGATCATACCCTATTTTTTCATACCATATTTTTTAAATTCATAATTAAAACTTCCGTTAACCCTCAAAATATTCCATTACACCCCAGTATACAATACATTTCTAATCTTATTAGCATGTATGCGTGTTACCCAAATGTTTGTTTTTATTTCATGCTATAGATTTTAATTTAATTTCATTTTGTCTTATAATATTGTTCCTAAATTTGAGTTACTCATGTAATCTGTCAACAGCTTCAATACGAAAGGTGGACGGACATTCAAACATCTGTGGGAATGTAGCTGCAAAGAAAGAAGGAAAGACAGATTAATATAGGGGTATAGATGTAAACATACTGACATACAAACGCCTATAGCTATCTTCCGTAAAGTGTATAACAAATGATTTGCATATAAAGCTTTTGTTTCACGATTGATTTCATCTAATTGAGTTCGAATCTTCTTACCAATCAAATATCTCATAGACGGATTAACCAAGAAAATATTGTTATTGATTTATTAAAAAAGAAAAATGGTTTCTAAACTTAGTTTGAGTTTTTTAATTTGTGTTATGGTGTGCATTTTTGAAGTGCAGGATGTCATTGGTGGTGTAAGTGAATCTAGTTTTGTCTTAATGGATATTGACATGAAAATGATAAATTATATAAAAAAAACTATGTGTCCCTAAAATTATGGAAATGCAATATGAAAATATTGATAAGCAGCCCGAAAGGATATTTGGAAAAACAAAATGAGTTATTGGCATCTAAATGTGATTATCTATAGCCAAAATATTTCCAATTAAAAAATTGATTGAAATTGAAATAAAAAATACATAAAATTTTTAATCAAATTAAAAATTAATTTACAGAAAATAATTAAAAGTTTTTATATATAAAAAAATATTAATTATATCAATTTACATAAAAATATTTAAAATTTAAAAAAAAATACATATATTTATGAAATATATAAATTTAATAATTAAAAATATTACGAGTTAAACATTTAATTGAAAATTTTGTCATCAGATTGATGGTTTTTACGTTTTTAAATAAAATATTAACTATACCAATTTACATTTAAATAAAAATATTTACATTTAAAATAATTACATACAATAAAAAATATTTCAAAAAATATTTCTTTGAACTAGTACTGTACACTCAACAAAAAGTTTACTTGGATCCAAAGATTTTGACCTTCCCTTAAGGATATTGGTATTGATACCGAGCAAAAGATGCGGCTTCTTTGAAATAAAGACATTTTTTGGCGACCTATCAGGCTTTAAATCTATGATTAATAAAATTAAAATTGGAACACAAATCTCATTTATTGATTTTTTTATTATCTTTTCGATTTAAATATAACTCCCATTTATAGAATTCGCCCGATTTGGATTAATATGACCACAGAGGCAAAAGTTTTACTCTGATTTACGTGAAATTTTGCAGAGGGAGTAAAATTAACATTCTAACTATGCTTGCTAAATTTTGTTTAAATCGGTTCAGATTTTGATATATCTCCCGAATATATCTTTCGACCGATTTAGACTCATATACCCACAAAGACCAACGTTTTACCCCTATTTACTTGAAACTTTGCATAGGGAGTAAAAATTAAGGTTCTGGATATGCATGCTTATTTTGGTTGAAATCGGTTAATATTTTGGTATAGCTCCCATATATCTTTCGCCCGATTTTCCCCATTTTTCAGATGTTAAAGCTTCAATTCGAACGTGAAATTTTGCATAGGGAGTATCATTAACATTGTAGCTATGCATGCAAAATGTGGTTGTAATCTGTTCAGATTTAGATATAGCTTCCATATATATGTTTTCCGATATAGACAAAAATGGCCGAAATACCCACATTTTCCTTATCAAATCGCCACTGCTAAGACAATTTAGTCAAAATTTTATATCTTTAGAAGATTTTGTGAAAATTTTATATCTATCGAAAATTTTGTCAACATTTTATTTCTATAGAAACTTTTGTCAAAATTTTATTTCTATAGACAATTTGTCAAAATTTTATTTCTATAGACAATTTCGTCAAAATTTTATTTCTATAGAACATTTTGTCAAAATTTTATTTCTATTGAAATTTTTGTCAAAATTTAATTTCTATAGAAAATTTTGTCAAAATTTTATTTCCAAAGAAAATTTTGTCAAAATATTATTTCCAAAGAAAATTTTGTCAAAAGTTTATTTCTCTAGAAAATTTTGTCAAAATTTTATTTCTATTGAAATTTTTGTCAAAATTTAACTTCTATAGAAAATTTTGTCAAAATTTTATTTCCAAAGAAAATTTTGTCAAAATTTTATTTTCATGAAACATTTGTCAAAATTTTATTTCTATAGAAAATTTTGTCAAAATTTTATTTCTATGGAATAATTTGTCAAAAGTTTATTTCTATAGAAAAATATTTCAAAATTTTATTTCTATAGAAAATTTTGGTGAAATTTTATTTCTATAGAAAATTTTGGTGAAATTTTATTTCTATAGAAAATGTTATTTCTTCAGATTTTGTCAAAATTTTATATCTTTAGAAAATTTCATTAAGATTTTATTTTATAGAAAATTTTGTCAAAATTTTATTTATTTAGAAAATTTCGTCAACATTTTATTTCTATAGAAAATTTGGTCAACATTTTATTTCTATTGAAAATTTTGTCAAAATTTTATTTCTATAAAAATTTTTGTTAAAATTTTATTTCTATAGAAATTTTTGTTAAAATTTAATTTTCTGTTTCAAAATTTTGTTAAAATTTTATTTCTATAGAAAATTTTGTTAAAGTTTTATTTCTATATAAAAAAATATTTCTATAGAAAATTTTTACCAAATTTTATTTCTATAGAAATTTTTATCAAAAATTGTACATCCTAGGAAAATTTTATTTCTTTAGAAAATTTTGTCAAAATTTTATTTCCATACAACATTTTGTCTTCATTTTACATCTTTACAACATTTTATCAAAATTTTCAAAACATTATTTCTTCGGAAACTTTTCCCAAAAATTTTATTTGTATAGAAAATTAAGTCAAAATTTTTATAGAGATTTTTTTAAAAAAAAATTTTATTTCTTTAGAAAATTTTTGCAAAATTTTATTTCTTTAGAAAATTTTGTTAAAATTTTATTTCTATAGACAATTTGTCAAAATTTTATGTCTATAGACAATTTCGTCAAAATTTTATTTCTATAGAAAATTTTGTCAAAATTTTATTTCTATAGAAAATTTTGTCAAAATTTTATTTCTATAGAAAATTTTGGTGAAATTTTATTTCTATAGAAAATTTTATCAAAATTTTATTTTGTCAAAATTTTACATCTTTAGAAAATTTTATTAAGATTTTATTTTATAGAAAATTTCGTCAAAATTTTATTTATTTAGAAAATTTTGTCAACATTTTATTTCTATAGAAAATTTGGTCAACATTTTATTTCTATTGAAAATTATGTCAAAATTTTATTTCTATAGAAATTTTTGTAAAAATTTTATTTCTATGGAAATGTTTGTTAAAATTTTATTTTTTGTTTTAAAATTTTGTTAAAATTTTATTTCTATAGACAATTTTGTTAAAGTTTTATTTCTATATAAAAAAAATATTTGTATAGAAAATTTTTACCAAATTTTATTTCTATAGAAATTTTTATCAAAAATTGTACATCCTAGGAAAATTTTATTTCTTTAGAAAATTTTGTCAAAATTTTATTTCCATACAACATTTTGTCTTCATTTTACATCTTTACAACATTTTAGCAAAATTTTATTTCTTTAGAAAAATTTTCAAAACATTATTTCTTCGAAAACTTTTCTCAAAAATTTTATTTGTATAAAAAATTTTTGTCAACATTTTTATAGAGATTTTTTTCAAAATTTTATTTCTATAGAAAATTTTGTCAAAATTTTATTTGTATAGAAAATTTTGTCAAAATTTTATTTTTATAGTAAATTCTGTCAAAATTTTATTTCTATAGAAAATTTTGTCAAAACTTTATTTCTATAGAAAATTTTGTTAACATTTTAATTCTTTAGAAAATTTGTGAAGTAGACTCAGAATTTCACCACGATACAGAATGTATACAATACCCCCAGAAAAGAACCAACGAAATTTTATATATCCTAGTTAACGTTATTTTAGGTCGCGACAATTTGTCCATTTTAGTTAACTTTTGCCAAATATTAGAAAATGTTTCTTATTTTATTTATTTTTGGCTTATTTTAATGATTTGAACTAAAAATGAGGAAAAAAAGTTCTATACAAATTAAGTATACAATTGTACTAAAATTGTTCATATAGTTCATATTTTTTTTAAAAATGGGTGAAGTTTACTTAAATCGAAACCATAAGATTCACTTATGAGTATTTTTCTACACAAAACCCAAATTTAAAAGAGAATTGTGTCTTAAGAGTATCCTTACTTGTATTCTCCGCTTCTTTGGCTCGGAATAAATACCAAAAGACAAAATCTTTGGAACCGGCATGCTTTTTCTCAGTGTTGGTTTACATTCAACACATCCTTGATTATGTTTCAAAGTGATAGATTTAAAAACAAAATCAAATAAAATAAATAAAATTTTCAGATAGGCAAATGCATTATGCGAGATTGCCTCATCAACTCTGGTTCTTGGTGAGGAAAAATAAAATGTGAAAACCTTTAAACCCAAAATTCCGAGTCAAAGAAACGAGGAATTATACTAAGGATACATTTAAGACGTAATTCCCCTTTGACTTAAGGGTTTTCAAACTTTATACTAGGATACAAAACTCAATTTATGTTTTTCTTTTTGTCAAGCTACAAAAAGTCAACGAATTCAAAGACGATTTCATTAATATTCAATAATTTTTGCGACTTATTAAAGCCAAGTTGGCAGAATTTTCTTCTATGTAAAGACACCCAATTTAAAAATTTTCTGTGTATGAACTAAAATAAAATTAAAATGGCTTTAGTGCAATGTAGGCTTCACATTTCTTGCTCTGTTTGAAAATAGTGTCTCTCCCACAGGTTTCCTAGTTCATTCTTATTATTTTTAAGAAGTGGGCGAAAATTTTCTGTTTTAAAAAAGTAGACAAAAGCGCCAAAAGGTTTTTTTATAGAAATAAAATGTACACAAAATTTTCTATAGAAATAAATTTTTGACTAATTTTTTATAGAAATAAAATTTCGGCAAAATTTTCTATAGAAATAAAATTTTGAGAAAATTTTGGCAAAATTTTGTATACGATTGAAATTTTCACAAACTTTTCTATAGAAATAAAATTTTGACAAAATTTTCTATCGAAATAAAATTTTGAGGAAATTTTCTAAAAGAATAAATTTTTGACAAAATATTCTATAGAAATACAATTTTGACAAATTTTCTGTAGAAATAAAAATTTGAAATTTTTTTTTATAAAAATAAAATTTTGACAAAATTTTCTATAGAAATAAAATTTTGCAAAATTTTCTATAGGAATAAAATTTTGCAAAAATTTTCTATAGAAATAAAATTTTGCAAAAATTTTCTAAAGAAATAAAATTTTGCAAAAATTTTCTATAGAAATAAAATTTTGCAAAAATTTTCTAAAAAATAAAATTTTGCAAAAATTTTCTATAGAAATACAATTTTGACAAAATATTCTATAGAAATACAATTTTGACAAAATTTTCTATCGAAATAAAATTTTGAGAAAATTCTCTATAGGAATACAATTTTGACAAAATATTCTATAGAAATACAATTTTGACAAATTTTCTGTAGAAATAAAATTTTGACAAAATATTCTATAGAAATACAATTTTGACAAAATTTTCTAAGGAAATAAAATTTTGACAAAATTTTCTATAGAAATAAAATTTTTACACAGTTTTGTATAGAAATACAATTTTGACAAATTTTTCTATAGAAATAAAATTTTGACAAAATGTTCTATAAAAATAAATTATTGACAAAATTTTTATAGAAATAAAATTTCGACAAAATTTTCTATAGAAATAAAATTTTGACAAAATATTCTGCAGAAACAAAATGTTGACAAAATATTGTATAGAAATACAATGTTGGCAAAAATTTTCTATAGAAATCAAATTTTTCAAAAATTTTCTATAGAAATAAAACTTTGCAAACATTTTTGTGTATTTCTTATACTGTCTTGTGACTGTCTTGAGCTTCATATAGCGCTAAAGACGTTTTAACAATTTTTAAATCCAATTCTTTCCTTCAACATATGAAATTTTCTTAAGCATTGAAGAAAAATGTTAATTTATTTGTATCATGTTGCAATTAATAAAATATTTGCAATAAAATATTTTGATAATATTTTCTTATATAAACTCATGTTTTCTTTTATGGTGGGTTTACATTTTTATGGGTGTATGGGGTATTTCGATGTCTTATAAACGGAATAACAAAGTTAGTATAGTCTCCATCCTATGGCGTAAGGTATAAAAACTGTCCGTGAATGTTTGACAATTCAAAATCGTTTCAAATAAAGATTTCATGCATTTTGTGCGAATTTTATATGTGTGTAGGTATACTGTTTTTTTTTTTTTTAATTTCCTATGACTCTTAAAAATCACCCTTTTATATTTATTTTTATTATGTCATTGGATTTATAAAATATAATTTTCTTATTTCAAGAAAAATTTTTGATACAAAACTGGGCTCAACTATTTCAGTGTAGTGGATTAATTTCAACAATTTATTGTTTCTCTTTTTAGGCAACGGAAGAACAGATGTGGGCCGCAGGTGGACTTATGCGAGATGTATGCTTTCCAAAATTTCCCAAGGTAACTAAGGAAATTGCTGACGGTATTAGGGCCGGTACTCTACCCGATGACAAGGATGCTAAATGCTACGTTAATTGTATTTTAGAAATGATGCAAACGGTAAGATGATATTTTGTAATTCTTTTTTATGCGAAAAAAAAACAATTCTTAGCGAATTGCATTACATTATATAAATAATGCTAATTTAAAAATTTTTTTCAACAGATGAAAAAGGGAAAATTCTTGTATGAAGCCTCATTGAAACAGGTTGATATCCTTATGCCCGACCATTACAAGGATGAATACAAAGCCGGTTTGGCCACATGCAAAGATGCTGGTGTAGGTATTAAAAACAACTGTGAAGCAGCCGGTGCAATTTTCACTTGTTTGAGAGGTCAAATATCGAAATTTGTATTCCCCTAAATAAATATCGAAAGCAAACACAACAAATTCAACATTGGCCATTTAATTGTAAATCTATATATCTACTACATTCATCATCAACAGAGACCCTCGGAAGTAAATAAATTGGAAATAGAATATGTATGTATGTATTTACATGTATAAATTATTACCTAGTGATAATTGCCTGATTGAGACATTAGAGGCAATAGGTCCTATATTTATTCGAAACAATATATACTACATGCAAATACCGAGAAAGCACCATCATCATCTTCTTCGTGTGTTGAGAAGATTAGCCGTATGGAAAAGGGTCGGTATGCGTGCGTGTCTACTTAATTTTAGATTTTAGTAAAAACAAAAACAAAACAACATTAACATATCATAATTTATTATAAATTACACCCATTCGATAAATGATAAATTATTTTATTTTAAATGATTATTTTACGGATGATTAAAAAAAATAAATACCCAAATGGACACATGAACATTAGTTTCTTTTGGGTCGTTTGAGGTCTGTAATTAGATTTAGCTCATTGATCCACATGGCTTCGTTCGAAGAAAAGCAAATTTGACAGCTCATTGCTATTTCCTGGGATTATTTTTAGATTTTTCTCCAATACTGAAAAAATTATTGAGTAATGACCAGTTTGTCATCTTTCGATTACTGAAAGCCGGTATGTCCCTCTTACGAAATTTAAATAAATGCACTGCAATTTATGCTAACGAAATTTTCGTTAGCGTTAAATTCTGCAAGCAAAAAAAAAATTGGAAGTCTTTCCACAAATATTTATTTTCCCGGGATCCTCCACCCATTTTGTTGCACATACGATAAAGTTCTTTTGGAGAAATCTTAAGGAATAATCTATTTGGTGGTCGTTACACTCAAAAAAAGTGAACTCTCTATTTCACTAAAGCCAATTTAACTTTATTTTTGTTCATGGAAAGTTTCCATTACTCTAATAATTTTTTGCGTACGTTAGGTAAATGAACTAAAACACAGGAAAATTATACACAAATTAAGCAAAAAGATTTACTAAATTCGTACTTCTCACAAAATAGTTCATTATTTCTTATATTAGATGTTAGCCGGATACCGAAACAGGCAATTGACGTCCAAATGCATTATATCTAATTATACAATTATTTTTCGAGCTTTATGGACAGATATAGATTAAGGAACATGGTTAATAGAGCCATTGAAAAGAAAACGCCAGATACCAATCTATACACGCCTGGACTGTACATGTTTCGGTTCGGGCGAATGAACCTTTCCACAGCCTTTAGTATAGATCTGGCTGGGAGAGATAACTCAATTTTGGGCCCTTTATGCTAACTCCTTATGGAGAAAACATTTGGGAAATTTCCTCTTACAAATTGAATCATCTTTTCTCCCACTGTACATCATCTTTTCATATAACTTACAAGTCCCTTAATCTTATTTTTATTTCGTTTTGTTACATAGTAATGCAACAATACGAAATTTATTTTTAGAAAGCTAATTTGTTAGAATTCACCTAAGTGGTGAACAGTCGAACAATGCTTATTGTTATCTCTCCCAGCCAGATCTATACTAAAGGCTGTGGAAAGGTTCATTCGCCCGAACCGAAACATGTACAGTCCAGGCGTGTATAGATTGGTATCTGGCGTTTTCTTTTCAATGGCTCTATTAACCATGTTCCTTAATCTATATCTGTCCATAAAGCTCGAAAAATAATTGTATAATTAGTTCATTATTTCTTTAAATTTATAAATTTTACCAAAAATGCGTGCATCATGAACTTCGTATGTCAATAAAGACATTCTTGCATTTTTGAACTCCAATTTTTTCCTTCAAACTACAAAGTTTTCTTTAACAAGTAAAAAAAAAATTAATTATGTCTAATAAATTTTCTTGAATTTGTCGAAAAATATTTACTTTATTTTTGTGATATCGGCATGACGATTGTATACTGTTTAGTTAAAATTTTCTAAAAATATTCAAGTTTTTCTAAAATTAACAAAAAATTTTCTTCCTGGTGGGTTCACTGTTTTTTTTTTTCAGTGTAAAGGTTAGGTTAGGTTTCGTGGTAGCCTGATGTATCAGGCTCACTTAGACTATTCAGTCCATTTTGATACCACAGTGGTGAACTTTTTTTATCACTGAGTGCTGCCCGATTCCAACTTAAGCTGAATGACAAGGGACCTCCTTTTTATAGCCGTGTCCGAATGGCGTTCCATATTGCAGTGAAACCACTGAAAGAAGCTTTGAAACACTCCGCAATGTCACCAGCATTACTGAGGTTGGATAGTGTACCGCTGAAAAATTTTTTGGTGTTGGGTCGAAATTGAACCCACGACTTTGTGTATACAAGGCGGGCATGCTAACCATTGCACCACGGTGGTCGTTAAAAGTAAATGTTAACAAGTATATACGGCCGTAAGTTCGGCCAGGCCGAATCTTATGTACCCTCCACCATGGATTGCGTAGAAACTTCTACGAAAGACTGTCATCCATATCTTATGTATCTTAAAACTTCTTAACATCGTTTTCTAAATTGTGAGTTAGTCCATACGTGGTATATATCAGACAAAAAAGTTATGTATAGGTAAGTCTACAAATAATTACGAATCGATATGGACTTTTCGCACGATACGTAGAGAGCCAGAATTGAAACATGTGGGTCGCTTATATGGGGGCATGGTTGTTAACTGCCATATATTTAGGTAAAAATATACGTATAAAAAAAAACTTATTGGTGTTCGGTCGAAGCAGGGATTGAACCCACGGCCCTATTTATGCAAGGCAGACATGCTTAGCATTGCTCCAAGGTGGTCAACTAAAGGTATGTTTTTGTCAAATAAACATTCTTTACATCGGCTCATGGGCGCCGAAAACTATGCTTTATAAATGTAACTGCTTGACTGTTTGCATTGCTTGTGTATCGATGGCTATAGCGATAATTATCTGTTGATGACAATAACAGGTACGTAGCCCAGTGGATAGTGTGTTGGCTTACAAACTGTGTGGTCCACGGTTCGATTCTCCATCCAAGCGAAAGATAAAAGTTAAAATTTAGAATATCGAATAATTTCTTCTATATCGTTTGTCTTGCAGAAAAAGATGTTAAGAACTAAAACAAGTATATACAGCACTAAGTTCGGCCGGGCCGAATCTTAAATACCCACCACCATGAACCAAATATTAGGGTTTCCTTTGAAACTTCAGGAGGGCTTGAGGACTTGAGGACACTTCCCGAAGATAAATTTAAAGATTTCACCTATGAGGACTATATCAGATTCTGGATTTATAAGAACCATTTTTGTTTGAGTTTTAGAGGAATAAAATAACGTCTTGATTTAAAATCTTAAATCTGTAGAAGTAAAATCTGGAAATTTTACATTGAGTTTCAAGCAATTTTCATGTTCAGTGCGCCTTCTACACCCTCAAGAAGTGAAGTCGGTCTATATGGAGGCATTACCAAATGGACCGATAAAAACTTAATCCGATACACGTTTTTGTGATCCTAAAATAGCAGAATATTTACAATTTCAGACAAATCAGATAAAAACACGGTTTCTAGAAACCCAAGGAGTTAAATCGGGAGATCGTTCTTATGGGGGCTATACTAAAATATGGACCGATACTCACCATTTTCGGCACACCTCTTTATGGTGCTAAAATATCTCTATATTTCCAATTTCAGACAAATGGGATAAAAACTTCGGATTCTAGAAGCCCAAGAAGTAAAATCGGGAGATCGGTCTATATGGGGGCTATAGCAAAATATGGACCGATACTCACAATTTTTGGCACACGTATTTGTGGTCCTGCATACCTCTAGATTCCCAATTTCAGGTAAATTGAATAAAAACTGCGGTTTCTATAAAAAAAAAAAAACTTCTATATAAACTATTTAAAAACTTCGGATTCTAGAAGCCCAAGAAGTAAAATCGGGAGATCGGTCTATATGGGGGCTATACCAAAATATGGACCGATACTCACAATTTTTGGCACACGCATTTGTGGTCCTGCATACCTCTAGATTTCCAATTTCAGATAAATTGAATAAAAACTGCGGTTTCTACACGCAAAAAAATAATTCTTTCCTCCCAAACGAAATTTTAGACAAACAAAGTTCGTTTCTCATTTGCTTATCGCTGTAAGGAAGTGTATTTGGAAGAAAAGTAGATACTTTTTGTGATAAACGTTTATTCTTTTCCAGGATGAAAAAACAATTTCATAAAGATTAGCTCAAAAAAAAAAAAAACATTATTTTCATGCTAATTGCATTGTCCCTCACATCTTTCTCACATCCACGAGGATTTTTAGTTCTTAAAACCTTTTCCTGTAATACCAACAATGTAGAAGAAATTATACAAGTTTATAAATTTTTAAATTTTTTTTTACCTTTCGCCTGGACGGAGAATCGAACCGCGGATCATGCACATTGTAAGCCAACACACTAACCACTGAGCTATGTACCTGTTATGGTCATCAATAGATAAATATGCATATAAGTTATATTTATATAGCATAGCTTGCGGCGCCCACGAACCGAATAAACAAAGTTTATTTAACAGAAACAAACATTTAGTTTGGCACCGTGGAGCAGTGGTAGCTACGTCCGACTCTCATGCCAAGGGTCGTGGGTTCGATCCCTGCTTCGGCCAAAGTTTTTTTTTTGCTTTTGTTTTTTTTTTTTTACATATATTTCAGATATATTCGGAAGATTCCGAAAAAATGTTCAACATTACATTGTACTATATTAAATTTTGAACTGTAAAATGTGTCTTATTAAAGACCTAAAGTCAGAAAAGAACAGTGTTTGATATAAACGAAATGGACTGTGTTGTTATTTCAAAAATAACTTTTTTTATTGAAAAAATAAAAATTTTGTAACAAACGAATTTTTTTGGTGATAAAAGTTTAAAATTTTCGAAGCAATTCAAAAAACTCTAACAAAAGAAAAACGTTTTCGGTACACGTTTTCCAAACGTTTTTTTTCTTTGCGTGTATAAGCCCAAGAAGTAAACTCGGGAGATAGGTATATATGGGGCCTGTACCAAAACATGGACCGATACTCACCATTTTTGGCACACCTCTTTATGGTCATAAAATACCTCTAGATTTCAAATTTCAGGCAAATTGGATAAAAACTTCGACTTCTATAAGCCCAAGACCCCAAATCGGGAGGTCGGTTTATATGGGGACTATATCAAAACCTGGACCGATATATATTTCATGTTAGCCTGATACCGAAACAGACAATTGACGTCCAAATGCATTATATCTAATTATACAATTATTCTTCGAGCTTTATGGACAGATATAGATTAAGGAACATGGTCAATAGAGCCTATCTTCGAACTTGACCTGCCTGCAGACAAAAGACGAGTGAGTTTGTGCAAAATTTCAGCACGATTGCTTCATTATTGAAGACTGTAGCGTGATTACAACAGACAGACAGACGGACATCGTTATATCGTCTTAGAATTTCTCCCTGATCAAGAATATATATATATATATATATATATATATATATATATATATATATATATATATATATATATATATATATATATATATATATATATATATATATATATATATATATATATATATATATATATATATATATATATATATATATATATATATATATATATATATATATATATATATATATATATATATATATATATATATATATATATATATATATATATATATATATATATATATATATATATATATATATATATATATATATATATATATATATATATACTTTATATAGTCGGAAATCGATATTTCGATGTGTTACAAACGGAATGACAAACTTATTATACCCCCGTCACCATTCTATGGTGGTGGGTATAAAAATGGCGAAATTAGAAAGATAGGAGGGAAGATGCAATTGGCCACAAAAGAAAAAACAAACATTTTTTTTTGAGTTAGCCGTTATGAAATTGTTTTTACATCTTGTAAAAGAATCAACGCTTATTTGTCTAAAATATCGTTTGGGAGGAAAAAAAATATTTTTTTGCTTGTAGATAGCTCCCTATAAAATGTCTTTTTTTAAAGAAGCGGCATCTTTAGCTCAGAATCAATACCAAACTCCTTAAGGTCAAAATCTTTGGATTCAAGTAAACAATTTCTTGAGATATAAAGAAAACAGGGTAATTTAAAAAAAAATTGCCACACCAATTCTTAATACATTTAATTTTTAAATAAACAATTATTGGTATTAATTAGTACAATAATATTAATCTATAATTAATTTTATATAAATATTTATATGTTTGGATTGCGAGGTACCGTGTGATAAAATATTCTAATATCGATTATATACATGAAGAAAAAATAATAAAATCCAGATATCCAAATTCTCAAATTCCATATTTAAAGTATCGGCGGTCTGCATGAGGTAAACTGGTGGGATTATTTGAAGAATATCAACTACTTGCCGGGCTGCGGAATTTTATAGTTTCGGGCCTTTAGCTCTCTTAAAATGCACATACCATGCTTATGGGCATTCTCACATCTACAAAAATGAAATAGTATTATTTTAAAAATAAGAGTAAGAGAGTATAAAAAATATGTATAAAAATATGTAATTTTAAAATTATAGATTAGTTATATATGATTTAACTTTTTCATATTAATTTAAGATTTACTCAAACAGATTTGTTTGATTTTTTTATTGATATATTATAAAATTGGAACTTATTACCAGTACACATACACTGAAAAAAATATTGTCGTGAGATCAAAGATTTCATGTTTTTAAAATGCGAATGCAAATTTTGCTTAGCATAGAAGACGCACAGAAAAAAAGTGTCTCGTAAATTTAAGAAGATTTTTACAATAATTTATTACAAGAATTTTCCAGAATTTTAGTTCATTTTTCGTATCTTCAACGAAAATTAACTACTCGAAAGGAAATTTTACAAATTCTAAGTAGCAATCGTTTAGTTCATGGCCTACAAAATACGATGGAAATTTCCTTAAAAAATTTCTTAACTGGTAGTTAAAAATTCGTTTGTCATGCTATAAAACTACTTGTGAAATGTAAAGTATTTTCTAAATAATAAGTGCAATTTACTATAAGATATTTTTGTATGAGAAAATATTTGTTTACGAAAAATGAACTTGAAAGTGGATAGCAATTTCTTACTGACAATTCCTATAGTTAATAATTGTTGGTAAAAAATTACACAATGAAATATTTTTAGTTCACATGTAATTAAATTTATAGACATTTTCGTCAAAAATGGTAGATAACATTTCATGAAAATTTTGCAAATTTTAAGTTAAACGTTTCATCGTTCATAAACTGGTGTGCCTTTACGAATATTATTCTTAGAGTAAATTGTCAGCAGATGTGATGAACTAATGCATAGTACAGAGATCTTTATCGGAATAGTGGAATGTGATTAATGTAAAGATGATGTTACTTGAGTTTTGTTGTGTATACATGAGCGTGGGGTTGTTTTTATTTTTGTTCATTTAGTGGTTTGTGTGTGTGTGTTTGTTATTCGTTGATGGTTTTTGGCTGGATGAGGGGTTGTTTTGAATAAAGGCACATGTGTTTTTGTTGTTGTAGGAATGTTTTGGCTTTGCTTGGTTATGTTTGGCATGCTTCAGTTGTATAGTTGGCGTTGGCGTGGGCTGTTGCATCTTTTAAGTAGGTATGCAACAAGAGAATATAAAGGCATGGAATATTTTGGATTTTTGAGTCATATATTGGTGTTTGTTTATTAAACCTTTTAAATGAAAGTTATTAATATTTTATCGGTAGTTTAGAAAAAAGTTATTAAGAATATTTATGAAAATATGTTGAAATTGAAAGTGTATTGAAATTTTCATTATTCAATGTAAAAAATTAATATTCAATTCCAGATGAATTTGGAAAATTTTTCTTATATCTCAGCGTACAGTTTAGTCATAAATTGGTAAGTATTTTTTTAATATGGCTTTCTTTTAAAAAGAATATTTTTTATGTATATTATTATTTGTTAATTAATTTTTTTGGAAACAAGTTTGATGTTTTTCTTTGTTGTAAAAGCAATATTTAATTTCAGAGCAACTCCACATGGATACAAATAAAAAAATAGAGAATTGGTAAGTTTTGCTAAAAATTGGCTTTCTTTCAACTAGAATATTTACGTTTTTGTGTCCTTTTTATCATCAAAATTACAGGTTTTTAATACCTTATGTTAGCATATCTTTAATCAAATTTTTTGGAAACCAATGTTATATTTTTAATGTAAAAAACAAATATTTAATTTCAGAATAACCCCTTAAAAATTTGGAAAAATTTTTAGTACTCCTTTGCTTGTAATTTAATAGTGAATTGGTAAGGATTCCTTAACTTTCTTTTAACCCTGTACAGTCATCCTTATTTTTTGTACATTAACGTCATCCTTCGTCATTTTGACTACGGCTCATTTCAAGACACTATAATTTTCATCGTGAGCGAAAAAGTGAACCAAACTTGAATTTATTTTCTTATTCAATTTGGTTTTAAGTAGTATAACACAAAAATTCATAAAACGGTCGAATTAGTATAACTTAAATTTACCATTTCCCAATAGACTAAAATGCATTTTAAATCGAAAATGAAATTACGTGTCGTCATTTTGACGAATGATGACTGTCTAGGGTTAATCATAATATTTTTATGCATATTATTATTTTTTTCATTAGATTTTTTGGAAACCTATTTAATAATTTTAATTAATGTAAAAAATATATATTTAATTTCAGAGTAACCCAAATAAATTTGGACAACTTTTTATATTTCCCCTCAGCGTACAATTTAATAGAGAATTGGTAAGTTTTATATTAAAACTTTGTCTTTCTTTCAACAAGAATATTTATTTTATTATATCCTTCACATCGATAACAACACAGTTTTATGAGTTTATATAGAATACTTCATTATTTCTCTAATTGTTTCAGGTACAAATTTTATGAGATACGTTTTCCAAAGAAAAGTTGAATTCCTTACACCATTTGATAAAATGCCCCCAAATATGGTAAGTTACAAGCTAATATAAAGCATTAAAAACTTATATTTCATTACATGGTGTTAATTTTTAACAATTTTCATTATTGCTTCCATTTTTTTCCAGCAAGATATGTGAAAAAATTACCTACGATGAATAAAAAAAAGGATAAGTCAAAATGTCCAAACAGCGAGTTCAAATGAACTACTCTCTGTTCCACGTGATCATAATTTTTATTCACAAAAAACATTGTATTAAGAACTTTCATCATAAGTTTTTATAATAAAGTAATTTTGCTTAAAGAAAGTTTAATTTTAATGTATGAACATTTTCATAATAGTAAAACGATTTGTTGTTCCTTTAATTATTTAATTTCTCTGTACTGTGGAAGGATTGATTTAAAAATAGTTCAGTTTTCGAAATTTTAAAGAGACTGTAAACCAATTTTTATTATCGGGTTTCCCACAAAATAAGCAAGTAAACCAAAAGAATATTGACTTTTTAACTTGGTAGGGGTATATAAATCTTATGGTGTTGTAAAAATGAACTAAAATACAATGTTATAGATGAACTAAAATTTAAGAGAATTATAAACTAGACAAGTTGAAAAAAATCTTAAGGGCTAAATCATGGTCAATATTACTATAGTTTAGTTCATTTTGCAATGGAAATGGGTTCACTGTTTTTTCAGTGCGCATTTCTCTAATATAAAGTTTTTTTCCTTGTCCAAAAGTCGATAAACTTTTCAATGAAGTTATGTTGTCCTTATAATTAAGTAATTTCGCTTAAAAATGGGTATCATAACATGAAAGAAAAAATGTTTGGGCTAAGGTTAACTTGACTTTAATAATTCAGAAAAATTCTATAAACTTAATGAAATTGTCTTTAAATTTGTTGTCTTTTTGCATCTTAACTACAAAGCAAAAAATCGTTCAAATATATGACATGTTTTTCAAAACGTTATTTTAAAGACGTTTTTTACTTGAAACATAACATAATTTCTACTGGAAGTCGAGTCTTAATTTGGAAAATAAAGTTGTCGTTAACTCGTTTTTAAAGGACTTTAATAGCATATGAAGGAAAAAGCTGAAAAAGCGAAAAATTAAAATTTGCTTCCTAGAAGCAAGTACACAAAACCCAAATTTAAAAGAGAATTGTGTCTTAAAAGTATCCTTACTTGTATTCTCCGCTTCTTTGGCTCGGAATCAATACCAAATTTTTTAAAGTAAAGACAAAATCTTTGGAACGGGGCATGCTTTTTTTTCAGTGTATATTGCTATACTTACTTTTCGGCAACTCCAGAATTTTCTTCGTTGCATACTTTAACAATTTCTTCCATATCGTCTTTGCCCTCAGAAAACATCATTCCCAACATATCGACAGCCTTTTCGGGATCCATTGTTGTTGAACCTTCGCCAATCTGGTATGGAATTAAGTTAATTGTACATAAATATTATATATACACAGAAAAATTATTATCGAAAATATTCCAATCGAAATTTTAATTGAATTTAAAACAAATCAATAAAAAACATTTATTGATTCATATAATATTGTAAGTAAAACAAAAAGCAATCCCACAAATTAGTTGTATCAATTAATTTTCCAGAGATCTTCCGTCCATTTTTTTCAAATTCAGATGAAGGAGCATTGAACATTTAAATTTTGTACAATTAAATGTCGGAAAAAATAATAGAAAAAATAAAATAAACAAAAATAATAACCAATGGAAATAATATTAAAAATTTCCGTTATTCGGAAATTTGTTCCTTTCGAACAATGGAAATTTGTTCCTATGTCTCTGTGGAATCAAATTTCCATCCATATATATAATTTTTCATCTCAAGTGATGATAAGGACAGCCTGTGATTGCATTTTTATGGTGTCAAACAAATTAGATCATTTTGGAAGCTCCTTTGGAATCTCTTTTGGACCCAAAATTTACTTAATTTTGACCCAACACGAAAATTAAAATTTTTATTTCTATTGTAAATTTTGTCAATATTTTATTTTTATAGACAATTTTGTCAAAATTTTATTTCTTTTTATTTATTTCTATAGAAAATGTGGGCAAAATTTTATTTCTATAGAAAATTTTGTTAAAATTTTATTTCTATAAAAAAATTTGCCAAAGTTTTATTTCTATAGAAAATTTTGCCAAAATTATATTTCTAAAGAAATTTTTGACAAAATTTTATTTGTATAGAAAATTTTGATAAAATTTTATTTGTATAGAAAATTTTGTCAACATTTTATTTCAATAGAAAATTTTGTCAATATTTTATTTGAATAGAAAATTTTGTCAAAATTTTGTTTCTATAGAAAATTTTGTAAACATTTTATTTGTATAGAAAATTTTGTCAAAATTTTGTTTCTAAAAAAATGTAAAAGAAAAAAATTTTGTTTGCTGTCAAAATTTTATTCCTATAAAACATTAAGTTCCTCTTAGTTGGAGGCGAATATTTTTGCCAAAATTTTATTTCTATAGAAAATTTTGCCAACATTTTATTTCTATAGCAAAATTTTGCCAAAATTATATTTCTATAGAAAATTTTGACAAAATTTTATTTGTATAGAAAATTTTTACAAAATTTTATTTGAATAGAAAATTTTGTCAATATTTTATTTCAATAGAAAATTTTGTCAACATTTTATTTCCATAGAAAATTTTGTCAAAATTTTATTTGTATAGAAAATTTTGACAAAATTTTATTTGAATAGAATTTTGTCAAAATTTTGTTTCTAAAAAAATTTAAAAAAAAATTTAAAAAAAATTTTATTTGCAGTCAAAATTTTATTCCTATAAAAAATTAAGTTCCTCTTACTTGGAGGCGAATATTTTGCAAAATTTACAATTGAACTAGGTTAGGTTAGGTTAGGTTAGATTAAAGTAGCAGCCCGATTAACTTTCAGACCCAGAATATATATAAATATATATATTAAATACTCACCAATTCAAATTCCTTCATTAAACAATGGCGGAAACATTTTGAATTTTGATGTGGATTTTCATCATTTTTAATCATTTGTTTAATGTGTTCTGAAAAACAAATTATAAAGAATGAGATTGAATAAAATAATCGATAAATTTTTTTCTAGCACGATAACATGAGCGAGCCTTCAATAATGCCGAGAAATAATGCCCACACATATAAAATTGTACCAACAACAAGTGTATACGGACTTAAGTTTGCCCGGGCCCAATCTTAAATACACAATACCATGAATCAAATAACATTTGATAAAATCTGGAAATTTTACTTTCAGTTTTATGCAATTTACATGATCAGTGCATCTTCTATACCCTAACGAGGTGAATATATGGAGGCCTTACCAAATGGACCGATAAAAACTAAATCGAAAACCTGAAAACCCTACAGACCCAAAATCGGTGGGCGGGTTTAGAAGGGGGATATATCAAAATCAATATTTTCGGAACACCTAGGTTAGGTTAGGTGGCAGCCTGATGTATCAGGTTCACTTAGACTATTCAGTCCATTGTGATACCACATTCACCCAGAGAATGAATATGATCACCTCAAACATGTTTCAAGAGCAAAATATTATTTTTGGATGGTGACCATGTAACATGTTTGTCGCAAAAATGTTGTTTTCTCGGCAAGCATAACATGCTTTCCGAAAACAGATACATAATTTCGCAGAAAATAACATTGTTGCAGCGAACATGTTACATGGTCACGATCCAAAAATAACATTTTGGTCTTGAAACATGTTTGAGGTGATCATATTCCTTCTCTGGGTGTTGGTGAACTTCTCTCTAATCACTGAGTGCTGCCCGATTCCATGTTAAGCTCAATGACAAGGGACCTCCTTTTTATAGCCGAGTCCGAACGGCGTTCCACATTGCAGTGAAACCACTTAGAGAAGATTTGAAACCCTCAGAAATGTCACCAGCATTACTGAGGTGGGATAATCCACCGCTGAAAAACTTTTTGGTGTTCGGTCGAAGCAGGAATCGAACCCACGACCTTGGGCATGCTAACCATTGCACCACGATGGCTCCCTTCGGAACACCTATTTATGGTCCTAAAAAACCTCTAGATTTCAAATGTCAGGCGAATTGGACAAAAAAAGTCGAGAGATCGGTCTACGAGTATGTGGGGGCTGTACCAAAACATGGACCGATGCACACCGTTTGCTGAAAACCTATTTATGGTCCTAAAAAACCTCTAGATTTCAAATTTCAGGCAAATTGGGTAAAAACTACGATTTATTTATTTTATTTATTTATTTATGTATTGATTGATTTCGTAAAGCTAGTACAACAAGATCTTAAATCTTATAATTGAAAGTACCAGCTTATCATATTTCAAATGTTATATGTAGCAAACAAAATAAAAATGTATAAATTATATTAAAACATATTAACATAATATAATAAAAAAAGTGTATAAAATATTTAAAAATAAACATTTTTAATTTTAAATAATATATATTATTTTCTTTAAGTAAATGTTTTCAAACGATTTCAAGAAGCTCAAGAAGAAAAATCGGGAGATCGGTCTATATGGGGGCTATAGCAAACAATAGACTGATGGTTAGGTGGCAGTCCATTGTGATACCACAGTGGTGAACTTCTCTCTTATCAGTGAGTGCTCCCGATTCCATGTTAAGCTCAATGACAAGGGACCTTTTTTTATAGCCGAGTCCGAACGGCGTTCCACATTGCAGTGAAACTACTTAGAGAAGCTTTGAAACACTCAGAAATGGATTATCGCACCTCAGCATTACTGAGGCTGAAAAACTTTTTGTTGTTCGGTCGAAGCAGGAATCGAACCCACGACCTTGTGTATGCAAGGCGGGTAACCATTCCACCACGGTGGCTCCCTGACTAATGCACACCATATTTGACACACCTATTTACGGTCTTAAAATACCTCTAGGTTTCCAATTACAGGAAAAGCGGATAGAAACTATGGCTTCTACACTGAAAAAACAGTGAACCCACCAGGAAGAAAACTTTCGGTTAATTTTAGAAAATTTTGAATATTTGTAGAAAATTTTAACTAAACAGTATTACAAACGTTGGCATCACGCCGATGTCATAAAAATAAGTAAATATTTTTCGACAAATTCAAGAAAATTTATTAGACATAACTAAGTTTTTTCAATTGTTAAAGAAAATTTTGTAGTTTGAAGGAAAAACTTGGAGTTCAAAATTGCAAGAATGTCTTTAGTGACATACGAAGTTTATGATGGACGCATTTTTGGTAAAATTTACAAATTTAAAGAAATTCTGAACTATTTTGTGGAAGACGCGAATTTAGTTAATCTTTATGCTTCATTTGAGTATATCTTTTTCCTCGGTTTTAGTTAATTTAACTAACGTACACAAAAAATTATTAGAGAAAAGAAAACTTTCTCCAAACATAATAATTCTAAGAACTAAAATAAAGTTAAATTGGCTTTAGTGAAATAGAGAGTTCACTTTTTTTGAGTGTAGAAGCCCAAGAAGTAAAATCGGGAGATCGGTCTATATTGGGTCTATACCAAAACATGGACCGATAGGCACCATTTTGGGCACACATATTTATGGTCTTAAAATTCATCTAGATTTTCAATTTCTGGCAAATCGGATAGAAAATACGGTCTCTAGAGCCTAAGACCCCAAATCGGGAGTTCGGTTTATATGGGGACTATATCAAAACCTGGACCGATATAGCCCATCTTCGAACTTGACCTGCCAGCAGACAAAAGACGAGTTTGTGCGAATTTTCAGAACCATTGCTTCATTATTGAAGACTGTAGCGTGATTACAACAGACAGACATACGGATATGGTTATATCGTCTTAGAATTTCTCCCTGATCGAGAGTATATATACTGGGGATCTATCGGATAATTGATTATTCGAATTTTGGCATAAAAATCCAGAAAAATGAAAATCGATTACTAACCTAAAAATAATCACAAAATCGATTTTAGATTTTCGATTTTCAACGATTTCTTAGTTTTGACTATCAAAAATCGATTTTAATGTTTTCCTATTCATTGGTTTCAATTGAATTGAAAAATACCTAGATGTGGGGAAAAGCCCACATATTTCTTAATTTTTTTTATCAATAAAAATCCAGTACCAATAAAAAGTTCAAATTTGATTAACCCTTTCACTACCAAATGTTTTCAATTTTGTCGAATTTATACTGGTCTTTCATTATTTGGAGAAATGCGAAATAAAGAATTATTAAATATCCGTACATGTTTTTAACATTTTAAATATAAATATTAAAATAATTAAATACATGTTTTTCTACAACACTATTTTTTGTTTTTCTTACCAACTGGTGCTTGTAACACTCGTAAAAAGATAAACAGATTTCATAAATTCGAATATAATCATTATTTCTATGGAATTCGATTACGAAAAATCGAATATTCGAATTTTGATTGGCAAAAATAGTTGAAAATCGATTTTTGATTAAAAGTCAATCAACGAAAAATCGAAAAAATCGATTATTGGTTTGCACTATATATCCCTAATATATACATTATATAGTCGGAAATAGATATTTCGATGTGTTACAAACGAAATGACAAACTTATTACACCCCCATCACCATTCTATGGTGGTGGGTATAATTAACTAAAGCAAAGAAAAAGACATTGGCACAAAATCATGACCACTTTAACCATGCTTACTATTTTTGGGAATAATACGAAATTGTTATTATTGAACTTGTGTGTGTGTATGGTCATTGAACTTTATACCCACGTTTAGTTCATAAAATGTTTGAGACATTAAGTATTAATTAAAATAAATAATAAATAATTAAAAAAAATTAATTAAAAATTTCATTGGGCTGTGGAAAATGTTTGAAGAAACAAGTATATACGGCCGTAAGTTCGGCCAGGCCGAATCTTATGTACCCTCCACCATGGATTGCGTAGAAACTTCTACGAAAGACTGACATCCACAATCGAATTAATTGGGTTGTGGTATCTTAAAACTTCTTAACATCGTTATCTAAATTGTGAGTTAGTCCATACATTTTTTGTCTAATATATACCACATTAGACAAAAAAGGTATGTATAGGTAAGTCTACAAATAATTACGAATCGATATGGACTTTTGCACGGTACGTAGAGAGCCAGAATTAAAATATGGGGGTCGCTTATATGGGGGCTATATACAATTATGAACTTGATATGGACCAATTTTTGTGTGATTGGGGATCGATTTATCTGAGGGCTATATATAACTATAGACCGATAAGGACCTAGTTAGGCATGGTTGTTAACGGCCATATACTAGCACAATGTACCAAATTTCAATTGACTCGGATGAAATTTGCTCCTCCAAGTGGCTCCAAAACCAAATCTCGGGATCGGTTTATATGGGGGCTATATATGATTATGGACTGATATGGACCACTTTTGGCATGGTTGTTAAATATCATACACTACCACCACATAAATATGGACCGATGTGGACCAATTTTTGCATGGTCATTAGAAACCATATACTAACACCATGTACAAAATTTTAGCCGGGTCGGATAAAATTTGCTTCTCTTAGAGGTTCCGCAAGCCAAATCGGGGGATGGGTTTATATGGGGGCTATATATAATTATGGACCGATGTGGACCAATTTTTGCATGGTTGTTAGAGACCATATACCAACACCATGTACCAAATTTCAGCCGGATCGGATGAAATTTGCTTCTCTTAGAGGTTCCGCAAGCCAAATCGGTGGATGGGTTTATATGGGGGCTATATATAATTATGGACCGATGTGGACCAATTTTTGCATGGTTGTTAGAGACCATATGCTGACACCATGTACCAAATTTCAACCGGATCGGACGGAATTTGCTTCTCTTAGAGGCTCCGCAAGCCAAATCTGGGGATCGGTTTATATTGGGGTTATATATAATTATGGACCGATATGGACCAATTTTGGCATGGTCATTAGAAACCATATACTAACACCATGTACCAAATTTCAGCAGGATCGGATGAAATTTGCTTCTCTTAGAGGTTCCGCAAGCCAAATCGGGGGATCGGTTTATATGGGGGTTATATATAAATATGGACCGATGTGTACCAATTTTTGCATGGTCATTAGAAATCATATACTAACACCATGTACAAAATTTTAGCCGGGTCGGATGAAATTTGCTTCTCTAAAAGGCTCCGCAAGCCAAATCGGGGGATCGGTTTATATGGGGGCTATATATAATTATGGACCGATGTGGACCAATTTTTGCATGGTTGGTAGAGACCAAATGCTGACACCATGTACCAAATTTCAGCCGGATCGGATGAAATTTGCTTCTCTTAGAGGATCGGCAAGCCAAATTTGGGGGTCCGTTTATATGGGGGCTATACGTAAAAGTTAACCGATATGGCCCAATTGCAATACCATTCGACCTACATCAATAACAACTACTTGTGCCAAGTTTCAAGTCGATAGCTTGTTTCGTTCGGAAATTAGCGTGATTTCAACAGACGGACGGACGGATAGACATGCTCAAATCGACTCAGAATTGGGGTCTTAGAGCAATATTTCGATGTGTTACAAACGGAATGACAAAGTTAATATACACCCATCCTATGGTGGAGGGTATAAAAATAATAAAATTTAAACAGATATTTTTTATACCCTAAACCACATAGTGGTTTGGGTATAATAAGTTTGATCGGCCAAAAAATGTGCCTACCAGAAATATTGATTTTAGATAATAAAATATATACCGATCGACTCAGAATTACCTCCTGAGTCGATCTAGCGCTTGGTGTCCGTCCGTCTGTCCATGTATTTGTTGTTCACAGGATTCCGGTCGCAATTATTAACCGATTTGGTACAGGGAGTTTTTTGGGAACAAGGACGAACGCTATTGAATTTGGAAGAAATCGGATTAAATTTAGATATAGCTCCCATATATATGTATCGCCCGATTTCGACAAATGGGTTGCGTTTGTTTTCAAACGGATCGTCACCAAATTTGGCAAAAAGTAATCTTTTTCATCGTTCTTCAAGTCTGCAAAATTTCATCTAAATCGGTTCAGATTTAGATATAGCTCCCATATATATGTATCGCCCGATTTTCCCAAATTTGGCCATAAAAACCATATTTATTAAGCGATCTTACTCAAACTTGGCTTACTCTAATCTTTTATGGTACTGACAATATGTGCCAAAAATAATCGAAATCGGTTCAGATTTAGATATAGCGCCCATACATATGTATCGCCCGATTTTGCCAAATTTGGCCGTAAACCCCTTATTTATCAACCGATAGTCCTCAAAGTTGGCTAAATATAATATTCTATACCTCTAACTGTATGTGCGCAATTTCATCAAAATCGGTTCAGATTTAGATATAGCTCCCATATATATGTATCGCCCGATTTTGCCAAATTTGGCCCTAAAACCCTTATTTATCAACCGATCGTAACCAAGGTTGGCTAAATGTAATCTTCTATAGCACTAACTGTATGTGCAAAATTTCATCGAAATCGGTTCAAATTTAGATATAGCTCTCATATACATGTATCGCCCGATGTTGAAAAATTTGCCCCTAACAACCTTATTTTTGATCATAGGGGCCTCATTTATTAACTGATCGTACTCAAATTTTACACAAAGTGACCTTCTGTGGTATCAATCATACTATACAAATTGGTTCAGATTTAGATATAGGTCCCATATATATGCATCGCTCGATTTTGTCATATTTGGCCATAATACTCTTATTTATTAAGCTATGTTATTCGAATTTCAAATTTTGATGTACTAGCTGATCGTATTTAGACTTACATGTAGTTCTTACATAAATCTATTGCCCTATTTGCAGAAATTTGGTTTTATTACCCACAACTAATTGACCGATTTCCTCTTTTTTAATAATGGACTCAATATTAGTGGCATACTAACTCTTTTGTTGCAAAATAAACTATAGCTCCTAATATTAGACATTTCTGCTCAGATTGTGACAAGACACCCATAAACATGTACCTCCCCTTTATATTCTCCAAAACCTATACCAATGATACCCCACAAAGGCTTATATTTACTAATTCAGTAGGGGTGGTTTAGGGTATGATATAGTCGGCCCCGCCCGACTTTCTACTTTACTCACTTGTTTTTTTAATAAAAATAAGTTAAATTTATCGTTAGCTTAACTACGTACTTTTTCAGTGCATTAAGTGCATACGCTGCATATGAGGCAGACAGAGAGAATGATAATACAATAGAACGAAACTGTGAAGCGAAACTGCGTCAGTAGGTGGCAGGCGGCGCTTCTCTCAAATATTATACAGTTTGCGTCGGCGTCACCCAGTTCAGTTCTCTGACGGCTTTACGGAACGTAAGGAAAATAGGATTTAGAACCTATTTTGTAGTAACAAATGTTCTTTTTTTATAAATGTTTTCATTCCATTAAATTTTTTGGCAGACAATTTGAAATTATAACCGCCAAAGACATCGGCAGTTATAATTTAAAATTAAATAAAGAATTTATCAAAACAGCGCTTCGAACGCAACGTCGGTAATACCAAAGCTGCAGGCATTGTGCGACATCTATACGGTTAGGTTAGGTTAGGTTAGGTTAGGTGGCAGCCCGATGTATCGGCTCACTTAGACTATTCAGTCCATTGTGATACCACATTGGTGAACTTCTCTCTTATCACTGAGTGCTGCCCGATTCCATGTTAAGCTCAATGATAAGACCCTCCTTTTTATAGCCGAGTCCGAACGGCATTCCACATTGCAGTGAAACTACTTAGAGAAGCTTTGAAACCCTCAGAAATGTCACCAGCATTACTGAGGTGGGATAATCCACCGCTGAAAAACTTTTTGGTGTTCGGTCGAAGCAGGAATCGAACCCACGACCTTGTGTATGCAAGGCGGGCATGCCTCCCTCTATACGGTTGACATTTGTTTTCTTCGCAGAAGAGAACTTTTCGTCCTCTTGTATTTTCATTTCCTCTGTGGCAGCCCAATATTGTCATGTCCCGATTTCTAGAGTACGACATTGTCTGCATTCTTGAATGAACGAAGCAGGAATACGTTTAAATCTTGTAAGCAATTATTCAAGTTCGATTTCGATCTACGCCAGAGAACGGTTGCGATCTACCGCAACCGACCAGTGTATTTAGTAAACACCAATATTTCCAATCTTAAAACACCAATATCCAATGCAACCGACGTAGTAAAGCAATCACACAAATTGGTTACCCATATCTCAGCAGTTTAGTATTCTCTTATTTGGTACTCTCTCAATTCTCTTGAGCTAATGCCAACTGCTGGTAATTGTTGTTGTTGAGTGCAATCACACTTAAGTGCCACACTCGTTTTTTTTTTACCGAGCGTTGTTTGGTTACGATGTCGATTGGTTTAAGATTGCAAGACACTGCATACGAACATTGTTATAAACTAATGGTGTTTTTATTCTCGCATTTGTATCAATGTAAAAGATCGCATGGTAATTGGTGTCTTACTCACTGTCACCGACATTTTGTGGGTAAGATTGCAATACGAATCTACGCCTAGATACCAAAAAAAAATTCATTAAAATTGAGCCAACGACCTTTTGTTTTTAATTGGTTCAACGAAACCTTTTCACTAACACAATGAAATTATTCCTAAATAGTAGGAAAAGTTTCGTTGTTTAACAACGAAGAAAAATATCGTTATATTTACGATTTTTTTCGTTGGCTCAACTTCAATGACACATTTCGTTGATATGATGACAACGCTTTTCCCAACAGTGTATAAAGTGTCATATACACACAAAGAAATTTTCATTAAAATTTAGGCAACGAACATTTTGCATTGATATGACGAAATATTTTGATTAATACAATGAAAATATTCGTTAATAGTACGAAACGCAGTAGGAAAAAGGAAATTTCATTATAACAACGAAAAATTTCGTTGTATTTATTAACGAATTTGTTTTATCAACTCATTTTTAATGACACATTTCGTTTATATAAGGAAACTTTTTTTAGCAGTGTATATAAATGGTTCTTGAGTTAGAACTACTTCTACACCCACTTTCATCAAGAGAACTTTTATGACAGTCTTTGTAGCCTTACAATGGCCCAATTCGAAACTTACCTCGGTCAGGTTTCGGGTCACAATTTTCGGCAAATGGTTCTAAAGCATCCACTAACTCATCTGAGGTCATACCAAACTCGTCCTCATCATCATCAGCCTATTAGAAAATAAAATTTTAAGGTTAAAAATACATTTAATTAATGGGAACTGAACAAGGTTTCAATTTATTTTCTTACATAGGCTAATACAATCAGACTCAAACAAATAATTAATTTTGAACAAAACTGCATTGTAACACTTTTTATTTAAAAAAAGTGCAAATGATTGAAATTGACTTTTCTTGTTTCTATTTGAAATCTTTGATAATTTCTGCTGTGGTCACAAATGATGTTCAAAACTGAATGACTGTGAATTGATTTGACAGGAAATTTATATCAATAAAGTATTCGTGTTAAGCGAACAATTTATTAATTGTTCTAAAATTGAATCAGATAATCGGTCAACATGTAAAAAAACATGTTCCCGATAAATATAGATAAACATGCATTTTTAAATCTCTATGTATTTCCTAGAGAAGATGTTCATCGGAGAGGAATGTTTGAATACCGTAAATTATAAAATTAAGGCATTAACATCATAGGCATACACGGGAAAAAAGATCACATTTAAAAGCAGCTAACTCTAAATCTCAACCGATTTTGACTAAATTTGATATGTATACACTCTCAAAAAATCGCCTAACATTTATTCAAAATCATAATCTGTTTCAAGCATATATATTTTCGAAATTTTTTCAAACAAAAATTGGAACCAATTAAAAAATTAATTGACAGTCAATTAAAAAATTAAATGATCCAATTAAAAAAATATTTGATACTATTAATTATACCCACCACCATAGAATGGTGACGGGGGTATAATAAGTTTGTCATTTCATTTGTAACACATCAAAATATCGATTTCCGACCATATAAAGTATATATATTCTTGATCAGGGAGAAATTCTAAGACGATATAACCATGTCCGTATGTCCGTCTGTCTGTTGTAATTACGCTACAGTCTTCAATAATGGAGCGTTCGTCCTGAAATTTGGCACAGATTCGTCTTTTGCTTGCAGGCAGGTCAAGTACGAAGATGGGCTATATCGGTCCAAGTTTTGACATAGTCCCCATATAAACCGACCTCTCGATTTGGAGTCTTGAGCTTATAAAAACTGTAGTTTTTAATCAATTTGCCTGAAATTGGAAATCTTTAGTTTAGGACCATCAAAAAGTGTACCGAAAATGGTGCCTATCGGTCCATGTTTTGGTATAGCCCGTTCTCCCAATTTTACTTTTTGGGCTTGTTAAACCGTAATTTTTATCCTATTTGCCTAAAATTGTAAATATACTGAAATTTTAGACTCAAACAAGTATATACGGCCGTAAGTTCGGCCAGGCCGAAGCTTATGTACCCTCCATCATGGATTGCGTAGAAACTTCTTCTAAACACTGCCATCCACAATCGAATTACTTAAGTTGCGGTAACGCTTGCCGATGGCAAGGTATCTTAAAACCTCCTAACACCATCTTCTAAATTGTATGTAAGTCCATACGTGGTATATATTAAATCAAAAAAGAGCGATCCAATACGTATATAATTCAGTTTGACAAAGTAGACATAAAATTTTGACAAAATTTTCTACAAAAATAAAATTTTAACAAAATTTTCTATAGAAATAAAATTTTCACAAAATTTTCTATAGAAATAAACTTTTGACAAAATTTTGTATAGAAATAAAATCTTGGTAGATTATTTTTGGCTCGAGTGGCAACCATGATTATGAACCGAATAAAATTTGAACAAAATTTTCTATAGAAATAAAATTTTGACAATGATGAAAATTTTATTATGAACCGAATAAAATTTTAACAAAATTTTCTCTAGAAATAAAATTTTGACAAAATTTTCTATAGAAATAAAATTTTGACAAAATTTTCTATAGAAATAAAATTTTGGTAGACTATTTTTGGCTCTAGTGGCAACCATGATTATGAACCGATATGGACCAATTTTTGTGTGATTGGACCAATTTTGGTATGGTTGTTAGCGACCATATACTAACACCACGTTCCTAATTTGAACCGGATCGGATGAATTTTGCTCCTCCAAGAGGCTCCGGAGGTCAAATCTGGAGAACGTTTTATATGGGGGCTATATATAATTATGGACCGATATTGACCAATTCTGGCACGCTTGTTAAAGATCATATACTAACACCATGTTCCAAATTACAACTGGATTGGATGAAATTTGCTTCTCTTGGAGACTTCGCAAGCCAAATCTGGGGATCGGTTTATATGGGGGCTATATATAATTATGGACCGATATGGACCAATTTTTGCATGGTTGTTAGAGAACATATACCAACATCATGTACCAAATTTCAGCCGGATCGGATGAAATATACTTCTCTTGGAGGCTCCACAAGCCAAATCTGGGGATCGGTTTATATGGGGGCTATATATAATTATGGACCGATATGGACCAATTTTTGCATGGTTGTTAGAGAACATATACCAACATCATGTACCAAATTTCAGCCGGATCGAATGAAATTTTCTTCTCTTTGAGGCTCCGCCAAATCTGGGGATCGGTTTATATGGGGGCTATATATAATTATGGACCGATATGGACCAATTTTTGCATGGTTGTTAGAGACCATATACCAACGTCATGTACCAAATTTCAGCCGGATCGGATGAAATATACTTCTCTTAGAGGCTCCACAAGCCAAATCTGGGGATCGGTTTATATGGGGGCTATATATAATTATGGACCGATATGGACCAATTTTTGCATGGTTGTTAGAGACCATATACCAACACCATGTACCAAGTTTCAGCCGGATCGGATGAAATATGCTTCTGTTAGAGGCTCCACAAGCCAAATCTGAGGGTCCCTCTATATGGGGGCTATACGTAAAAGTGGACCGATATGGCCCATTTTCAATACCATCCGACCTACATCGATAACAACGACTTGTGCCAAGTTTCAAGTCGATAGCTTGTTTCGTTCGGAAGTTAGCGTGATTTCAACAGACGGACGGACGGACGGACATGCTTAGATCGACTCAGAATTTCACCACGACCCAGAATATATATACTTTATGGGGTCTTAGAGCAGTATTTCGATGTGTTACAAACGGAATGACAAAGTTAATATACCCCCATCCTATGATGGAGGGTATAAAAAGTATATACGGCCGTAAGTTCGGCCAGGCCGAATCTTATGTACCCTCCACCATGGATTGCATAGAAACTTGTACTAAAGACTGTCATCCACAATCGAAGTAAGTGGGTTGCGGTAACACTTGCTGATGGCAAGGTATCTTAAAACTTCTTCACACCGTCTTCTCAATTGTAAGTTAGTCCATAAGGGGTATATATTAAACAAAAATGGCCGATTAAATACGTATATAATTCAGTTTGACAAACATTTTAATAGAAATAAAATTTTGACAAAATTTTCTATAGAAATAAAATTTGACAAAAATTTCTATAGAAATAAAATTTTGACAAAACTTTCTATAGTATTAAAATTTTGACAATGTTTTCTATAAAAATAAAATTTTCTACAGAAATAAAATCTTGAGAAATTTTTGTATAGTAATAAAATTTTGACAAAATTTTCTACAGAAATAAAATTATGATAAAATTTTCTATAGAAATAAAATGTTGACAAAATTTTCTATAGTAATAACATTTTGACAAAATTTTCTATAGTAATAAAATTTTGACAAAATTTTCTATAATAATAAAATTTTGGTAGATTATTTTTGGGGATCGGCTATATATAACTATAGACCGATACGGACCAATTTTTGCATGGTTGTTAGCGGCCATGTACTAGCCCAATGTATCAAATTTCACCACGTACCAAATTTCAACCGGATCGAATGAATTTTGTTCTTCAAAGAGGCTCCGGAGGTCAAATCTGGGAATCGGTTTATATGGGGCTACATATAATTATGGACCGATATGGACCAATTCCTGCATGGTTGTTAGAGACCATATACTAACACCATGTACCAATTTTTAACCGAATCGGATGAATTTTGCTCATCCATGAGGATCCGGAGGTCAAATCTGGGGATCGGTTTATATGGGGGCTACATATAATTATGGACCGATATGGACCAATTCCTGCATGGTTGTTAGAGATCATATACTTACTCCACGTACCAATCTTTAACCGAATCGGATGAAATTTGCTTCTCTTAGAGGCTCCGCAAGCCAAATCGGGGTATCGATTTATATGGGGGCTATATATAATTATATACCGATGTGGACCAATTTTTGCATGGTTGTTAGAGACCATATACTTACTCCATGTACCAAATTTCAGCCGGATCGGATGTGTTACAAACGTTTTTTATACCATCCACCATCCTATGGTGGAGGGTATAAAAACGTGTATCGGATTTAGTTTTTATCGGTCCATTTGGAAAGGCCTCCGAATAAACCCATTTCACTTCTTGATGGTATAGAAGGCGCACTGATCATGAAGATTGCTTGAAACTGAATTTAAAATTTCCAGATTTTACTTCTCGTAATTATGTAAATAATGGGGGTGAAAATCTACAGATTTTAGATTTCAAGTCAAGGCGTTATTTCATCATTTTCTTGCACACCTACAAGAGATGTTAATGATTCCTCTAAAACTGAAACAAAAATGGTTTTTATAAATCCAGGATCTGATATAGTCTTCATAGATTTATTTTCGGGAATTGTACTGCTTGAACTGCTCTGCTTGGAAGAATATCTGTCATCAAACCCCTCTGAAATTTTAAAGGAAACTATAATATTTGATTCGTGGTGGTGAGTATTTAAGATTCGGCCCGGCCGAACTTACTGCTGTATATACTTGTTTTTGTTTCAATTAGGTTAGGTTCGGTATAGTGGCAGTCCGATATTTCAGGCTCACTTAGACTATTCAGTTCACTGTGATACCAAAGTGGTGAACTTATTTCTTATCATTGTGTGCTGCCCGATTCTATTTTAAGCTCAATGACGCTCCACATTGCAGTGAAACCACTTAAGGAAGCTTTGAAACCCTCAGAAATGTCACCAGCCTTACTGAGGTGGGATAATCCACCGCTGAAAAACTTTTTGGTATTTGGTCGATAACTAAAGGGTGATACGGTCAAAATTTGGTTAAGGGAAAACGCGTGTAAATCGGTGAAATCGTTTATTTAAAAAATCAAATTAAATTTCTTTTTCAAGTTCAATTAGTATAAAATTCAGGACAAATATTCAGTAAGGCTTTCGCTTTTCCAAATCCGAATTGCCGGGCCTCACGCTTGACACCTGCCATCAGATTTTGTACAGCCACCTTGTCCACCTTCTTCGCCGCAGAAAGCCAGTTTGCCTTGAACTGCTGCTCGTCCTTAGCAGTTTTTTGGTCTTCTTTGGGTTCCGCTTGACAATAGCCCAGTATTTCTCAATTGGGCGGAGCTCTGACGTGTTGGGAGGGTTCTTGTCCTTGGGAACCACCTGCACGTTGTTGGCGGCGTACCACTCCATGGCCTTTTTACCGTAATGGCAAGATGCCAAATACGGCCAAAACAGTACGGAACAACCGTGTTTCTTCAGGAAAGGCAGCAGACGTTTAATCAAACACTCTTTCACGTAAATTTCTTGGTTGACAGTCCCGGAAGCTATGAAAATGCTGCTTTTCAAGCCACAGATACAGATGGCTTGTCAAACCAGATATTTCTTTGCCAACTTTGACAGTTTTATGTGCTTGAAAATATCTGCTACCTTTCCCCTTCCTTTTGCCGTATAAAACTCCTGTCCCGGAAGCTGCTTGTAGTCGGCTTTGACGTAGGTGTCGTCGTCCATTACCACGCAGTCAAACTTCGTCAGCATCGTCGTGTACAGCCTCCGGGATCGCGCTTTGGCCGTCGTATTTTGTTTATCATCGCGATTTGGAGTCACTACCTTCTTGTAAGTCGATAGTCCGGCTCGTTTTTTGGCTCGATGCACGGTTGTAGACGATACACCCAGATTATTGGCGGCATCTCGGAGAGAGAGGTTAGGGTTTCGCTTGAAACTACCGGCAACTCTCTTTGTCGTCTCAGCGGCTTCCGGTTTTCGATTTCCCCCCGATCCAGACTTCCTGGCTGTCGACAAACGTTCCCCAAACACTTTAATTACATTTGTAACGGTTGATTTGGCAACTTTTAGCGATTTTGCCAGCTTTGCGTGCGAGTAGCTCGGATTTTCGCGATGCGCGAGCAAAATTTTGATACGCTGCTCTTCTTGCTTGGACGGCATTTTGACAACTGAAGAGTGAATTCCAAAATCAAAATAGGAGCAACATTATACACACACACACACCTTCAAAATGAGGGGTGTTTAGGCTTTTTAAATGCAAAATTGAAAGAAATACGTCAAGTTTATATTGACCAAATTTTGACCGTATCACCCTTTACCTAACATAACCTAAAATTTCGAACAGACTTTAGATGGCAAAAATTAACATTTCACTCTTAGAAGCGACGAATATTTCGTAAACTCGAATTTTTGCTAAAACAAAAGAGATTTTTGCAAAACATATAAACAAATCAAATCTCTATGTGTATGTGATTAATCACACCTGGTCTCCCATCAATTTGAAATATATCATTTTGAGTTGTAATCATTTTTGAATCTCCCATTGAACTTCGAGATACCATGATCTGATAAGAGTGCAGTTACATAGGCATTTGCATGGTCTATATCAAAACTTACAGCGATGATTTATGCCCATTTATTTTAAGTATGAATAACAATATTTCGGAAAAGCCCTTTTCGAATAGAATATAGGAAACATAAAATTTGATAATTGTATCCAAGATGAAACAATTATTCGCTACCCGAGAATTATTTTGTCATAGTTGTATAATTGTATTTGTATATTTTATACATTTCCTAGAACATTGGCAATAGAATAGTGTCTGATGGAAAATTGAGCGATATTCAAATTAGGCCAGCCCTTTTCAAATTCGTCGTGTAGTTGATGGAAATCAACTACACGACAACAACCAATGTAAAATATCTGGGGTGCTGTAGAATTAAATTATAGTATAAATAAATTATAATATCTATAGTAAAAGATGCTCTTCAAATAAAATTTTGACAAAATTTTCTATAGAAATAAAATTTTGACAAAATTTTCTATAGAAATAAAATTTTGACAAAATTTTCTATAGAAATAAAATTTTGACAAAATTTTCTATAGAAATAAAATTTTGACAAAATTTTCTATAGAAATAAAATTTTGACAAAATTTTCTATAGAAATTAGCTTTTTGACAATGTTTTCTATAAAAATAAATTTTTGGTAGATTATTTTTGGCTCGAGTGGCAACCATGAATATGAACCGATATGGACCAATTTTTGTGTGATTGGGGAACGGCTATATATAACTATAGACCGATATGGACCAACTTTGGCATGGATATTAGCGGCCTTAGCGGCCACGTTGCAAATTTCAACCGGATCGGATGAATTTTGCTCCTCCAAGAGGCTCCGGAGATCAAATCTGGGGAACGGTTTATATGGGGCTATATATAATTATGGGCCGATATGGACCAATTTTTACATGGTTTGTAGAGACCATATATTAACACCACGTACCAAATTTCAACCGAATCGGATGAATTTTGCTCATCCATGAGGCTCCGGAGGTCAAATCTGGGGATCGGTTTATATGGGGGCTATATATAATTATGGACCGATATGGACCAATTCTTGCATGCTTGTTAGAGACCATATACTAATACCACGTACCAAATTTCAACCGGATCGGATGAATTTTGATCCTCTAAGAGGCTCCGGAGGTCAAATCTGGGGATCGGCTTATATGGGGGCTATATATAATTATGGACCAATATGGACCACTTTTGGCATGGTTGTTAGAGACAATATACTAACACCACGTACCAAATTTCAATCGGATCGGATGACATTTGCTCCTCGAAGAGGCTCCGGAGGTCAAATCTGGGGATCGGTTTATATGGGGGCTATATATAATTATGGGCCGATGTGGACCAATTTTTGCATGGTTGTTAGAGACCATATACTAACACCATGTACCAAATTTCAATCGGATCGGATGACTTTTGCTCCTCTAAGAGGCTCCGGAGGTCAAATCTTGGGATCGGTTTATATGGGGGCTATATATAATTATGGGCCGATGTGGACCAATTTTTGCATGGTCATTAGAGAACATATACCAACACCATGTACCAAATTTCAGCCGGATCGGATGAATTTTGATCCTCTAAGAGGATCCGGTGGTCAAATCTGGGGATCGGCTTATATGGGGGCTATATACAATTATGGACCGATATGGACCACTTTTGGCGTGGTTGTTAGAGACCATATACTAACACCATGTACCAAATTTCAGTTGGATCGGATGAAATTTGCTTCTCTTAGAGCAATCGCAAGCCAAATTTGGGGGTCCGTTTATATGGGGGCTATACGTAAAAGTGGACCGATATGGACCAATTTTTGCATGGTTGTTAGAGACCATATACTAACACCATGTACCAAATTTCTCTTGGTTCTCTTAGAGCAATCGCAAGCCAAATTTGGGGGTCCGTTTATATGGGGGCTATACGTAAAAGTGGACCGATATGACCCATTTGCAATACCATCCGACCTACATCAATAACAACTATTTGTGCCAAGTTTCAAGTCGATAGCTTGTTTCGTTCGGAAGTTAGCGTGATTTCAACAGACGGACGGACGGACGCACGGACATGGTCAGACCGACTCAGAATTTCACCACGCCCCAGAATATATATATACTTTATGGGGTCTTAGAGCAATATTTCGATATTTTACAAACGGAATGATAAAGTTAATATACCCCCATCCTATGGTGGAGGGTATAAAAAAATAAATAAAAATTGTCGTCAATTGCAAAACCTTCTCAAAAGGACTTTGTAACGAGTCTCCAACCTGATCCAAACTCCTCTTGCTACCATATCTTCCGGCCATGCTCAGTGGATGTAGATAGATCTCAGTCAGTTACAAACACATTAAAATTTAAGTTATCAATTAAACAAAAAGCGGCCGACGATTACGCATTAAACAAATAAGAAAGGATATCGATGTAAAGATATCTCGGTGTTAACGATATCTCGATCGGAAAGCCCGCCTCCCCCCATGCCGACCGTATTAATTTTCGACAGCCCACTGACCATTTCCTACGAGTCGATCTTCAATTTCAAAATAACTGCCATGGAATTTAGAACATAATAACGAACAACTTCCAGGTTCAAATCCCAGCGGGGATGATTTTTTTATACCCTGCGCCACACTGTGGAACGGGGTATTATAAGTTAGTGCATATGTTTGCAACACCCAGAAGGAGACGAGATAGACACATGGTGTCTTTGGTAAAAATGCTCAGGGTGGGCTCCTGAGTCGATATAGCCATGTCCGTCTGTCCGTGAACACATTTTTGTAATCAAAGTCTAGGTCGCAGATTTAGTCCAATCGACGTCAAATTTGGCACAAGAACCCTATTGATTTTGAAAGAAATCGGTTCAGATTTAGATATAGCTCCCATATATATATTTCGCCCGATATGGACTTATATGGACCCAGAAGCCAGAGTTTTACCCTAATTTTCTTAAAATTTTGCACAAAAAGAACAATTAGTACTATAGTCAAGTGTGCCAAATTTTATTGAAATCGGTTCAGATTTAGATATAGCTCCCATATATAACTTTCGCCCTATATGGACTAATACGGTTCCAGAAGCCAGAGTTTTACCCCAATTTGGTTGACATTTTGCACTAGGAGTAGAATTAGCATTGTAGCTATGCGTGCGAAATTTGGTTGAAATCGGTTCAGATGTAGATATAGCTCCCATATATAGCTTTCGCCCGATTTACACTCATATGACCACTGAGGCCAATTTTTAACTCCGATTTAGTTGAAATTTTGCACAGGGAGTAGAATTAGCATTATAGCTATGCGTGCCAAATTTGGTTGAAATCGGTTCAGTTTTAGATATAGCTCCCATATATATGTTTTTCTGATTTCGACAAAAATGGTCAAAATACCAACATTTTCCTTGAAAAATCGCCACTGCTTAGTCGAAAAGTTGTAAAAATGACTCTAATTTTCCTAAACCTCTAATATACATATATATCGAGCGATAAATCATAAAACAAACTTTTGCGAAGTCTATCAAATTCTGTCCAGATCGAGTGATATTTAAATGTATGTATTTGGGACAAACCTTTATATATAGCGCCCAACACATTTGACGGATATGATATGGTATCGAAAATTTAGATCTACAAAGTGGTGCAGGATATAATATAGTACCCCGTCCGACTTTAGACTTTCCTTACTTGTTTTTATTATTTTTTACTTTTTTTAATAATTTTATATTTTTTTATACCCTCCACCATAGGATGGGGGGTATATTAACTTTGTCATTCCGTTTGTAACACATCGAAATATTGCTCTAAGACCCCATAAAGTATATATATTCTGGGTCGTGGTGAAATTCTGAGTCGATCTGAACATGTCCGTCCGTCCGTCTGTTGAAATCACGCTAACTTCTGAACGAAACAAGCTATCGACTTGAAACTTGGCACAAGTAGTTGTTATTGATGTAGGTCGGATGGTATTGCAAATGGGCCATATCGGTCCACTTTTACGTATAGGCCCCATATAAACGGACCCCTAAATTTGGCTTGCGAGGTCTCTAAGATCCGATCCGCCTGAAATTTAGTACATGGTGTTAGTATATGGTCTCTAACAACCATGCAAAAATTGGTCCACATCGGTCCATAATTATATATAGCCCCCATATAAACCGATCCCCCGATTTAGCTTGCGAGGCCTCAAAGAGAAGCAAATTTCATCCGATCCGGCTGAAATTTGGTACATGGTGTTAGTATATGGTCACTAACAACCATGCATAAATTGGTCCACATCGGTCCATAATTATATATAGCCCACATATAAACCGATCACCAGATTTGACCTCCGGAGCCTCTTGGAAGACCAAAATGCATCTGATTCAGTTGAAATTTGGTACGTGGTGTTAATATATGGCCTCAAACTCCCATGCAAAAATTGGTCGGTATCGGTCCATAATTATATATAGGCCCCATATAAACCGATCCCCAGATTTGTCCTCCAGAGCCCGTTGGAAGAGCAAAATTCTTCCCATTCGGTTGAAATTTGGTACGTGATGTTAGTATATGGTATCCAACAACCATGCAGGAATTGGTTCCTATCAGTCCATAATTATATATAGCTCCCATATAAACCGATCCCCAGAATTGACCTCCGGTGCCTTTTGGAGAAGCAAAATTCATCCGATCTGCTTGAAATTTGGTACGTGGTGATAGTTTATGATATTTAACAACCATATATAGCCCCCATATAAACCGATCACCAGATTTGACCTCCGGAGCCTCTTGGAAGACCAAAATGCATCTGATTCAGTTGAAATTTGGTACGTGGTGTTAATATATGGCCTCAAACTCCCATGCAAAAATTGGTCGGTATCGGTCCATAATTATATATAGGCCCCATATAAACCGATCCCCAGATTTGTCCTCCAGAGCCCGTTGGAAGAGCAAAATTCTTCCCATTCGGTTGAAATTTGGTACGTGATGTTAGTATATGGTATCCAACAACCATGCAGGAATTGGTTCCTATCAGTCCATAATTATATATAGCTCCCATATAAACCGATCCCCAGATTTGACCTCCGGTGCCTTTTGGAGAAGCAAAATTCATCCGATCTGCTTGAAATTTGGTACGTGGTGATAGTATATGATATTTAACAACCATGCCAAAAGTGGTCCATATCAGTCCATAATCATATATAGCCCCATATAAACCGATCCCGAGATTTGGTTTTGGAGCCTCTTGGAGGAGCAAATTTCATCCGAGTGAGTTGAAATTTGGTACATTGTGCTTGTATATGGTCGTTAACAACCATGCCTAACTAGGTCCATATCGGTCTATAGTTATATATATCCCTCAGATAAATCGATTTCCAATCACACAAAAATTGATCCATATCAAGTTCATAATTGTATATAGCCCCCATATAAGCGACCCCCATATTTCAATTCTGGCTCTCTACGTACCGTGCAAAAAGTCCATATCGATTCGTAATTATTTGTAGACTTAACTATACATTACTTTTTTGTCTAATATATACCACGTATGGACTAACTTACAATTTAGAAAACGATGTTAAGAAGTTTTAAGATACCACAACCCAAGTAATTCGATTGTGGATGACAGTCTTTCGTAGAAGTTTCTACGCAATCCATGGTGGAGGGTACATAAGATTTGGCCTGGCCGAACTTACGGCCGTATATACTTGTTTGAAATTTAATTGTACAAAACTACTCAGTAAGTTCTTTTAATTCAATTTATTATATCTTGCTTTTTCATATTTTTTAAGTGTTAAAAACAAATAGGTTAAAAGCAGAGTAGCGATTAATAAAACGGTAGAAATTATTTACATTTTGTCGGAAAAATGCTAAATCCATTCTAGAAAAATTGCGAATTTTTGAAAATATTTAAGGTCAAACCTTTCAAACAAGCGTTGAAATGGATTAAAAATCATAAAAAAAATTCAAAGTTATTTATGTAATTATTTAAAAGTTATTTTATTTCACATCAAAAACACTGACTTCGGTCACACCTTAAGACGTGACGCAAATTTAGTGCAACGGCTGTTGAAATGGATCCGGAACCTGAAAGAACTTTTCGAATACTTTTTTGGCGACGCTTTTTTTACTGGGAGCCTAATGGCATACTTTCTTTTTTTGTCCAAAAGGATTGCATCGGAAGTGGAAAAAATCGATGTGGCATCCCGCGATGCGCTTAAAAAGAAATGTTTGTGTACTTGTCCAAAAGGACTGCATTGGAAGTTGAAAAAAATCGATGGGGAATTCCGGGATGCGCTTTAAAAGAGATGTTTGTTGAACAACTTCAATTTTTTTGCTGGGTTATTATACCCGGACCACTATGTGGTTTAGGTTATATAGATTTCATTTACTTATTTGAAATATTTTCGTATGGCGCTAAAGCCATTTTTTTGGAAATTTTCATTACATTTTTTTTCTTCAGAATACGATATTATTTTAAATAAAATATAAGCCGATAGCCTAAGTTGCTAGTTGCTTTTTATACCCTCCAGCATAGGATGGGGGGTATATTAACTTTGTCATTCCGTTTGTAACACATCGAAATATTAATCTAAGACCCCATAAAGTATATATATTCTGGGTCGTGGTGAAATTCTGAGTCGATCTGAGCCTGTCCGTCCGTCTGTTGAAATCAGGCTAACTTCCGAACGAAATAAGCTATCGACTTGAAACTTGGCACAAGTGGTTGTTATTGATGTAGGTCGTATGGTATTGCAAATGGGCCATATCGGTCCACTTTTACGTATAGCCCCCATATAAACGGACCCCCAAATTTGGCTTGCGAGTCCTCTAAGAGAAGCAAATTTCATCCGATCCGGCTGAAATTTGGTACATGGTGTTAGGTTAGGTTAGGTTATGTGGCAGCCCGATGTATCAGGCTCACTTAGACTATTCAGTCCATAGTGATACCACTGTGGTGAACTTCTCTCTTATCACTGAGTGCTGCCCGATTCCACGTTAAGCTCAATGACAAGGGATCTCCTTTTTATAGCCGAGTCCGAGTCCACATTCCAGTGAAACCACTTAGAGAAGCTTTGAAACCCTCAGAAATGTCACCAGCATTACTGAGGTGGGATAATCCACCGCTGAAAAACTTTTTGGTGTTCGGTCGTAGCAGGAATCGAACCCACGACCTTGTGTATGCAAGGCGGTGTTAGTATATGGCCTCTAATATCCATGTAAAAATTGGTCCACATCGGTTCACAATTATATATAGCCCCCATATAAACCGATCCCCAGAATTGGCTTGCGGAGCCTCTAAGAGAAGCATATTTCATCCGATCCGGTTGAAATTTGGAACATGGTGTTAGTATATTGTCTCTAACAACCGTGCCAGAGTTGGTCCATATCGGTGCATAATTATATATAGCCCCCATATAAACCATTCTCCAGATTTGACCTCCGGAGCCTCTTGGAGGAGCAAAATTCATTCGATCCGGTTCAATTCGATTGTGGATGGCAGTATTTAGAAGATGTTTCTCGCAACCCATGGTGGAGGGTACATAAGCTTCAGCCTGGCCGAACTTACGGCCGTATATACTTGTTTGTTATATATTTATTATAATTTGTAATTATAATAAAGATTTTAATAAATAAAATATAAAAATTTATTATTATTATTTTTTTTTTTTGTTCTTATATCTATTTGTACACGCTTACAAAAAATCGCTTCTGTAACATATACTCCCAAACATATTTTGCTTCAAGCATATACATTTTTGGCTATTGCCCAAACATTTATAAGTTTGATCTCTTCCAATATATAATATGTTTGAAAGCGTATTGGTCTAAACAATATATGTTTGGGTAGTCTAAGTTCCAAACATTTTGTATTTTTGCATCCAAATTCAATAATGTTGTCTTCCAAAAAACAATATGTTATTATGTGAACATATAATATGTTTGGAAGCATTTTGCACCCAAAAATATTATATGCTTAAATAAAATTCTCCCAAACAATATTGTGCTCAAAATGTTATTTATTTATTTATATATTTACAATCATAATGAATTATGAAAATAAACAGGTAATATAGGTGCTAACAACATAGGTTTTCGACCTGAATGCTCAAAATTTTGTTTCTGCCTAATTGTATATTCCCCCACATCTTTCTCACTTCCACGAGATTTTTTTAGTTCTTAGCACCTTTTTCTGTAATACAAACATTGTAGAAGAAATTATTCAATTTTATGATTTTTTCTATTTTAACTTTACCTTTTGCCGGACGGGGATTCGAACAGCGGACCACACAGTTTGTAAGGATCAAAGAAGTAGCTGATCAATTGCCCAAGGAAAAATAAAATGTTAATTTTGTAATAACAAGCAACAACCACCAACTTAATTCAATATCGCTCCCTGTTAAATAGCGCTCCAAGCTACTAAACACATATATGTTTATAGGCTATTTCTAAATTAATATATGTTTGCATCCAAACATATTATATTTACAAACATTTTATGTCCCAAACATAATATGTTCTAACATATTAACATATATGTCCCAAACATGTTATGCTAGTTTATGAACATTATATGCTTGCACTCAAAAATATTGTGTTTAAAAATTTGTGTTGCAAACATATAATGTTTATAGCCAAACATATGAAAAACAGTCTTTTTCATCCGTGTAGATACAATTTTTATTAAAAATCGAATATCGTTAGCTTAATGTGTAAAAGTGCTAAGTCAAATTTTCAAAATTTTACAGGAAAGACAAAAAACTTAATAAATTGTAAAAAATTATTGTAAAATAAACCTATTTTCGAAAAACTGTAAATGTAGTTACCATAAATGCTTTCAATACAAATAGTAAACTTTCCGCAGAATTGCACACAAAAAATTGCTATTAAATTTTTTTAGCAAAGCCTACTCAATCTAAAATTTGATTTAGCACGTGTATTTTAACAGGTGCTGACTTAGCACTTTTACACATCATTACCAAACAGAGATAAAAACAGATATTTAATATATTTTTTTTGGTAAACTATGTATTTTTGATTTATATGTCGATCTCCATATTAATCCATTTTTTTGTAAAAGGTTGACTTAGCACTTTTACACATTAAGCTAACGAGATATTTAATGTATTTTGTTTTTTGTTTTTGGTAAACTATGTATTTTTGATTTATCTGTCGATCTGCAACTTAATCCATTTTTTTGTAAAAGGTTGACTTAGCACCTTTACACATTAAGCTAAAGATATGTTAACCATTGGTGTAAATTATAGAATATTGAAAACAAAAAAACGAACCAATATTTGATAAAAACCAAAAATTTTCTGTTTATAAAAATGTGATGTAATTTATTTCGGATATATGATAATGGTTATAATACGATCGATCTGATAGGAAACTATATTTTATATAATATAAAAAAAATAATACAAAAAAATGTTTCAATACAATATAAGGGAATTATTTGTGTATTGATAATGCAGTCGAATTAATTTTAATAGACAAGTTTTAATTTATTGGTTTTCATGGCACCACTAATGCATCTATTGATTTGGGCAGCTGCTTCACAAGGACGATCTGTTTTGATCATGTTATTGCAGTTCATGGCTGCAGCTTGAGCCACCGAAATGACTAAGGCATTGTTATTGGATACATCAGCAGCAATGCGAGTTATTGCTGGAATGGATAGGCGGCTGCTATCTTTTTCCATCTAAAACAAAACAGGGAGCAATAGGTCTAAAAAGTTCTGCAGTCAGATTAATCATGAATTATTACCAAGTTCGATTCCTGAAGAATGCAAGCCATCAAGCATTTCTCCTTTTCGGTGGGATTTTCTTCAAACATTAAAGCCTTATTAGCAATGGACGGACTAATATTAAGCTTCTTAATACATTTTCGTTTAGAGTTGGTCAAGAGGTCCTGTAAATCCTGTATGGCTTGTGGTATTTCACGTTTTGATCTGGTGTATGAAGTTTCATGTATACCATTTGCCATAGGACTAACCAAAGGTTTACGTTGGCCTTTGTAATCACTCACACCATTGGCATAGATTCCCTTAAGCTGAAATGATTTTGCAAAATTTTATCATCCTCTCTCGTAGAAAAGTTGATCCTATTACTTACGCTTTTTGAATGGCCCATTGTAATGTAGGCCATCACCACGAAAATCACTAAGGCAAAGCACTTCATATTGTCCGTCCGTTGTTTTCTCTGCAGATGCAGTGCTGCTAATCAGTTGAATAAACTCAGATACTGTCTTAGCCCATGACCCATCATGCATGCTATTTATATGCAAAAATTATGCTGATGTTACAATTTCGAGGTATCTGATGCAGACCTAAGATAGACTTTCTGAAAAATTGTTTATAACCTTGTTCAATGTCAATGTGAAATTAAGAGAATAGTGAAGTAAATAAAAGAAAAAAAACAAATGAACGTGTTGGAGATATCGAAATTGATATTAAACCCAATTTCTATATGCATAGATATTCAGCTTCCGTTTTAAATTATCTTTTTAGAGTCACATCCATAGTAAAATGATTTTAGTTTAAGCATGCACACAAAAATATATTGCTTGAATCCATTTAAGGATTATGGTATTAATTCCAGGCCAAAGATGCGGCTTTTCCAAAATCACGATATTTTGAAGAAGCAACACAACTTATGTTATTTATACTTATTTATTATACCCTCCACCATAGGATGGGGGGTATATTAACTTTGTCATTCCGTTTGTAACACATCGAAATATTGCTCTAAGACCCCATAAAGTATATATATTCTGGGTCGTGGTGAAATTCTGAGTCGATCTGAGCATGTCCGTCCGTCCGTCCGTCTGTCTGTTGAAATCACGCTAACTTCCGAACGAAACAAGCTATCGACTTGAAACTTGGCACAAGTAGTTGTTATTGATGTAGGTCGGATGGTATTGCAAATGGGCCATATCGGTCCACTTTTACGTATAGCCCCCATATAAACGAACCCCCAAATTTGGCTTGCAGACCCTCTAAGAGAAGCAAATTTCATCCGATCCTGCTGAAATTTGGTACATAGTGTTAGTATACACAGAAAAAAATATCACCAAAATATTTCCAATTAAAAAGTTAATTGAAGTTGAATTTTTTTCAATTAATAAATTAATTGGTACAATTAACTTTTTAATCAAGATAGAAACATTAAGTTAATTAAGTCAATGATTGAAAATTTTAAAATTTTTAATTAAAAAGTTAATTGATACAATAAACTTTTAATCATATTCGGAAGACTAAGTCAGTTAAAAAAGTGATTAACATTTTTTTTAATTTTTAATTAAAATTTTTTTTCAAACAATCAATTGTTAATCCAAATAAAAATTCTAAGCCAATTCAAAAGGTAATTGAAAATAGTTACCTTTTTTTAATTAATAAATTAATTGAGTTTTTCAATCAACATCAATTAAATTTTTAATTGAATCAATTAAAAAATTAATTGAAATTTGGTAATGAAATCAATTAATTTTTTAATCAAGATTTTTTCTATGCCCAATTAAAACTGTGATTGATACTATCATTTTCGTGATTGAAGACATTTCAATTAAAAAATTAATTGGATCAATTAATTTCGTGATTGAATCGTGATTTCGTGATTGAAAATTTTTTTGTGTGTATGGTCTCTAATAACCATGCAAAAATTGGTCCACTTCGGTCCATAATTATATATAGCCCCCATATAAACCGATCCCCCGATTTGGCTTTCGGAACCTCAAAGAGAAGCAAATTTCATCCAATCCGGCTGAAATTTGATACATGGTCTTTATATATGGTCTCTAACAACTATGCAAAAATTGGTCCACATCGGTCAATAATTATATATAGCCCCTATATAAACCGATCATCAGATTTGACCTCCGGAGCCTATCCCCTTGGATTGTAAATGTGTAGAATTTTAAATGTTTTAGCGATTTTAACTTGCGCCAAAAGGGGAAAAAAAGAAGAACTTACTCACCATGAAACTTTGATACTATGACCTACCACGAAAATTGAAATATTGAATTTAAAGAAAATTTTGTCAAATTTTTACTTAGAGAGCCACCGTGGTGCAATGGTTAGCATGCCCGCATTGCATACACAAGGTTGTGGGTTCGATTCCTGCATTGCATACACAAGGTTGTGGGTTCGATTCCCGAACACCAAAAAGTTTTTCAGCGGTGGATTATCCCACCTCAGTAATGCTGGTGACATTTTTGAGGGTTTCAAAGCTTCTCAAAGTTGTTTCACTGCAATGTGGAACACCCAGAAAAAAGGGGCTCTAATGCCAACTGAACTTTATTTTAGTTCATGAAGATTAGTTGATTTTAGTTAAATTTTGCACAATATGAGTAAATGTTCCTTATTTGAATAATTGTTTGCTAACTTTAATGACGTAAACTAAAAATAAGAAAAAAGTTGTATACAAATATAATTCACAATTTTACTAAAAAACAAATGCACAAACTTATTATACCCTGTACCACAGTAGTGGTGAAGGGTATAATAAAATAGTTCATATTTTCCTAAAATGGCAGAAGTTTGCTTAAATTGAGTTCATAAGTCTCTCAAATGAGTAAATTTTACTAAAATTGTACCTGTCATGAACTTCGTATAGCGCTAAAGACATTTTAACAATTTTTAAATCCAATTTTTCTTGTGAAAATGAATGAAATTTTCTTAAACAAGAGAAAAATATTAATTTTTTTAATAAATTTTCTTCAATTTGACAAAAAGTATTAACTTATTTGTAACATGTTGCAATTAGAAAACTATTTTAGTTAAAATTTTCTAAAATAAACCTACATTTGCTTCCACGGTGGGTTCACTTTTTTTTTGGGTGTAAGAGAGAAGTTCACCAATGTGGTATCACAATGGACTGAATAGTCTAAGTGAGCCTGATATGTTACATCGGGCTGCCACCTAACCTAACCTAACCTTACTTCTATAGAAAAAGTTGTCAAAATTGTACTTCTATAGAAAATTTTGTCAAAATTGTATTTCTATAGAAAATTTTGTCAAAATTTCATTTCTATAGAAAATGTTGTCAAAATTGTATTTCTATAGAACATTTTGTCAAAATTTTATTCCTATAGAACATTTTGTCAAGATTTTATTTCTATAGAACATTTTGTCAAAGACAACGTGTATGGAGCTGACATTCCAGTTTCGAGCCATTGTAGCGATTTCTATACCCTTCACCAATACTGTGGTACAGAGTATAATAAGTTTGTGCATTTGTATGTAACGCTCAGAAGGAGCCGTCATAGACCCATCTTTTAGTATACCAATCGTCTTTGAATTAAATTCTGAACGATTTAGCGATGTCCGCCTGCCTGTCGTCTGTCCATCCGTCTGTCGTCTGTCGTTGTATTTTTGTGTGCAAAGTCCAGCACACAGTATTAGTTGGATCGTTTTCAAATTTGGAATAAGGTCTTTTTTCGGTTCAAAGATGATCCCTATTGATTTTGGAACAAATCGGTTCAGATTTACATATAGCTGCCATATATATTTAAAATCGGGTCACAATGGACGTATTTATCAACATATCTTTCTCAAATTTCGTAAATTCTTATGTTTTGTGATTCTCGTAAATTTTGCAGAATAACGGTCAAATCAGTTCAGATTTAGGTATAGCTCTCATATATATCTTTCGCCCGACATGCAACTATATGTCCACAGAGGCCATAGTTTTACTTGGATTTACGTGAAATTTTGCACATAAAAAACCACAAAGTGCCACTAAGATTGCCAAAAAGGAGAAAAATTAAATTTTCACCTGTTTTACAAACTTTTGCTAAAATAACGCTACATTTTCAAAATTAACAAAATTTTATTTTATGAATTTAATACTAACAACAATTATAAAATATAAAAACAAGAAATGAAATTTAGAGATAATTTTTTTTGTTACAAGTCCTCAAAGTACCTTTAAGATGACCAAAAAGGGAAAACATTTATATTTGCACCTGTTTTACAAACTTTAACCAAAAATAACGCTACTTTTTCAAAATTAGCAATATTTTAAAAATCAAAATAGAAGAATTTAGTTTTTTTTTGTTCAATAATATGCTCTATAATTAACCCAAAAAAAGCATGAGAACAAAATTGAGATTGACGTCCTTTGTAAATTATCCTATTTGGTTAGAAAAAAACCAAAATCTTTTAAAATTTTTAATTTGCTCAAATTTATTTTTTGTTTTACTTCAAAAATCCCCACCAATATCTACACAAAATATTTAAATTGGGCCATTCGTTCGTTTACACCATCCACGTAGTTTAACCCCAGTTTCGAACAAAAAACAGCTTAAAATTCAATCGTAGCAAAATTTTATTTTTCCATTCGGCGTCGACTGGTAAGTTGTGGTCAACAGTGAGAGCCCACTCGAACCCCACCACAAGGGATGATGGGATCGCAGTCACCTTTGGCGGCGTGACGGTGACTGATCCGGAGAGATGCGCCAGACTTTAAACCGAGAGTTTGTCGTGCATCCCGAGAGTGATAGAGCGAAAAGGAGAGCCACTCTTCGCATACATGGTCTCCGAGCCGATGACACACCACAATTTACCACAGCCGAAGTTACCAATGTCATCAACAGCGCGATACCATCCAAAGTGCTGGGCCCCGACGGAATTTCAATGCTAATGCTGAAGTATCTGGGAATACTGGGAGTTGAGTACTTGACCAGACTCCTCAATTTGTCCTTGGAATCACTCATTATACCCGATGTCTGGAAGATGGGTGATTCCACTATTGAAGCCGCGCGAAGATTCGAGTAAAGGTGAATCGTACAGACCGATATCCCTTCTCTCGCCAGTAGCCAAGACACTTGGGGCACAACCCCTCCCCTGCCTTGCCTTCCGTAAGGTACATAGCACGACGACAGCCTTGCATGCCATTTCAGCACACATTAGTATGTGACTCAATAGCCCAAACCGTGTCATAGGACGGTCCTCGTGGCGCTTGACCCATCGAAGGCATTTGATACGGTCAACTATGCCACACTATTCGAGGATATGAAAATATGTCCCTACCGGCAGGAACCAAGCGTTGGGTTCTGAATTATCTGTGCGGACTCCAGTCGTACGTGGAATTGAGGAACAAGAAGTCAAAACCCCCTGGAGTTAAACATTGTTTAATCTCTACCTGTCCTCGATTCCACCCCCTTCTGACGGCGTCGTGATTGTATCATATGCGGACGATTGTACAATCATGGAATCCGGGCCCATTGTTGATGACATATGCGATCGATTGAACGTCTACCTCGTTGATCTTTACCAGTAATTTCGCTGCAAGAAGTTTGAGGATATCTCCCACCAAATCCTCATCTACACTATTCACTACATGGACGGCGGAAGTACGCAGGCGGTTGAATGTCAGAGTCGACGGCGAAATAATTCCGACCACAAATTACCCCAAGATTCTCGGGGTCACATTCGACAGCCTTTTTAAGTCATCTGCCCATGCCATTGCAATTTGTGATAAGCTCCGCGGTAGGAACAAGGTCCTCAAGTCGCTTGCCGGCAGCACTTGGGCTGCGGACAAAGAAACCTTGTTGAGATATAAGGCAATAGGACGGTCAGTGGTAAACTATGCAGCGCCAGTATGGACGCCTCAAACGAGCGACACGCAGTGGAATAACAAACAGACCTGTCAGAATGCTGCCCTTAGAACTGCAACAGGATGTCTCCGCAGTACACCCATGGATCACCTTTATGCGGAGACCACGATCATCCCAGTGCGTCGACACAACTACATGTTGTCAAAGCAGTACCTCTTGGGTTACTATCGAAGTTGTCACCCAAATCACTATCTTGTGGATAGGCAACCTTCACCCAGGAATGTAGGGGTTGATCTTCACCTTCTAGAGCGCGAGATTCAACGTTATAAAAGAGAGCCTCTAGATCAGGCAGCATACCAGATAGGTAGGAACATACCTATCTGGTAGGAACATGATTCATGTCATGTGAGCACTACAAGGTTAATCCTGTTCTCGAAGATCGACCACTGCTCACAGCACCGGAGGAGAGAGACCTCCCACGGCCCAACTAAGATCAGGCAAGTGCAGCCGCCTCAATTCCTACTTATCAGTGCTTGGTAGCAGCATAGCTGACGTGTGTCCCATCTGTAATCAAGGGCTACATGACACTCGTCACCTTTTTCGCTTGCCCAGTTAAGTCTATCCGTCTCACCTCCAGGTCACTCTGGACACACCTCATCCTTGTCGCAGAGTTCCTCGATCTGGCTACTAATTGAACTACCAAGCATGGATCAAAATAGATGAAACTACATTAGAAACTGTTACAACAACAACAACTGGTAAATAATGGTCGGTGGCGACTGAAATCATTCTCTGATGTATACTCTGTGCGAATTCCTATGAGATAAACCGTACGACTAATTTTAAAATCACATTTGCATTTTATTTATATCTGCTATGCACAATTTTTACTAAATTAAAATAAGTTTTTAGCTTTTAAGGAATGTATAACAGGTTGGCTGATAAGTCCCCGGTCTGACACATAGATGGCGTAGCTAGTATTAAATGCATATTATTATACCCTCCACCATAGGATGGAGGGTATATTAACTTTGTCATTCCGTTTGTAACACATCGAAATATTGCTCTAAGACCCCATAAAGTATATATATTCTGGGTCGTGGTGAAATTCTGAGTCGATCTGAGCATGTCCGTCCGTCCGTCCGTCCGTCTGTTGAAATCACGCTAACTTCCGAACGAAACAAGCTATCGACTTGAAACTTGGCACAAGTAGTTCTTATCGATGTAGGTCGGATGGTATTGTAAATGGTCCATATCGGTCCACTTTTACGTATAGCCCCCATATAAACGGACCCCCAAATTTGGCTTGCGATTGCTCTAAGAGAAGCAAATTTCATCCGATCCGGCTGAAATTTGGTACATGGTGTAAGTATATGGTCTCTAACAACCATGCAAAAATTGGTTCACATCGGTCCATAATTATATATAGCCCCCATATAAACCGATCACCAGATTTGACCTCCGGAGCCTCTTGGAAGACCAAAATTCATCTGATTCAGTTGAAATTTGGTACGTGATGTTAATATATGACCTCAAACACCCATGCAAAAATTGGTCGCTATCGGTCCATAATTATATAAAGGCCCCATATAAACCAATCCCCAGATTTGACCTCCGGAGCACCTTGGAAGAGCAAAATTCTTCCCATTCGGTTGAAATTTGGTACGTGATGTTAGTATCGGGTATCCAACAACCATGCAGGAATTGATTCCTATCAGTCCATAATAATATATAACTCCCATATAAACCGATCCCCAGATTTGACCTCCGGTGCCTTTTGGAGAAGCAAAATTCATCCGATCTGGTTGAAATTTGGTACGTGGTGGTAGTATATGATATTTAACAACTATGTGAGTTGAAATTTGTGGATGACAGTCTTTCGTAGAAGTTTCTACGCAATCCATGGTGGAGGGTACATAAGATTCGGCCTGTCCGAACTTACGGCCGTATATACTTGTTTTTATATAGTACCAACCTTCAAATGATTCGTGTCAAAATTTGACGTCTGTAAGTCAATTAGTTTGTGGGATAGAGCGTCTTTTGTGAAGCAACTTTTGTTATTGTGAAAAAATGGAAAAAAAGGAATTTCGTGTTTTGATAAAATACTGTTTTCTGAACGGGAAAAATACGGTGGAAGCAAAAACTTGGTTTGATAATGAGTTTCCGGACTCTGGCCCAGGGAAATCAACAATAATTGATTGGTATGCAAAATTCAAGCGTGGTGAAATGAGCACGGAGGACTGTGAACGCCCGAAAGAGGTGGTTACCGACGAAAACATCAAAAAAATCCACAAAATGATTTTGAATGACCATAAAATGAAGTTGATCGAGATAGCAGAGGCCTTAAAGATATCAAAGGAACGTGTTGGTCTTATCATTCATCAATATTTGAATATGCGGAAGCTCTGTGCGAAATGGGTGCCGCGCGTGCTCACATTTGACCAAAAACAACGTGTTGATGATTCTGAGCGGTGTTTGCAACTGTTAACTCGTAATATACCCGAGATTTTCCGTCGATATGTGACAATGGATAAAACATGGCTCCATCACTACACTCCTGAGTCCAATCGACAGTCGGCTGAGTGGATAGCGACCGGTGAACCGTTTCCGAAGCATCGAAAGACTCAAAAGTCCGCTGGCAAAGTAATGGCCTCTGTTTTTTGGGATGCGCATGGAATAATTTTTATCGCTGGCAAAGTAATGGCCTCTGTTTTTTGGGATGCGCATGGAATAATTTTTATCGATTATCTTGAGAAGGGAAAAACCATCAAGAGTGACTATTATATGGCGTTATTGGAGCGTTTGAAGGTCGAAATCGCGGCAAAACGGCCCCATATGAAGAAGAAAAAGTGTTGTTCCACCAAGACAACGCACCGTGCCACAAGTCGTTGAGAACGATGGCAAAAATTCATGAATTGGGCTTCGCTTTGCCCACCCACCGTATTCTCCAGATCTGGCCCCAGCGACTTTTTCTTGTTCTCAGACCTCAAAAGGATACTCGCTGGGGAAAAATTTGGCTGCAATGAAGAGGTGATCGCCGAAACTGAGGTCTATTTTGAGGCAAAACCGAAGGAGTACTACCAAAATGGTATCAAAAAATTGGAAGGTCGTTATAATCGTTGTATCGCTCTTGAAGGGAACTATGGTGAATAATAAAAACGAATTTTGACAAAAATGTGTTTTTCTTTGTTAGACCGGGGACTTATCAGCCAACCTGTTATTGATTGATTGGCGGTTACATTTTTGTCGAGATGAGCCGACTTAATTGGAGGCGGCTGTGAGACTCGACGGCTTCATTCTCTGCCTCAAACAAAAAACCCCCGCTTCGTTCAAGCTCAAGTTTGATACCAGAATACCGTAGCAAATTAACGAATTATTTCGACCATCTCTACGGAGATACTCCCCAACTTAAGAGTTTATGTGTCCAAGAGTTAATCTCTTAATATGCAAAATACTCTTTATTTTTTCTCAATAATTTACCGGTCTCATTATTGTATTAACAGAAAAAATTAATTTTCTATGTATCGCTTGTAAACGTGTCCATTCATTCATATTTCTTTAATTAACGATTGAACTTGTACGTAATCGAATATCGACAAATATGGCGAGTATTATTGAACTTACAAACCATAAACTCTGCACCACAAGGTTGTCCAGAGTAGGTTGAACCAAACCAACTATTATTACACTTTTAAATTCCAAGAAACATGCATTGAATATTAAGATCAAATTATATGGGGTGCTTAATATATTTTCGGTTGTCGCTAAGAATGAAGAATTGTGTCGGCAAAGAAACTATTCACGTGCGAGAGAGTTGAGTATGAAATGAAAACATTGACGAAAGATGGACATTGGACAAACTCTCTGGGCACCAAAAAAAAAAAAAACAAAGCCTATAGAACTTAAAATGACAACTGCTGTGATTGTTTTTTTTTTTCTTGTTCAGCAATGAGTTCAAGAATTTTGACAATTATGTTTCCCATGATTGTCATCATAAATAATATTTGTGCCATAAGCCTATGATATCTTTGGATAAATCAATATGTAAGTGTGAACCTAAATTAAAATTCCTCATAAGATTTGTCATAAAATTAATTCGAATACCTGGACGAAATTTACTTCCGACATTTGGTATATAAGAGTAAACTCATGGTATTTCCTCAATACATACTACTATTGCTGCTAGAACGTAGAACGTTCCTATCAAGCTATTCTCGAAGTTCTTTTGAAACTTTAATCAACGGAAAATGTTTATAAAGTTCTCAGTCCTTGTTCTATTAGCTGTCATTTGTTCTAATGCAGCGAATCCTGTTCATCAAAAATCGATTCTAAAAAGAAGGATATCAGCTCGTCAACAATTGGCGCCGACTCCTGCTCCTACTGGCTATCCTCCAGCTGGTGTTACTCCAGAAGTGCCATTTGATTTGCCTACAGAAACTCAACAACCTGATACTGTCTATGGTCCTCCTGAGACTGAACCAGATGTCATAATTCCTCCAACTGAGCAACCAGATGCTGTGTACGGCCCTCCAGAACAAGAAGAGCAAGAACCCGAAACGGTTTATGGTCCACCCACACAAACCGAACAGGAATCCCAACCCGATGCTGTATATGGGCCTCCGGAAACCGAATTGAATGCCACAGAATTTCCTGGGGAAGAAGTGTCCCAAGTGCAACCCTCTGTTGAGGTTGATGAAGAAGAAGAGGCTGAAGATGTTGATGAAGCTGAAGAAGAAGTATTGCTAAATGAAGATGGCACTGTCATAGCAATTTCCACCTCCTTTGATAATCCCAATGTTGAGGAAAAACCAGCACGTCTAGTTTATCAACGCTTTCCACAAAGACGACAATCTCCAACTTCTGTTCCAGCACGCTTGAGATTAGCTACTAAGCGCCAATTTTTCTAAGTAGAAGAATTTTGACGAGTTTTATTTACGTATTTTATATTATTGTTGATTGTGCCAAATCTTAGTTTTAAATGTCTATCCAAATATAAACACCAATGAACTATAAATGTATTTTTTACAAATGTATAGTGGCAAGAAAATGAAGAGTTTTGAAATTAGCCATCGATTCGATAACACTAGGTATAGAAATAAAACTTTTCTATAGAAATACAATTTTTCTATACAAATAAAATTTAGACAAAATTTTCTAAAGAAATAAAATTTTAACAAAACTTTCTAAAGAAATAATATTTTGCCAAATTTTCTATAAAAATAGAAATTTGACAACATTTTCTATATAAATAAAATTTTGACAAAATTTTCTATGGAAATAAAATGTTGACAAAATTTTCTATGGAAATAAAATTTTGACAAAATTTTCTATAGAAATAAAATTTTGACAAAATTTTCTATAGAAATAAAATTTTGACAAAGTTTTCTATGGAACAAAAATTTTGACTTTTTCTATAGAAATTAAATTTTGACAAAATTTTCTATAGAAATAAAATTGTAAAAAAAATTTCTATAGGAATAAAATTTTGACAAAATTTTCTATAGAAATAAAATTGTAAAAAAAATTTCTATAGAAATAAAATTTTGACAAAATTTTCTATAGAAATAAAATTTTGACAAAATTTTCTAAAGAAATAATATTTTGCCAAATTTTCTATAATAAATAGAAATTTAACAAAATTTTCTATAGAAATAAAATTTTGATAAAATTTTCTATGGAAATAAAATTTTGACAAACATTTCTATATTCGTAGAAATAAAATTGTGATAAAATTTTTATAGAAATAAAATTTTGACAAAATTTTCTTTACAAAATAAAATTTTGACAAAATTTTCTATGGAACAAAAATTTTGACATTTTCTATAGAAATAAAATTTTGACAAAATTTTCTATAGAAATAAAATTGTAAAAAAAAATTCTATAGGAATAAAATTTTGCCAAAATTTTCTATGGAACAAAAATTTTTACAAAATTTTCTATGGAACAAAAATTTTGACATTTTCTATAGAAATAAAATTTTGACAAACTTTTGTATAGAAATAAAATTTTGACAAAATTTTCTATGGAACAAAAATTTTGACATTTTCTATAGAAATTAAATGTTGACAAAATTTTCTATAGAAATAAAATTTTGACAAAATTTTCTTTAGAAATAAAATGTTGACAAAATTTTCCCTAGAAATAAATTTTTGACAAATTTTTCTATAGAAATAAAATTTTGACAAAATTTTCTATAGAAATAAAACATTGACAAAATTTTCTATAAATTCATCTTTATCTTTAAAAAAATTACTTTTACTCTACTCGTGTTAGGTCTATCAAAGTCCAATGTTAAAATAAGTTCTCCATTTTTGCAGATGTACACTCAAAAAAAAGTTTACTTGGACCCAAAGATTTTGACCTTCCTTTAAGGATTTTGGTACAGATTCCGAGCCAAAGATGCGGCTTCATTAAAATAAATACATTTTTTAGGGACCTCCCTGGCTTTAAATCTAGGATCGATAAAATTAAAATTGGATACAGATCTCATTCATCGATTTTTATACCCTTCGCCACACTGTGGAACAGGGTATTATAAGTTAGTGCATATGTTTGCAACGCCCAGAAGGAAACGAGATAGACACATGGTGTCTTTGGCAAAAATGATCAGGGTGGGCTCCTGAGTCGATAAAGCCATGTCCGTCTGTCCGTGAACACATTTTGTAATCAAAGTCTAGGTCGCAGTTTTAGTCCAATCGACTTCAAGTTTGGCACAAGTATGTGTTTTAGCTCAGAATAGAACCCTATTGATTTTGGAATAAATCGGTCCAGATTTAGATATAGCTCCCATATATATATTTCGCCCGATATGGACTTATATGGCCCCAGAAGCCAGAGTTTTAACCTAATTTGCTTAAAATTTTGCACAGGAAGAACAATTAGTACTATTGTCAAGTGTGCCAAATTTTATTGAAATCGGTTCAGATTTAGATATAGCTCCCATATATCTTTCGCCCAATATGGACTAATACGGTCCCAGAAGCCAGAGTTTTACCCCAATTTGGTTGAAATTTTGTACTAGGAGTACTATTAGTAATGTAGTCAAGTGTACCAAATTTTATTGAAATCGGTTCAGATTTAGATATAGCTCCCATATATATCTTTCGCCCGATATGGACTAATATGGTCCCAGAAGCCAGAGTTTTACCCCAATTTAGTTGAAATTTTGCACTAGGAGTACAATTAGTAGTGTAGTCAAGACTGCAAAATTTTATTGAAATCGGTTTAGATTTAGATATATCTCCCATATATATCGTTCGCCCGATTTACACTCATATGACCACAGTGGCCAATCTTTTACTCCGATTTAATTCAAATTTTGCACAGGGAGCAGAATTGGCATTGTACCTATCATAGACCCATCTTTTAGTATACCGATCGGCTTAGAATTAAATTCTGAGTCGATTTAGCGATGTCCGTCTGTCTGTCTGTCCGTCCGTCTGTATATGTAATTTTGTGCACAAAGTACAGCTCGCAATTTAAGTCCGATCGTCCTCAAATTTGGCATAGGGCCGTTTCATGGGACAGAGACAATCGCTATTGATTTTGGAAACAATCGGTTCAGATTTAGATATAGCTACCATATATATTTATCCCCGATGTGGTCATAGTGTGTTTATCGACTTATTTTCTTGAAATACCGTACATCCAAATATTTTATGAATCTCGAAAATCTTGCAAAATATCAGCCAAATCGGTTCAGATTTAGATATAGCTCCCATATATATCTTTCGTCCTATTTAGACTCATATGACCACAGAGGCCAAAGTTTACTACCGATCTTTGTGAAATTTTGCACAGAGGGTAGAATTGACATTCTACCAATGCTTGGTAAATTTGATTGAAATCGGTTCAAATTTAGATATAGCTCCCATATATATCTTTCGTCCGATTTAACTTATATGGCCACAAAAGCCAGAGTTTTGCCGTGATTTGCTTCAAATTTTGCACAAGGGGTACGTTTAATAGTATCGTTAAGTGTGTTAAATTTTGTTAAAATCGGTTCAGATTTAGATGTAGCTCCCATATATATATTTCGCCCGATATGCACTAATATGGGCCCAGCAGCCAGAGTTTTATACCGATTTGCTTGAAATTTTGTACAAACATAACACTTAATCGTATAGTCGAATGCGCAAAATTTGATTGAAATCGGTTCAGATTTAGATATAGCTCCCATATATATCTGTCGCCCGATAAGGACTAATATGGTCCTAAAAGCCAGAGTTTTGGCCCAATTTGGTTGAAATTTTGCACTAGGGGTACAATTAGTAGTGCAGTTACGTGTGCAAAATTTGGTTGAAATTGGTTCAGATTTGAATATATCTCCCATATATAGCTTTCGCCCGATTTACACTCATATGACCACAGAGACCAATTTTTAACTCCGATTTAGTTGAAATTTTACACAGGGAGTAGAATTAGCATTGTAGCTATGCGTGCCAAATTTGGTTGAAATCGGTTCAGATTTAGATATAGCTCCCATATATATGTTGTTCTGATTTCGACAAAAATGGTCAAAATACCAAAATTTTCCTTGTAAAATCGCCACTGCATAGTCGAAAAATTGTAAAAATGACTCTAATTTTCCTAAACTTCTAATACATATATATCGAGCGATAAATCATAAATAAAGTTTTGCGAAGTTTCCTTAAAATTGCTTCAGATTTAAATGTTTCCCATATTTATACCCTTCACCACTACTGTGGTACAGGGTATAATAAGTTTGTGCATTTGTATGTAACGCCAAGAAGGAAAAGTCTGAGACCCATCGTTTAGTATACCGATCGTCTTAGAATTAAATTCTGAGTCGATTTAGCGATGTCCGTCTGTCTGTCTGTCTGTCTGTCTGTCCGTCTGTCTGTCTGTTGATGTATTTTTGTGTGCAAAGTACAGCTCGCAGTTTTAGTCCGATTGTCCCAAAATTTGGTATAGGGTCCTGTTTCGGCTCAAAGACGATCCCTATTGATTTTGGAAAAAATCGGTTCAGATTTAGATATAGCTGCCATATATATTTTTCACCGATCTGGTCATAATTGGCGTGTATATCAACCGATCTTCCTCAAATTCCGTACATCCGAATATTTTATGACTCTCGAAAAGCTTGCAAAATATCAGCCAAATCGGTTCAGATTTAGATATAGCTCCCATATATAGCTTTCGCCCGATTTACACTCATTTGCCCACAGAGGCCAATTTTTTGCTCCGATTTAGTTGAAATTTTGCACAGGGAGTAGAATTAGCATTGTAGCTATGCGTGTCAAATTTGGTTGAAATCGGTTCAGATTTAGATATAGCTCCCGTATATAGCTTTCGCCCGATTTACACTCAAATGACCACAGAGGCCAATTTTTTGCTCCGATTTAGTTGAAATTTTGCACAGGCAGTATAATTAGCATTGTAGCTATTCGTGCCAAATTTGGTTGAAATCGGTTCAGATTGAGATATAGCTCCCATATATAGCTTTCGCCCGATTTACACTCATATGACCACAGAGGCCAATTTTTAACTCCGATTTAGTTGAAATTTTGCACAGGGAGTAGAATTAGCATTGTAGCTATACGTGCCAAATTTGATTGAAATCGGTTCAGATTTAGATATATCTCCCATATATAGCTTTCGCCCGATTTACACTCATATGACCACAGAGGCCAATTTTTAACTCCGATTTAGTTGAAATTTTGCAGAGGGAGTAGGTTAGGTTAGGTTAGGTTAGGTTAAAGTGGCAGCCCGATTAAGATTCAGGCTCACTTAGACTATTCAGTCCATTGTGATACCACATTAACTAAAAGTACCTATTACATATGGGCACTTCTAGTTTTAACCGCTGAACCTTCTTGATTATTTTTCTTTGTTGAACCAACCAGATTGTTCCAAAAATATTAGCAGACTGCTTAAGTTAACGTTTTCCAGATCCGCCAGTAATCTGAAGCTATATGCTCCTAAAAGTTGCTTGCGCTTTACACAAAATGCAGGACACTCACACAAGAGGTGTTTAATTGATTCTTTTTCCTCCGCATCATGACAGCTCATACAATAGTCATTATACTTCGCGCCAATAGTTTTTGCAAAATCTCCTATCAGGCAGCGACCCGTTATAGCAGATATCAGGAGTGATACCTGACGTCTCGACAACATTAGCATATCTAGTGTGCGGTTTAAGTTGAAATGGGGCCATATTTGCTTGGTGTCGTTACAACCCTTGCAATTCTCCCATCGAACATTTGCCATCGTAACAGCCTTCTCACGCAGCATGAGCTTGCAGGTAGCTAGGGGCATACCAACAAATTCTAGTTCCCCTGGAATATGTAAGGTAGTTGTTGTTGTTGTTGTAACAGTTTATTGTGATCTCATCCATTTCATGTTATACGCTTGGTACATCAGCTTGTTGGCAGATCAAGGAACTCTGCGACTAAGATGGGGTGTGTCCAGAGTGATCTGGTGGTAAGTCGGGTTGGTTTGGCTGGGCAAGAGAAAAGATGACGCGTGTCGTGTGGCCCTTGGTTGCAAATTGGACAAACGTCAGCTACGCTGCTATCAATCACCGATAAGTAGGAATTGAGGCGGCTGCACTTGCCTGATCTTAATTGGGCCAAAACTACCCTAGTCTGCCGTGGGAGGTCTCTTTCCTCCGGTGCTATGGGCGGTGGTCGGACTCCAAGAACAGGATTAACCTTGTAGCTTCTCACCGCTTCAGCTACAGTATCCTCATGAATCCTGTTCAAACCTGCCTGGTACGCTGCTTGATCTAGAGGCTCTCTTTTATAGCGCTGGATCTCGCGCTCTAGATTATGTATATCAACCCTTACGTTCCTGGGTGGTGGTTGTGTATCCATAAGATGGTGGTTTGGATGATTACTGCGATAACAACCCAGGAGATACTGCTTTGACAACATGTAGTTGTGTCTTCGCACAGGGATGATCTTTGTCTCCACATAAAGGTGATCCAGGGGTGTGCTGCGGAGACACCCAGTCGCAGTTCTAAGAGCAGCGTTCTGGCAGGTTTGTATGTTATTCCACTGCGAATCACTGGTCTGCGGTGTCCACACTGGCGCTGCATAGTTTACCACTGACCGGCCAATTGCCTTATAAGTAGTTAGCAAGGTTTCTTTGTCCGCACCCCAAGTACTGCCGGCTAGTGACTTGAGGACCTTGTTTCTACCACGGAGCTTATTACAAATTGCAGTGGCATGGGCAGATGACCTAAAAAGGCTGTCGAATGTGACCCCAAGAATCTTGGGGTAATTTGTGGTCGGAATTATTACTCCATCGACTCTGATATTCAACTGCCTGCGCACTTCTGCCGTCCATGTAGTAAATAGTGTGGCTGAGGATTTGGTGGGGGATATCCTCAAGTTTCTCGCAGTGAAATAACTGGTAAGATTAGCTATGTAGACGTTCAACCGATCGCAAATGTCATCAACATTGGGCCCAGATGCCAAGATTGTACAGTCATCCGCATATGATACAATCTCGACGCCGTCAGGAGGGGGTGGAATCGAGGACATGTAGAGGTTAAACAGTGCCGGAGATATCACCCCACCTTGGGGAACTCCCTGTTTAACTCTACGCGGTCTTGACTTTCTGTCCCTGAATTCCACGTACGACTGGCGTCCACACATATAATTCAGCACCCAACGCTTCGCTCCTGCCGGTAGGGACGTATTCTCGATGTCCTCAAATAATGTGGCATGGTTGACAGTATCGAATGCTTTCGATAGGTCAAGCGCCACGAGGACCGTCCTGTGACACGGCCTGGGCTGGTTAAGTCCCTTATTAATATGTGTCGAAATGGCATGTAAGGCTGTTGTCGTACTATGTACCTTACGGAATCCATGTTGATGGTGGGCAGCTGGAAAATTCTCCACAAGGCTGGGGAGGAGTAATGCCTCAAGTGTCTTGGCTACTGGCGACAGAAGGGATATCGGTCTGTACGATTCACCTTTGCTCGAATCTTTGCCCGGTTTCAGTAGTGGAATCACCCTTCCCATTTTCCAGACATCGGGTATAATGTGTGATTCCAAAGACAAATTGACGAGTCTGGTCAGGTACTCAACTCCCAGTATTCCCAGATGCTTCAGCATTAGCATTGAAATTCCGTCAGGGCCCAGCGCCTTAGATGGTTTCGCGCTGTTGATGACATTGGTAACTTCGGCTGCAGTAAATTGTGGTGTGTCATCGGCTCGGAGACCACGTACACGACGGGTGGCTCTCCTTTCCGCTCTATCACTCTCGGGATGCTCGACAAACTGTCGGTTGAAGTATTTGGCGCACCTCTTCGGATCAGTCACAGTCACGTCGCCAAATGTGACTGAAATCCCATCATCCCTTGTGGAGGGGTTCGAGAGGGCTCTAACTGTTGACCACAATTTACCAGTTCCTGTTCCTAAGTTACATTGCTTCAGGTGCTCTAACCAAGTGTTCCGCTTGTGCTCGTCGACTATCTTACTAATCTCTAGATTTAGTTCTCTGATTCTAGGATCAGCAGGGTTAGCACGACGGCGTTCATCACGCTCGTCTGCGAGTCCCGCCGCTTCGGCTGGGAAGTTGGGCCTCACCTGGGCAATTCGACCAGCGGGTATGAAGCGAGCGGCTGCTGCGTTGATGATGTCCCGGAACTCCCTCTGGGCAACATGAACATGTAAGGGGGACGGGAGCTCACGGAAGCGGCGATCGGTGTATTCTCTGAAGCCTTCCCAGTTGGCTTTCTTTTGGTTAATAAACGTCCGGCGTTCAGAGGTTATGAAATCGGAGGGTCGGTTGATGGTGAGAATTATGGGGAGGTGGTCCGAACCCAATGAAATGACGGGTTGCCAGGAGACGTCATTTATCAGACCAGGCGATGCTAACGATAAGTCTGGCGAACTGCTGCAGTCACCCATAATTCTCGTGGGGGCCTCTTCGTTCACCGTGCAAAATGTGGAGTCGTCTATCTGCTCTGCCAAAGCTATGCCCCTCTGGTCATTACCCAGGAGAGAATGCCAAAGTTCATGGTGGGCATTAAAATCTCCTAGAACCAATCGGTTATGCCCGCTCAACAACCACTCAATGTTTGGGCTATAACCAGGAGCACAGCTACCAACCGGCGGTATGTACACATTGTATAGCTCTATCTCGGCAGCCCCACACTTAACTGCTACCCCCATACATTCCATGTACGGGTCATTAGTGTCTAGCACAAGCGTGATAGGTCTATACTGCACGGAACGGTGTAATATGAAAGCCAGGCCACCACCTCCATTTCTTGTGCGATCCTTCCGTAGGACATTGTACCCATCACAATGTCGTAGGCTGCAGGTGGGATTCAGCTTTGTTTCCTGGATCGCCGCGACCCTTATCCTTTTCCGATTCATAAAGTCTACGATCTCACTAATCTTACCACGGAGCCCGTTGCAATTAAATTGCAAAAATGATGCACTCTCCGGAACTGGTACAACAATATTCGGTGTAAGATGCTGCGGCGGAGAATATTGTTGTGCGGGAGAAGTCGGTGGGGTCACATAATCAGATGACCCACTGCTGCTGTCATTGGCACAGCATCCTGCCACGAAGTCAGTTTGACTATACTCCCGCAGCGATGTTAGGCCGGAGCAATTCCGGAAGTGCACCCATTCCATGCACCGGTTACACCTCACCGAAACCGAGCGATGGTGAATTCGATTTCGGCAGACGGCACAGTACCATGGTCCGGGGTTTTCCTCTATCCCGGCTCGGACCAAAAGCAGGCGGAGAAGGCTCCCCGGGATGCACCTTCTCCAACACGAAAAAATGGACGAGACAACACGTACACTGAGGTGGCAGCCGCTGGCCGATGGCTGGTATCCATCGGGTCAATCCGGTGCGTAGAACCCGCCGCCGTGGGATTGTAAGGTAGTCCCTAGCCTTGCCAACTCATCCGCTTCGCAGTTCCCCGGTATGTTCCTATGGCCAGGCACCCATATTAGGTGAATATTGTACTGCTCAGCCATCTCATTGAGAGATTTGCGGCAATCGATGGCCGTTTTCGAGTTGAGGAACACAGAGTCCAAGGATTTTATTGCAGGTTGACTGTCTGAGTATATATTAATGCCCACAATTTTTGGAACATTACTTCTCAGCCAATTCGCCACCTCTCTTATTGCTAATATTTCAGCCTGAAAAACACTACAGTGATTAGGTAATCTTTTCGCTATTTGAAGTTCCAGATCACTAGAATATACTCCGAAACCCACTTGTCCATCCAATTTGGAGCCATCAGTGTAGAAATCTATATATTCTTTATTCCCCGGGGTCTGTGTGCACCACGCCTCACTGTTGGGGATTAGAGTCTCAAACTTTTTGTCGAAAAGTGGACTCGCCAAAGTGTAATCCACTACGTTAGGCACATCTGACATTATTTTGAGGACAGAACTGTGACCGTAACCATTTTCCGACCACACCGATAGTTCGCGCAACCGCACAGCCGTTGTTGCAGCTGACTGTTTGGCCAAAATGTCTAAAGGCAATAGATGCATCATGACATTAAGGGAATTTGTTCCTGTCTTGCTGAATGCGCCTGAAATACACAAACACGCCATACGCTGAACTTTATCTAAACCAGTCGGTTTCTGAAGTGCCGGCCACCAGACTACAACACCATATAGCATTATAGGTCTAACCACTGCCGTGTATAGCCAATGCACAATTTTTGGTTTTAGTCCCCACTTTTTTCCTATTGCCTTTTTGCACGAGTACAAAGCTACAGTTGCCTTCCTCGCCCTTTCTTCAATATTAAGCTTAAAGTTCAGCTTCCTGTCCAAAATAACGCCAAGGTATTTTGCACAATCACCAAAGGGAATTTCAATACCCCCTAAGGAAATAGGCCTAACCGTGGGAGTTTTGCGATCTTTGCAGTACATGACTAATTCTGTCTTTGCAGGATTTACCCCAAGACCATTGTCTTTCGCCCATTGTTCAGTCATCCGGAGGGCCCTCTGAATAATATCTCTGATTGTGGATGGGAATTTTCCCCTTACTGCCAGAGCTACATCATCTGCGTATGCCACCACTTTTATCCTTTCTTTTTCTAGAGTAACGAGAAGGCTATTTATAGCAACATTCCAAAGAAGAGGTGATAGAACTCCTCCTTGGGGAGTGCCTCTGTTCACATACTTTTGTATGTTTGCTTGTCCTAGTGTGGCTGAAATACGTCTCTTCATTAGCAGTTCGTCTAACAGCCTGAGTATACATGGATCAACATTCAGAGTTGTCAGTCCATTTAATATCGAGCTCGGATGGACATTATTGAACGCCCCTTCGATGTCTAGAAACGCCACTATTGTGTATTCTTTGACAGATAGTGAGCTTTCAATAAAGCTGACTAGTTCATGTAGTGCGGTCTCAGTAGACCTGCCCTTCGAGTATGCATGCTGTCGTTTCGTGAACAAACTTGAATCGATGCTTGTTCTAAGATAAATATCTATCATCCTCTCCAGAGTCTTAAGTAGGAATGAGGATAAGCTGATTGGTCGGAAATCCTTCGCCCTCGAGTGAGAGGCTTTTCCCGCTTTAGGTATGAAAACGACTTTTGTTTCCCTCCACTTTCCTGGGATATATGATAAGTTGATACATCCTTTATATATCACCGACAACCAGGGGATAATTTTGTCAGTTACAGCTTGTAACTCCGCCGGAGTAATTCCATCAGGTCCAGGGGATTTGAATGGTCCAAAGCTATTTAGCGCCCATCTTATTCTAGTTTCCGATACAATTTCCTCGACAGGAAATGACCGCTGAGCAACTGTGGCACCGCCAGTACATGGTTCAACCGTCTGATTTCCAGGAAAATGTGTGTCCAATAGTACCTCCAGCGTCTCCTCACTGGACGTTGTCCAATTGCCCTCCGATGTTTTAATGAAACCTGGAGCGGAGTTGGTGGATGCTAGAACCTTCCGTAGTCTGGAAGCCTCGGACGTATTCTCAATACTGCTGCAGTAAGCATTCCAAGAGTTATGCTGAGCCTTTCTCAGTTCTCGCTTGTATCCTCTCAGATTCTTCTTGTAAGCGTCCCAGTCCTCAGGGGCTCTGGTGGACTTTGCCTTGTTAAAGAGCTTCTTGCAGGATTTCCTCATATTACTTAATTCCGTAGACCACCATGGTGGTCGATGTTTCCCCCTTGGCTTTCCTCTAGGGCATGCAGCTTTCAGTGAGATGTTGAAGGCCTTAGTAATCCGCTCCACTGCGTGTTCGATATCTTGCACATTTCTCATATTTGTCTCTGTTATTTCCGGTATCATCATATTGAACGATTCCCTATACCTATTCCAGTCAGCTTTCCTAACATTTGGCGGAAATATGATCTTGGTGATATGAACATCAAATTTGAAACTGATGTAGCGATGATCTGAGAAGCTGTGTTCACTTAAAACCTGCCACTCAGATATCATTTCATTCAGTTCTTGCGAGGCCAAGGTGATGTCCAAAACCTCTTGCCTGTTTTTAGTGACAAAGGTTGGGACATCTCCCTTGTTGCAAACTACCAGATTAGTACGCAAAATAAACTCTATTAGCGACTCTCCCCTTGCATTAGTATCACTACTTCCCCATATACTATGATGTGCATTCGCATCGCATCCCATAATGAGTTTCGCCTTTGTTTTCAGTGACTCCTCCACTAAGGTCTTAACGGCATATGGAGGCATCTCCCTGTCATGTCCCATGTAGACCGAAGATACCCAATATTTGCATTTGGCTATTTCTAAACTTGCAACGACAGTGTCTGTATTGCACATTGAAGGAAGCAGAAACAAGTTGAGCTCGTTTTTAGCAATTATACAGGCTCGATTCACATCATTACCAGTATACTGCAATAGTTTGAACCCCGGAGTACTTAATTCACATATTTTGTTTTTATAAACATATGGTTCTTGAATAAGAACTATATCTATGTCCCCTTTCATCAGGAGAACTTTTAAGGCAGCACATGCAGCCTTACAATGATGAAGATTTATCTGGAGGATCCGTAGGACCATCGAGATTTTCAACAACCGTCACATCAGCCGCTTCAATCGAGTCATCAAGAATGTCCTCTTCAGAGATATCGGTGACTCTCGCAATAACCATAGGTTCAACTTTGGTGAGTTCTGAGGCAGTAGAAGCCTCCCCACGCATACGGTATCTATCCATGTCTTCAAATGTCTTGGTATCCCCCTCGACTTCGCAAGAGGATCCGCTTACTTCTGATTCAGACAGAGGCTTGTCCATTTCTGAATCCTTTAGCTGATCGTTTTTATACACCTTCATTTGGATATAATGAAAGCCATAACATACACGGCCCTGGGACTTTGCTAGATGTGGCAAAGACTGAGTGTTCAATATAAACACTGCATGCCGTCTTGGCCCATCCACTTCATCCAAGCGGCCAACCTTCCAATCAGCTGTTGGAAGATCTGGATTGCATTGTTTCAGTCTATTTAAAATAGATTCAGGGTCAGGAGGGTTTGCAGGTATCCACGCATGTGCTCTTGGTCTAGCCGGTATGTCTTTCTTCTCGACTAACTCTAGAGCAGCTCCTTCCCAAACTTCACCAATTAGTATCAGAGCAGCTTTAAAACATTCTATAGACCTCTGGTCCTCAAATGCGACTAGCTTAAATCGTCCTTGATACCAACCAGCCTCTTGGTGTCGAGGATCTGGGCCGGGAAACTTTTCCAGCACCTGTGAGTAGACGCCAGACAAAGCATTCTCAATTTCCCCCCATTTTTGCTTTGGAACCATACCGTCCAATGCTTCTTTATTTATGATAGCCATCACAAGGCTGTCTTTAGCAACTGAGGCAAACGATCGTTGATCCCTTTTGGAGGATGGCAGCTCATCCGGCTATCGTTCCCTTTTGCCAGCCTCAAGAATTCCTTGAGCCCATTTTAAGGAATCGCTTTGTTTAGCCGACAACGTGCTTGGGTCGACTGATCCTAATTTCTTTAGGATAAACAAAGCATTTCTGCGTACTTTGAATCTCTTTCGTGAGGGATTACCTCCTTTTGATGCCGTTACCTTGGAAAAGGTCCGACTTGTCAAATTTTCGCATTAGAATTAGCATAGAATTAGCATTGTAGCTATGCGTGCCAAATTTGGTTGACATCGGTTCAGATTTAGATTTAGCTCCCATATATATGTTTTTCTGATTTCGACAAAAATGGTCAAAATACCAACATTTTCCTTGTAAAATCGCCACTGCTTAGTCGAAAAGTTGTAAAAATGACTCTAATTTTCCTAAACTTCTAATACATATATATCGAGCGATAAATCATAAATAAACTTTTGCGAAGTTTCCTTAAAATTGCTTCAGATTTAAATGTTTCCCATATTTTTTTACTAACATTGTGTTCCACCCTAGTGCATTAGCCGACTTAAGTTTTGAGTCTATAGATTTTGTAGAAGTCGATCAAATTCTGTCCAGATCGAGTGATATTTAAATGTATGTATTTGGGACAAACATTTATATATAGCCCTCAACATATTTGACGGATGTGATATGGTATCGAAAATTTGGATCTACAAAGTGGTGCAGGGTATAATATAGTCGGCCCCGCCCGACTTTAAACTTTTCTTACTTGTTTATTCTCTGTTTGCGATATATTAATAAAGATATTCATGTACAAACAAATTCCAGTTTCAAAATCCAAATTATGCCAAGTACTTCAAAGTAAAAACTGTTTTCTTAATGCTAAAAAAAACTTTAAACCAAAGATGCAAATCCTTAAAATAAGTCCTAGCCTATATTCAGTACGTCAGTTGAGTTAAAGACCATTTCTTTAAATTATAAATGTTTTTCTTTATTTTAAGGAACATTTGCCTTACTTCAAAGATCTACAACTTCAACAGAGGGACGCAAAATTTCAAGATATGAGTCCTAAATTTAATGAAAAAATTTTTTGAAGCAAGGATTAAAAACTTTCTTTTAATTAAAATGTCATTATTTTAAAGAATTTTGTCCTTAGCATTGCGTAAATTTCGAGTCCTAAAATTTAAGTTGCATAATCTTCCATATTAGGTCAATATTTTTTTCAGTGTAGTAACTTTCTCTTGTAAATGCAAATTAAAGTTGTTAAAACATTTAAATTTTCGACACATTTTGACATTTACGCTCAAAAATTATCGCTAATAGGAGAGATGATTATATATAATATAGTAAATACTGAAATAAACATCTAAAGTAAAATAATAAAACATTTTCATACCAACAACAAAAATTTTGTCAAAAACTTCAAAATAATATTTCTTAATTTGGTAGATTTTTAATACAATTTTCTTCAAATTGTGATAGATTATTTTTGGCACAAATGGCCATCACGAGTGGACAACATTGAAGTAACAGGTTGGCTGATAAGTCCCCGGTCTGACACATAGATGGCGTCGCTAGTATTAAATGCATATTATTTTTATATAGTACCAACCTTCAAATGATTCGTGTCAAAATTTGACGTCTGTAAGTTTGTTAGTTTGTGAGATAGAGCGTCTTTTGTGAAGACACTTTTGTTATTGTGAAAAAAAATGGAAAAAAAGGAATTTCGTGTGTTGATAAAATACTGTTTTCTGAAGGGAAAAAATACGGTGGAAGCAAAAACTTGGCTTGCTAATGAGTTTCCGGACTCTGTCCCAGAGAAATCAACAATAATTGATTGGTATGCAAAATTCAAGCATGGTGAAATGAGCACGGAGGACGGTGAACGCAGTGGACGCCCGAAAGAGGTAGTTAACGACGGAAACATCAAAAAAATCCACAAAATGATTTTGAATGACCGTAAAATGAAGTTGATCGAGATAGCAGAGGCCTTAAAGATATCAAAGGGACGTGTTGGTCATATCATTCATCAATATTTGGAAATTCGGAAGCTCTGTGCAAAATGGGTGCCCTCACGGGCGAGCTCACATTTGACCAAAAACAACAACGTGTTGATGATTCTGAGCGGTGTTTGCAGCTGTTAACTCGTAATACACCCGAGTTTTTCCGTCGATATGTGACAATGGATGAAACATGGCTCCATCACTACACTCCTGAGTCCAATCGACAGTCGGCTGAGTGGACAGCGACCGGTGAACCGTCTCCGAAGTGTGGAAAGATTAAAAAGTCCGCTGGCAAAGTAATGGCCTCTGTTTTTTGGGATGCGCTTGGAATAATTTTTATCGATTAGCTAGAGAAGGGAGAAACCACCAACAGTGACTATTATATGGCGTTATTGGAGCGTTTGAAGGTCGAAATCGCGGCAAAATGGCCCCATAGGTAGAAGAAAAAAGTGTTGTTCCACCAAGACAACGCACCGTGCCACAAGTCATTGAGAACGATGGCTAAAATTCATGAATTGGGCTTCGAATTGCTTCCCCACCCGCCGTATTCTCCAGATCTGGCCCCCAGCGACTTTTTCTTGTTCTCAGACCTCAAAAGGATGCTCGCAGGGAAAAATTTGGCTGTAATGAAGAGGTGATCGCCAAAACTGAGGCCTATTTTGAGGCAAAAGCAAAGGAGTACTACCAAAATGGTATCAAAAAAGTCGAAGGTTGTTATAATCGTTGTATCGCTCTTGAAGGGAACTATGTTGAATAATAAAAACGAATTTTGACAAAAAAATGTGTTTTCTTTGTTAGACCGCGGACTTATCAGCCAACATGTTAGAATTTTTATTGTAATAGCAGCAAAAAATTTTTGATATTCTTCCCGAGTCATTACTTTTAATATATATACATCCTAACATGTTTAAGCATAATTTTCACTTTACAGGAACTTCTTTTGAGGTAACACTGACTCGAAAGTCTCACTTTATTTCTGTATAGAAACGGTACATTGACTCCTATAAAAATGGAGAAAAAAATAAGTTACACATAATAGAAAAGCCATTCAACAGCATTATGTGGCAAGAAAAATTTTAGTTTGATGGCAACCCTGCTATGTAACTGAACAACAAAGTACCGGAAAATACTTCGAATTTTAAGTAACCTGTGGGAAGGCAGGAGGATACCATTCGGAACCCTGAACATGTATACGGACGGATCAAAGATGGAGGAAGGAACGGACAGCGGAATCTATTGCAGTGAACTAGGAATAAGGGAGTCTTACACGCTGTATAGTGATTGCAGTATTTTGCAGGCTGAGATTTCTGCGATCACAAAGGCTGCTGAATCGCTGTTGATGAGACCGTTATTCAGAAGCGACTCAGCTTCTTCATCGAGAACTGAAGGTTCTCACTGAACAGCATAATATAACTCTGTGCTGGGTACCTGGGCACTGTGAGATAATAGGAAATGAGGGAGTGAATGTGCTGGTTACGGAGGGCGTTCGTGGAACGAATAATGTCCTAACGGACGTATTTCCTCCGCTATCTTCTTATCATTAAAGGATAGAGGTAAAATATGATTTACTATGGCGAAGACGCTGGGTCTCTTCGGATGATTGCGAGCAAACCAAGTTGATATGGGACGAAAAGAAACGTAGGAACTGCGAAATTTTAATGTCGATGAATTGCGGCCATTGAATGGCATCATAACAGGACATAACACACTTGGGAAACACATGGTAAGCCTTAAAGATGATGCTATCTATAGATGGTGCCTGGACCCGGATGTTACGGAGGACTCGTACCACTTCCTGTGCCAGTGTTTAGCATTATCATTTAGAAGAAACAAGCTACTGGGCCCCGTTTTCTTTCAGGCTCTCACTGATCTGCGGGAGTGCAGATTAAGGAACATACTTACATTCATCAGGGCCTCTGGTTGGTTAGTCTAAGATTTATTTTAAAGAGAACGAGCAGGTGGAAGTTCTGGGACTATTCCAAAGGGGAAGATGGAAAGATCACATCGAGGACTCACAGTGGACCTATATTGGTCTAAGTGGACATCAATTCAACAGAAAATTGATGAAAATTGATCCTCTACAACCTAACCTAGCTCCTTGACATTTCTGTATATCTCAAGGCTTCCCTAAGCGGTTTCACTGTAAAAAGAAACACCATTTGAACACGTCTATTAAAGAAGAACCACTGTCATTGAGCTATACATTGAATCGGGCATAATAGAAAAGCCCATCACTGCGGTATCACAATAGACTGAATAGTCCAAATGAGTCTGAAATAAAGGACTGCCCTTATACCTGACATAACCTAACCTAACAAACGGCTAATGCATTCATACATACATACCTATTTCCATTTCCGGGGAAGTGGGAATTTTTTCTCAAATTTCCCGTGATTCCGCTCAAAGATAATCTTACCATTTCCGGGGAAAAAACACCCATATACCACATTATACTGGCAAACTATTGTTACTGTCGTAATGCGTAAGCAAAGCGTCACCACCAACTCTTGGGAAATTCTTATAAATTTAATATCAAAACAATATCCAATATCACATGAAAATGAACACATTTGACCAATTATTGGTGTGACTAACGCACAATGGACAATGAAGGTTAGATTGTCATTTTGGAAGTGCGTTGAATACATAATTTCATGTTTTGTATTTAATGCGCTCCAAACGAATAAATCGAACAGTTTACATTAAACATTGCAATCGAACGGAATATCTAAACATTTGCTGGAACTGAAAATTACAATTAATTGTCGAAAAGTAATAGGACTGTAACAATGCGTCAAGTGTATTGCGTATTGATAGCTGTGTTAACAGTGGCGATAGCATTGGCCGAGCCTGGAGTGCGTTTTCCTGGAGCAAGTAATAGCAAAATTGTATCTAGACCAAGACCTGTTAAACAGCAATTAGCTCCATATCCTGCGGCAGGACTTAAACCAGAACCTCCATTTGATTTACCCAATGAGCAGCCTCAAATTGAATATTTACCTCCAGAACCTGAGCTAGTATATGGACCACCCGAAGATATTTATGGTCCTCCGGAAATAACATATGGACCACCAGAACCACCGGCACCAACTTATGGAACACCAGCTGAAACATATGGTCCTCCACCAGCGGAAACATATGGCCCACCGGCTATAACTTATGGACCACCCGAATCGACTTATGGTCCTCCTGATTTAACATATGGGTCTCCATCGTCCAGCGAATCACAAAGTACTATTGTAACTTTAAATGCTCCATTGGAGACAACGGCCCAATTTAGTTTACCACGTCCCAATAAACCAACAAGTTTTCGACCACAATCTGCTGCTATTGTGAATGCTCCATTACAATTTACATTACCTCGACCCAATAAAGCTGTACAATTCCGGCCAAATCAGGGCTCGTTCAGACCACAATCGAACGCCATCATTAATGCCCCTTTAAGGCCAGTATCTCATCTCACCGTTCCCCGCCCGGAACGCGTCATTAATTTTCGGCCAAAGCCCTTTGCCGCCCAACAGCTATTTCCACAAACCCAACTAACGTTGCCACGTGTAGACCGTCCCATTGCCTTCCGACCAAGACGTCTTCCTATACAGCAGCAATCGAATAAATTTAGCCGTCCATTATCATCGAATATATTTGGTAGCTCATCGAACAATGGGCGATCCAGCCGACCATTATCCTCAAGTATTTTCCCAAATTAATAAGTATTTGGAGAAAAAATATAATATATACTCATTGTTAATTTGTTGATAATTTTATTTAATTTTTTAATAATATTTAAATTGGAATATTTTACTTCATATATTAAATTATATGCATTTTATTTCGACATTTGTATGGCTACAGTTTTGGGAGGGCATTTCAAAGAAATTCGAGGGTACATATGTTTTCGATAGAAAATGTTTGCAGGTTTGTTTTTTATCTATTTACCCTCCCAACATGTTTTGAATCTCACGGCCCTTCTAAGAATCCTCACCACTTCGTTTCATCAACAGTTGTATACGATATTTAACATCCAACATGCATACAAAAGGTTCAGGGTTCAGTCCCAGTTTTGACCGAACACCAAGAAAGTTGGTTTAAGTTCTCAGAGTTTCAAAAGTTCTCAAAGTGGTTTCACCGTAACGCCATTCGGACTCGGCTATAAAAAGGAGGTCATTGGAGTCAAACATGGAATAGGGCAACACTCAATAATAATACCCAACCTAATGACGGTGATGTACCAGCATCTGATACCTAACATAATGATGGTCAGGCACCAGCATCTTATCCTAGATCTAGGCAGTATGTTTGGAAAATATCACTTTATTCCATTTTTAATTTCGACAATCTTTTTATTAAGTACCTTTCACAATTGTATACGTTATTATAGGCTTGTTTTCCTTTAGTACTGAATACCCTAAGCCGTGACAGACTAAAAGAAAACAGAATACTCATTTATCCCGGACATGTCCAAAAACTGTGTAACACTGGCACCAACTGTTTAAAAACAATCGCAGAAAACAAGTGAAATCTTACATTTTTTATACCCTCCACCATATGATGGGGGTATATTAACTTTGTCATTCCGTTTGTAAAACATCGAAATATTTCTCTAAGACCCCATAAGCATATCCGTCCGTCTGTTGAAATCACGCTAACTTCCGAACGAAATGATCTATCGACTTGAAACTTGGCATAAGTAGTTGTTATTGATGTAGGTCGGGATGGTATTGCAAATGGGCAATATTGGACCACTTTTACGTATAGCCCCCATATAAAGCGACCCCCAGATTTGGTTTTCGGAGCCTCTTAGAGAAGCAAATTTCATCCGATCCGTTTGAAATTTGGTACGTGGTGTTAGTATATAGTTTATAATTATATATAGCCCCCATATAAACCGATCTCCAGATTTGACCTCCGGAAACTCTTGGAGGAGCAAAATTCATCCGATGCGGTTGAAACTTGGTACGTTGTGTTAGTATATGGTCCCTAATAACCATGCACACAATTTATCAATATCGGTCCATAATTACATGTAGCCCCCATATAAAGCGATCCCCAAATTTTAGCTCCGGAACCTCTTGGAGGAGAAAATTTCATCTGATCCGGCTGAAATTTGGTACGAGGTGTAAGTATATAACAACCGTGCAAAAATTGGTCCATATTGGTCTATAATTATATATAGCCCCCATATAAACCGATCCCCAGATTAGACCTTCGGAGCCGAATCATCCGATTCGGTTGAAATTTGGTACATTTTCCTATTTGACATTTCTCTATTTCAGACTTACTCAATTTGAACCATGGAGAGATACACAATCCAACAACGTGTTAAATGGTTCCAAGAAATGGCAACAGTGGATGATCAATTTTCGAAGTGGATTCGTCAATAAAGAGAATTGCCGCATTTGGGCGAATGAGAATTCAAGAGTGATTGTCGAAAAACCAATACACCCACAAAGAGTGACTATTTGGTGCGGTTTATGGGCTGGCGGCATCATCGGGCCATATTTTTTCCAAAATGAGGCCGGTCAGGCAGTTACTGTGAATGGTGTTCGGTATGGTGAGATGATAACGAACTTTTTATGGCCCGAGTTGGAAGATATGGATGTGGACGATATATGGTTTCAGCAGGACGGTGCCACTTGCCGCACAGCTAACGAAACAATGGCTCTTTTGCGCAACAAATTCAATGGCCGTGTTATGTCACGTAATGGCGATGTCAATTGGCCGCCAAGATCATGTGATTTGACACCGTTGAACTTTTTTCTTTGGGGTTATTTGAAAGAAAAGGTGTACGTCGATAAGCCAGCAACAATTCAAGAGCTAAAGGATGAGATAATTCGGCACATTAACAGCATAGAACCTCCATTATGCCTCAGTGTCATCGAAAATTTGGACCATCGGATGAAGGTGTGCCAACGAGGTTGCGGCGCCCATTTGGTCGATATTTTGTTCCATACATAATTGAGTAATACCAATATATCATAACAAAATAAAATTACAATAATTTCCTAAATAGTTTGTGTTTTATTCAAAATCAACATCGGCCCTTGAAATTTTAACCACCCTTTATATGGTCGCTAACAACCGTGCCATACATCAATTCTGGCTCTCTAATTACCGCGCAAAAGTTCATATCGGTTCGTAGATATTTGTAGACTTCTCTTTATATACCGTTCAAGAACTGAATTATATAAGTATTTAATCTGCCTTTTTTGTTTACTATATACCACGTATGGACTAACTTACAATTTAGAAGACGATGTTATAAAGTTTTAAGATACCTTGTCATCGGTAAGTATTACCAGTAATTCGATTGTGGATTGTGACAGTCTATAGTAGAAGTTACTACGCAATCCATGGTGGAGGGTACTTAAGATTAGGCCTTGCCGAACTTACGGCCTTAAATATCGATTTCCCAGTATAAATAAGGTATATATATTCTTGATCAGGGAGAAATTCTAAGACGATATAACGATGTCCGTCTGTCTGTCTGTTGTAATCACGCTACAGTCTTCAATAATGAAGCAATCGTGCTGAAATTTTGCACAAACTCGTATTTTGTCTGCAGGCAGGTCAAGTTCGAAGATGGGCTATATCGGTCCAGGTTTTGATATAGTCCCCATATAAACCGACCTCCCGATTTGGGGTCTTGGGCTTATAGAAATCGTAGTTTTTATCCAATTTGCCTGAAATTTGAAATCTAGAGGTATTTTATGACCATAAAGAGGTGTGCCAAAAATGGTGAGTATCGGTCCATATTTTGGTATAGCCCCCATATAGACCGATCTCCCGATTTTACTTCTTGGGCTTATAGAAACCGCAGTTTTTATTCAATTTACCTGAAATTGGAAATCTAGAGGTATTTTCGGGTCATAAATACGTGTGCCAAAAATTGTGAGTATCGGTCCATATTTTGGTATAGCCCCCATATAGACCGATCTCCCGATTTTACTTCTTGGGCTTATAGAAACCGCAGTTTTTATTCAATTTATCTGAAATTGGAAATCTAGAGGTATTGTAGGACCACAAATACGTGTGCCAAGAATTGTGAGTATCGGTCCATGTTTTGGTATGGTCCCTATATAAAACGACCTCCCGATTTGGGGTGTTGGGCTTATAGAACCGTAGTTTTTTATCAAATTTGTCTGAAATTGGAAATCTAGAGGTATTTTAGGACCATAAAGAGGTGTGCCAAAAATGGTGAGTATCGGGCCATGTTTTGGTATAGCCCCCATATCCCTGCCAACATTTTTTGAATTTGGGGGCGCTTTTGAGAATCCCCACTACGTCGAAAACAGTCGTATACGATATTCAAAACTCCTCGGAAAAGCGCCGTCACTATTGAGAAGTTGTACCACGCCAAGTTACTACAAAAAAGTATCGCATGAGTGCAATTATTAGGTGCCCATCTGCATACATTTAGAAAGACACCAATAAGAGCCCCTTCAAACAATCAGAGAAAGTGATAGTTGTAAAAGATAGTTGTGAAAGAATCATTGTGGTCAAGTAAAACACGATTGTTTAGATGATTATTAATTTTATTAAACATTTATAAATTCTCATAAATATAACATTTATACGACTATCACATCACATTTAACATATTTTTATGCATTAATAAAAGATTGAAGTTGAGTTTCAAGTTGCAAGTTACATGTTGTAGCGTCTATCAGTCAGTGCTTTTATTCCCAATGGAGCCAGCCTGTCTGGAAAAATATTTGAAAAACTAACACTTTATTCCATTTGGAAAGTCAAAAATTGTTCACCAATATTCCTTTCACAATTTTAAGCGAAATAACTATGTTTTCAGCACTTCATTATCGTTTTTATTTAAATAAATTATAAGAAGCTAGTTGTGCTTGGTGTTTCACAAAATATAAAATGGCTCTTGTAACAATAGTGATGGCAAACTACTTTCATGCGAATAGTGATGGCAAAATACTATCACAGTTGGCGATTGTTGCAGTGTCACATACGAGTCTGTGGTAGCGATGAGGATGAAATGGAACTTTGAAATGCTGGCAGGGATAGACCGATCTCCCGATTTTACTTTGTGGGCTTATAGAAACCGCAGTTTTTATTCAATTTACCTGAAATTGGAAATCTAGAGGTATTTTCGGGTCATAAATACGTGTGTCAATAATTATGAGTATCGCTCCATATTTTGGTATAGCCCCCATACAGACCGATCTCCCGATTTTACTTCTTGGGCTTATAGAAACCGCAGTTTTTACCTGAAATTGGAAATCTAGAGGTATTGTAGGACCACAAATACGTGTGCCAAAAATTGTGAGTATCGGTCCATGTTTTGGTATGGTCCCTATATAAAACGACCTCCCGATTTGGGGTCTTGGGCTTATAGAAACCGTAGTTTTTATCCAATTTGCCTGAAATTGGAAATCTAGAGGTATTTTAGGACCATAAAGAGGTGTGCCAAAAATGGTGAGTATCGCTCCATATTTTGATATAGCCCCCATATACACCGATTTCCCGATTTTACTTCTTGGACGTCTAGAATCTGAAGGTTTTATCCAATTTGCCTGAAATTGGAAATCTAGAGGTATTTTCGGGTCATAAAGAGGTGTGCCGAAAACGGTGAGTATCGGTCCATATTTTGATATAGCCCCCATAAGAACGATCTCCCGATTTAACTCCTTGGGTTTCTAGAAACCATAGTTTTTATCCGATTTGCCTGAAATTGTAAATATTCTGGTATTTTAGGCTCACAAAAACGTGTGTCGGATTAAGTTTTTATCGGTCCATTTGGTATTGCCTCCATATAGACCGACTTCTCTTCTTGAGGATGTAGAAGGCGCACTGATCATGAAAATTGCTTGAAACTCAATGTAAAATTTCCAGATTTTATTTCTCGGGTGAAAATCTACAGATTTAAGATTTCAAATCAAGACGTTATTTTATAATTTTCTTGCACACTTACAAGAGATGTTAATGATTCCTCTAAAACTCAAACAAAGATGGTTCTTATAAATCTAGAATCTGATATAGTCCTCATAGGTGAAATTTTTAAATTTATCTTCGGAAAGTGTCCTCAAGTCCTCAAGCCCTCCTGAAATTTCAAAGGAAACCCTAATATTTGGTTCATGGTGGTGGGTATTTAAGATTAGGCCCGGCCGAACTTAGTGCTGTATATACTTGTTTATGGTAGATTTTGCAAAATACTGGTCTCCAACTAAGAGTTACTCCACAAATTTTCTATAGAAATAAAATTTTGACAAAATTTTCTATAGAAATAATATTTTGACAAAATTTTCTGTAGAAATAAAATTTTGCCAAAATTTTCTATAGAAATAAAATTTTGACAAAATTTTTTATAGAAATAAAATTTTGACAAAATTTTTTATAGAAATAAAATTTTGACAAAATTTTCTATAGAAATAAAATTATTTATTTATTTATTTATTAAACTTATAGTAAATATAAAAATAATAGAGAAAAATCTAGCATTAGCTACTTAGGCTATCAGCCAGAAATAAAATTTTGACAAATTTTCTATAGAAATAGGGAGCCACCGTGGTGCCATGGTTAGCATGCCCGCCTTACATACACAGGGTCGTGGGTTCAAACCCAGTTTCGACGAAACACCAAACAGTTTTTCAGCGGTGGATTATCCCACCTCAGTAATGCTGGTGTTGTCTGGTAATGTGGGTTGTTCTATTAAAATAGTGCGATTAAAAGTCTTTTTCATCTAGATTTGGTGAAGATTTGTTGCCATTTATAATTTTAATTGTTTTAATGATTGATAAAGTGAAAAGCGAACATAGTAAAGGCCGGTACGAATAGAGTACCGGCCTTAACACCGTAAAATAAATATCAACCATAATTAATTGCCAGAAAACAATTTACTGTTTGTTCATAAAACCCAAAATCGTCTCGAAACGAGTCGTGAGACCAAAATAAATTTAAAGATATTCGCAAAACCTCGAACTTTGCCATAAACTCATCTTTTATGTTTTACTATCGAACACCGAAATAATTGTCATTCGACAGACCCTAGTTCTCGAGATATCAATGTGTGATTTTTGACATTTCGTTCGTCTCGAGGGAAACGAAAATTCCACGAAAAGGCAGTTATTGATATGTTTAATAGTTCTCGATCATTCTCAAGGTGTAATTTATCTCGTGTGTTCTCAAAGCATCAATAATGTTAGTTTAACATTATTATTATGCGGCGATGGGGAATACCATAATTTTCTTTGAAACAGGTGGAAGAACAAATCACTCCAAAAATACCTTAAAATTTGTCTGTGCTATTGTGAGTGCAAGTTCCGAAATTAACTTTTCCAATGAGTGAAAGATTGAGCTAATATACAACAACGACCTCTATTGAGTTTTGCCTGCAATGTAGGTGCGACATCTTGTTATGCACATCTTTGAAATGCACTCTACACGTAAAGCTGGCAATACTGAAAAAAAGTCGAGCAATCGATTTCTAGAATATGTAGCAAAATGTTCTAGGATTGTAATCGGATTATCGATAGTTTAAAGTTGCGAATAAAACATCGTTATCGTTTTGGAGAAAGTTTTGTTATATACATTTCTTGCATCGTTCGCGTCTGGATTAAAATTTTTAATAAAACAAATTCAATGCGGAATTGTGCAAAATAACAATTATCTAGAACCTAAATGCATGAGCGGCTAATGTGCAATTAATTATATTACACAAACCGAGACACAAAGACTTATGTCATAGATAAATGTGAATACAAAACGTTTTTGGTTCGGCGTTCAATACACCCCAACGTTTTTTTTTATTTTTCCTGTGCAAGTAAAAAAACGGAAAAGCGGCGAAAATGATTTGAGGAACAATTGTTTTAATTTTCTAACACTTTTTGGAATACAACAAACCTTTCTTATCATAACATCCATTCACCCGCATTTGTTTTGTTCGTCCGTCAGTCAAAGACCGTTGCCATTTAGTAGACTCACAATTTGGGCCACATTTTGTTTGCTGCATGTGGTGGCAAGCAAAACTATTGCGTTTCTTGGGTAGAAAATTGGCAGACATTCATCATTCATTCTTCCTTGTGTGAAAGTACCACAAGTGCGTCGTTGTCTCATCATACAGAGCAAACGGAGGTTCGCTGAAAAAAACAAAAAAAAAACAGAAAATTCAATACTCGTGCAAGTCGTCAAAAAACACTGCCTTTGTGTTTTTTCACTTGCAACACACAACAAAATTAAAATAACCACATAAATAAATTTTAAGGTAAGTTTTCTTTAATGAGCATATCGCTCACAAGAAAAACGATAGAAAAACGGCCTTTGTTTGTTTTTTATGTCTATTGGCAGAATCGATTGAACTGCGGGGTTTGTTTTTGCTTGTACTTTCACACACACACATACTATATACACTTCTAGTGACCATTCGGTGCCATTGACCGCTGTTTCCCCAGTTGTCAGTAGCCCCCAATTTTACATCTTTCATTATTGGATAAATATGGACCTATGAGGCTATTTGCTTGATATTTCCTTGGCTTAGGGCACTTATATGTACATATGTTTGAAAAGAGAACCGCAGTATTGGTTTAGCATGGAAAGGTAGTAATTATGAGGGGGAAGCTTTAAAAGGCTGGGCCTTGGCAAATTTGCATTTTACATGCACGACAAATGTGGTACTTGTCAACGTACACACATATCGCCCTCTACCATTGCAAAATGGGAAAAGGGAATGCCACTACTCTCCCTCAGATCAAAGCGAGCGCATTCCTTCCTTATTATCGAATATTTGTAAGCTTTCAAGGCTTTGCGGCCTTGGCACATATCATATCATCATTTTACTTCTGTGCACGAAATTCTTTCGATTGTTGATGTGCACCACTTATCTGTAATCTTGCACCAAAAGTTTCCAAAAGCACTTTGACGAATTTACAAGATCTCATCAAAACAGAAAAAAAAAACAAAACGGGATTGACTGACTAGGGCCCATCCACACCCACTTGCGGGTTCGCGATGGACTCGTTTAAGGACATTTTATTTGTTTTTGTTTGTTTGCTATATATCGGGGGGAATTTTGACTTTGTATATCATTAATCATTAGAACTATTACATTCCGTCATTTGTATTCAATTTTTAGAGACAATAGTTTGTGCCTATGACACATCACAGAATATTAACATTTCTATGTATTTCTTATTTGATCCTATCCGGCATGTGTGCAGAAAATGGGAAAACAGAACAGCAAATTAAAGCCAGAAGTGCTGGAGGATTTAAAGCAAAACACTGAATTCACAGATGCTGAAATACAAGAATGGTACAAAGGATTTCTGAAAGATTGTCCCAGTGGTCATCTATCCGTAGAGGAGTTCAAAAAAATATATGGAAACTTTTTTCCTTATGGCGATGCTAGCAAGTTTGCTGAACATGTTTTTCGCACATTCGATGCCAATGGTGATGGGACAATAGATTTCAGAGAATTTCTATGTGCACTCAGCGTTACGTCTAGAGGGAAGTTAGAACAAAAGCTGAAATGGGCTTTTTCAATGTATGACCTGGATGGCAATGGATATATATCACGACAAGAAATGCTTGAGATAGTTACGGCAATATATAAAATGGTTGGATCCGTTATGAAAATGCCCGAAGACGAAAGCACGCCCGAAAAACGAACTGACAAAATATTTAGACAAATGGATCGTAACATGGATGGGAAACTTAGCTTAGAGGAGTTTATAGAAGGTGCAAGAAGTGATCCATCGATTGTACGCTTATTACAATGTGATCCCCAATCCCATTAACTCTTATATATTTATGGTTTAAGTAAGCAATAAATGTTCGGATTATTATAACAGCAACAATATTTTTTCTAATTGCAATAAAAAAATCTTGAGAATACCACAAATTTGACACTTTGCATCTTAATCAGAGACCTTTTGTTTTTTGGAAAAGTAATCTTTTTTATTCAAAGGCATGAGGGTGTGACAACAATTACAGCGAAAGGTAACTACTAGTGTATGCAATGCGGTAGGTTAGGAACTGATATAAAATGGGTTGGAAATATTAATAAAAAGCTCTAGGTTCTGGGAAAACTCTTCTCACATGCGGCTATACATATGTACCAACCACACTTATCCTAAAGATGTAAAAAATATTTCTTTTACCAATTCGTATGAACTATTTTCTTTGATCGATTCAGTACTAGCAATCAAATGAGCCGCAGTCTTCATTTTGCCAATTAGGTCCAAATTTATTCTATATACATATATATTTCTAGATGTTTATATATTTTTAAATTATAGTAAATTTCTTTTATAATATTATCCACATTGATTCAGAAATATCTCAATTCTTTATTAAGACTATTTAATTGTGTCCAACTTGCGAAGTCAAATTGAAAAAATTGATTAAAGGAGAATTACTTTCAATGACGAAATATATCTTACATATATTTAACGCCAAATTTTTGATAAAAAAAAACTTTCGATAATAATATAAGGAAGGGTGGGAAATTGAAGTTGATTAAAATATAAACTTAATTATTGTGCATGTAAAGTTTGTAATTAAAAGAATAATGGATGAGATGTGCGTGTAAAGCTGTATAGCTATATCTAGAGCATCATATGCTCATTCTAAATTTTTATTTGCCTATTTCAAAAAAATGTAATATTTCGTAGTAGCAATCAGATAAAAAGCAATTGGTAATTTTGCCAATGGGTAAAGATTTTTATAGTTTTGTTTTTTGCAAAAAAGTTTTATGGCGGTTCTATGTGGGCTAATTTTAACTGGGAGGTTTCTTGTACTTATATAATGGTTTAGAACTGTCTTCTAAAGTGGATTAAAGTAAGTATTGGATATCCTTATTTATATAGAGAAGAAATATCACCAACATTTTGGCATTTAAAATTTTGAATAGAATTAAAAAAAAAAAACTATCAACTAAAAATTCAGCTAATTTTTTAATTAAAATAATCACATAATTGACGTTGGTAATTCTTAGTACTATCATTTCTGTTATTAAGGAAATTTAAATTAAGAATTAATTAATTGGAATTAATAATTTGTCAGATCAATTAATTTTGTGATTGAAGATACACAAATAATTGCATCAATTAATGCTTTAAATGGATATATTAATATTTTAATTGAATAAATATTTAATTGATAAATGGTATTCACCATTTCTGTGATTGAATTAAAGAAGAAATTCCAATTAAGAATTAACAAATAAAATTAAACTATAATTTTATAGTTTAATTTTAACTTAAAATTTTCAGTTAAAAATTTATTTGATTAAAACAAATATAATAAAAAAAACTATCAAATAAAAATTCAGCTAATTTTTTAATTAAAATAATCAAATAATTGACGTTGGTAATTCTTAGTACTATAATTTCTGTGATTGAGGAAATTTAAATTAAGAATTAATTAATTGGAATTAATAATTTATCAGATCAATTAATTCTATGATTGAAGACATACAAATAATTGCATCAATTAATGCTTTAAATTGATATATTAATATTTTAATTGAATTAACATTTAATTGGTAAATGGTATTCATTATTTCTGTGATTGAATTAAAGAAGAAAATCCAAATATGTACTAACAAACAAAATTAAACTATAATTTTGTAGTTTAATTTTAACTTAAAATTTTCAATTAAAAATTTATTTGATTAAAACAAATATTAATCACGAAAATAATTGTGTCAAAATTAATTCTTTAATTCATTTCGGTGGTTGAAGAAATTTCAATTAAGAAATAATAAACAAATTGCAAATTAAAAATTTATTGGATCAATTAATTTTGTGATTGAAGACAAAAATATATTTTTTCTGGGAATCACCAAAATGCTTTCATTAAAAACAAATTTAATTTTAATTTTTTTAATTAAAATAAAAATCAATCACAAGGGTAGTTCTATCAAAATAAATTCTTTAAAAGGATTAATTAATATTTTAATTGTTATTTGTTAATTGTTAATAATTAAAAATCAATCACAAGGGTAGTTCTATCAAAATAAATTCTTTAAAAGGATTAATTAATATTTTAATTGTTATTTGTTAATTGTTACTATCATTTCGGTGATTGAAATTAAGAATTAATAAATAAATTGTAATTTAAAATTTAATGGATCAATGATTTTTGTGATTGTAAATGTTTTCCATTAAAAAAAAATTCAATTTTCAATTAAAACAACTTGATTTTTTTATTAAAATAAATCGCAAAGGTAAATGTATCAAAAATAATTCTTTGTAATATTTTAATTGATTTCGGTAATTGATACTATCATTTCTGTGTATGAAGAAATTTCAGTTAAGAATTAATAAACAAATTGTAATGAAAATTCCAATTTACTTATAATCACGGAAGTCATAAAATCTGTCAAAGATGCCACATTACAAAATTAATTGAATGAATTAAAATTTTAACTGATTTGGAATTGCCTAAAAAATTACTTAAATCGCCTATTTATTTATTTAAGATAGTTTAATGGGGATGGATGGGAGATATGCTGACATTGTCATTCCGTTTTACCCATCGAAATATTGCTATCGGACCCCGTAAAGTATATATTGTGGGTAAAGGTGGGCATTAAGTTCGGCTTTATGGTGGGTATTAAGTTCGAGTTTAGCCGCTAAAATCGTCATGTTTTTAACGATTACTTTTCTTTAATAATCCATTTTGAAGAATAAAAACTTTGTGAAAATTTGCTTTGGGCTATTTTCCATCAAGTTATAATAAAATTTGCAAGAAATGTATAAAATTTTATGCCTTTTCGTACTGATTTAGTTTTCACTTTAGCTGCTAAACTCGAACTTAATACTCAACTTTAGCCGCTAAAATCGACATTTTTCACGATTACTTTTCTTTCATTATCCCTTTCAAAGAATATAAATTTATGAAAATATGTTTTGGGCTAGTCCCCTTCATGCTATAATAAAATTTGAATCAAAGAGGTATAATTTTATTCTGTTTTTTTCAGAATTTTTTGATTTTAGCAACCCAACTCGAACTTAATATCCACCTTAATGATGAAATTCTGAGTCAGGCCACTTTTAGTTATAGCCCCTATATAAACAGACACATATATTCTTCCGCAGCATCTGGGAAGAAAATTTTTATCCGATCCCATTAAAATCTATAACGCAATAATTGGTCCATATCGGTCAAAAATTAAAAAAAAAAGATATCCGGAGCCTCTGCGCAGACCAAATTTCTTCCGATTCGCTTAAAATTTGGTTCGCAATGTTGATATATATCCTCTAACAACCATGCAAAACTTTCTCCATATTGGTCCATAATTATATATAGGCCCCATATAAACCGATCCCCACATTTAACTTCCGCAGCCCCCTGGAGGAGCAAATTTCATCCGATACGGTTGAAATTTTGTATGTTATGTTAGAATATGTCCTCTAACAACCATGCAAAACTTGATCAATATTATTCCATAATTAATATAGCCCTCATGCTACACGTTTGAAATTGGACATGTGATGCTAATATGTGCCATCTAAATATCATGCACAAATTGGTCCATATCGGTCCATCATTATATACAGGCCCAATATAAACCGATCCCCAGATTTGACTTGCGGAGTCTCTTGAAAGAGCAAATATCATCCGATCCGGTAGAAATTTGACCCTCTAATTACCATACGAAAATTTGTTTATACCGGTTCATAGACTCCTCTATATAAACCGATCAAGAACTAACGAAGATTATATAGTTATTTAATAACTAAACGGACTTATATGGGTATTTATTTTATTTCTATAGAAAATTTTATTAAAATTTTATTTCTATATAAAATTTTGTCAACATTTTATTTCTAAATAAAATTTTTTCAAAATATTATTTCTATAGAAAATTTTGTCAACATTTTATTTCTATAAAAAATTTTGTCAAAATTTTATTTCTATAGAATTTTTTTTCAAAATTTTATTTCTATAGAAAATTTTGTCAAAATTTTATTTCTATAAAAAATTTTGTCAAAATTTTATTTCTATAGAAAATTTTGTCAAAATTTTATTTCTATAAAAAATTTTGTCAAAATTTTATATCTATAGAAAATTTTGTCAAAATTTTATTTCTATAGCAAATTTTGTCAAAAATTTATTTGTACAGAAAATTTGGTCAAAACTTTATTTCTTTACAAAAGTTTGTCAAAATTTTATTTCTATAGAAAATTTTGTCAAAATTTTATTTCTATAGAAAATTTTGTCAAAATTTTATTTCTATAGAAAATTTGGTCAAAACTTTATTTCTTTACAAAGTTTGTCAAAATTTTATTTCTATAGAAAATTTTGTCAAAATTTTATTTCTATAGAAAATTTTGTCAAAATTTTGTTTATATAGAAAATTTTGTCAACATTTGATTTCTATAGGAAATTTTGTCAAAATTTTATTTCTATAGAAGATTTTATCAAAATTTTATTTCTAAAGAAAATATTGTAAAAATTTTATTTCTATAGAAAATTTTGTCAAAATTTTATTTCTATAGAAAATTTTGTCAAAATTTTATTTCTAAAGAAAATTTTGTCAAAATTTTATTTCTATAGAAAATTTTATTAAAATTTTATTTCTATATTAAATTTTGTCAACATTTTATTTCTAAATAAAATTTTTTCAAAATATTATTTCTATAGAAAATTTTGTCAAAATTTTATTTCTATAAAAAATTTTGTCAAAATTTTATTTCTATAGAAAATTTTGTCAAAATTTTATTTCTATAGAAAATTTTGTCAAAATTTTATTTCTATAGAAAATTTGGTCAAAACTTTATTTCTTTACAAAAGTTTGTCAAAATTTTATTTCTATAGAAAATTTTGTCAAAATTTTATTTCTATAGAAAATTTTGTCAAAATTTTATTTATATAGAAAATTTTGTCAACATTTGATTTCTATAGGAAATTTTGTCAAAATTTTATTTCTATAGAAGATTTTATCAAAATTTTATTTCTAAAGAAAATATTGTAAAAATTTTATTTCTATAGAAAATTTTGTCAAAATTTTATTTCTATAGAAAATTTTGTCAAAATTTTATTTCTAAAGAAAATTTTGTCAAAATTTTATTTCTATAGAAAATTTTATTTCTTTAGAAAATTTTTTCAAAATTTTATTTCTATAGAATATTTTATTTCTATAGAAAATTTTGTCAAAATTTTATTTCTATATAAAATTTTGTCAACATTTTATTTCTAAATAAAATTTTTTCAAAATATTATTTCTATAGAAAATTTTGTCAAAATTTTATTTCTATAAAAAATTTTGTCAAAATTTTATTTCTATAGAAAATTTTGTCAAAATTTTATTTCTATAGAAAATTTTGTCAAAATTTTATTTCTATAGAAAATTTTGTCAAAATTTTATTTATATAGAAAATTTTGTCAACATTTGATTTCTATAGGAAATTTTGTCAAAATTTTATTTCTATAGAAGATTTTATCAAAATTTTATTTCTAAAGAAAATATTGTACAAATTTTATTTCTATAGAAAATTTTGTCAAAATTTTATTTCTATAGAAAATTTTGTCAAAATTTTATTTCTAAAGAAAATTTTGTCAAAATTTTATTTCTATAGAAAATTTTATTTCTTTAGAAAATTTTTTCAAAATTTTATTTCTATAGAATATTTTATTTCTATAGAAAATTTTGTCAAAATTTTATTTCTATAGAAAATTTTTGATTTCTACAGGAAATTTTCAAAATTTTTGATTTCTACAGGAAATTTGGTCAAAATTGCATTTCTATAGAAAATTTGTCAAAATTTTATATTTATAGAAAATTTTATTTCTTTAGAAAGTTTTGTCAAAATTTTATTTCTATAGAAAATGTTCTCAAAATGTTATTTCTATAGAAAATTTTGTCAAAATTTTATTTCTATAGAAAATTTTGTCAAAATTTTATTTCTATAGAAAATTTTGTCAATATTTTATTTCTATAGAAAATTTTGTCAAAATTTTTTCCTAGAGAAAATTTTGTCAAAATTTTATTTCTATAGAAAATTTTGCCAACATTTTATTTCTAAAGAAAATTTTGTCAAAATTTTATTTTTATAGAAAATTTTATTTCATTAGAAAATTTTGTCAAAATTTTATTTCTATAGAAAATTTTCTCAAAATTTTATTTCTATAGGAAATTTTGTCCAAATTTTATTTCTATAGAAAATTTTCTCAAAGTTTTATTTCTATAGAAAATTTTGTCAAAATTTTATTTCTATAGAAAATTTTCTCAAAATTTTATTTCTATAGAAAATTTTCTCAACATTTTATTTCTATAGGAAATTTTGTCCAAATTTTTTTTCCTAGAGAAAAGGTTGTTAAAATTTTATTTCTAGAGAAAAATTTTATTTATAAAATATTATTTCTGAGAAAATTTTATTTCTATAGAAAATCTCATTTCTATATTAAATTTATGAAGTACCTCTTAAGTGGAGAGGAATATTTTGCAAAATCTACCAGAACATCAAGAATTCTACCAATCTATCAAACAGTAAAAAATATACCATGTCTGGTAGAATTCTACCATTTGTGGCTACCGCGAAAGGAACTCCGCCTAGGGGAGTGCCAATATACAGAAAAAATATCACCAATATATTTCCAATTAAAATTTTAATTGCATTTAAAAAGTGCCCATTAAAACTTTGAGTTTTTAATCAAAACAAAAATCAATGACAAAAGCTAATTGTGTCAGTTTTTTAATTGGTATTATCATTTTTGTTGTTGAAAATTTTTCAATTAGAAATTAATTGAATCAAGGAAGGCATGAGTATAAGCTCATTGGTGGGAAACCCTAGCCAGATATTAGCCTGCTTCAGGAATGAAAACACTTCATGTTTCTTGAATAGGTTGATACAGACTCCATTCACAGGGTGGAGGAATTTTTACGTAAAACTAGGCTCACGTACCTATGAATATTTGATTGGCCTTGAATAACTCAACAAAGCCTATTAGGTTTTTATCCTTTGGTCAATGCATTCATAATTTACTTTGGATAGAATGTCCCTCGAAATGTCTAGAAACGGCAGATTTGAGCTTCTAACAAAAAATATTGAGTCCTTAAGAAAACAGAATAGATGCACATTGTAAGCATGTTCCTGTTTTGAGAGCAACCTTGAACCAACACTAGTTTCAATACAGATTCAGTTTATTCCACCTAAGAAATAATGGGTATAAGCTTGTTAGTGGGAAATCAGAGTCAGATAATTTGCCTGCTTTAGGGATAAAAACATAATTTTTCCACCCCTTCATTTTTGGAATAGATTGATACGGACTTTTTATATCGCCTATAGAGGGTATGAGAGAGAATTTTTAACACGTCATCCTTCGTCATTTTTACTACTATTTGAAGGTCATATAAATTACATTGTGAGCAAAAGTGATAACCAAAATTTTGTTTATTTTGTTACTCAGTTCATTTTTAATTAATAATACAAACACAAATGCATATACCATAATGGTTGAATTAATTTAACTTAAATTTATCAATTTCCCAATCACTATTATATATAAATCAATGAAATTTGCCTAAGAAAATTTAATCATTACTAAAATTATTTGTAAAAATAGATTTTCTTTGATAAATTTCTCATGATTCATGGTCACTACACTATAGTTAGCAATGACTAGTTTTGGGGTTTATCAATGGCTAATGATGTTTGCCTAGAGCTATAAATAGTAACCGTCACCGCAACCCAATTACCTTGAAAAAGTTTAATTGCATTCAAATATTTGTTTTTATTTTTATTTAACCACAGTTATGTCTGCAACCGCCGGAAAAAGGAAAGAAATTTATAAATATTTGGCACCATGGCCATTATATTCCATGAACTGGAGTGTTCGGCCAGACAAACGTTTTCGTCTGGCCCTGGGTAGTTTTATCGAAGAATATAACAATAAAGTCCAAATAATAAGTCTCGATGAGGAAACAAGCGAATTTAGTGCCAAAAGGTATGTATAGAGGTTCTATGACTTTCACTTTTCGTACTAATTTCTTTCATTGCAAATCTATAGCACTTTCGATCATCCATATCCCACAACAAAAATTATGTGGATACCCGATTCAAAGGGTATATATCCTGATCTTCTTGCCACGAGTGGTGATTACTTGCGCGTATGGCGTGCTGGTGAACCCGATACACGCTTAGAGTGTGTACTAAATAATAATAAAAATAGCGATTTTTGTGCGCCACTTACATCGTTTGATTGGAACGAAGTAGATCCAAATTTAGTTGGTACATCTTCCATTGACACAACCTGCACAATATGGGGTTTAGAGACTGGTCAACCACATGGCCGTGTATATGTTGCTGGACATGTGAAAACACAATTAATTGCCCATGACAAAGAGGTATACGATATTGCCTTTTCAAGGGCTGGAGGTGGACGTGACATGTTTGCATCGGTTGGAGCTGATGGGTCAGTTCGTATGTTTGATTTAAGACATTTGGAGCACTCAACAATTATATATGAGGTAAATTGAATAAAATATTAATTGGACCATTGCCAATATTTATTTGTTTTTTATTATTTTTTTTATTTTGAAGGATCCAACACACACAGCACTACTTCGTTTGGCATGGAACAAACAAGATCCAAATTATTTGGCCACCGTTGCAATGGACTCTTGCGAAGTAATAATATTAGATGTCCGTGTTCCTTGTACACCTGTTGCAAGACTGAGCAATCATAGAGCGTGCGTCAACGGAATAGCGTGGGCGCCGCACAGGTAACTATGAATTTGTGATAATTTTTGTGATTTAATAACTGAGCCAGTAAAAATATTCTTTTCAATGGTACTTGATTTGGGACGTTAATTTCACTTGACAACCAAACCTTCTACTTGCAAGATGTTATGAGACTTTCATCCCAAAAAATCTAAATTTGAAATCCCTTATTTAGAAAGCAAATGTTGAAATCTAGTTAAAGAGGATTTGAATGAGTTATACGAAATTAAAACTTGAAAAGAATATAAAATGTTTGTCATAAAAATTTGCCGGCTGCAATAAAATCAAGATTTCGAGACCCCAAACCAGGAAAGCGGTGATCGTCTTCCAAGTGCTCAAAAAATGAAAATGGCAGTTCGGACACCATATATTTACGAATGAAAATTCCCTTCTAAATACACAAGTAATGAATATGGGTAGTCGATCTATATGAAAATGAACTATCTCATTTCATATATTTATGGATTATTTGGACAATCCAAATTATTGATGACGGGTAACATTTAGTCCCGAGACCTAACGAAATGATTTCAAAATTATAGAAAAATGCCTTAGCCAAGCAGAGAAAAATTTCAAACCAGAGCTTGGGCTCCCAAATAAAATCCTTTTTCCGTTTCTAGACCAATAGCTCCATATGAGCTCTATTTTATGAAGTTAAAAAGTGTAGCAATATTTTCTTTTTTAAATTTTGATGATTTGCGATGCTTCTTTTTTAGTAATGTAAAAAGAAGAATTTCATGTAAACCTGATTTATTATACTGAACCGGTAAATCCCCATAAAACCCCGAGATTTATTGAAGTTCCCCACGAAATCCCTAAGTCTCGAAATCCAAAATTTCGTCCAAAATCAAAAGTCGATTTTACTCGATTTTCAACAAAAATCTAAATTGGATTTGTCGAAATAGAAGACAAAACAGGAAATCGAGTCAAATTGACTATTTGACTTTATACAGTGACGAAAACCGAGTAATCGAACTTTAACGAAAGAGTCATTGTTTTCTTCAAAAATTGTGTGGCATGTAGGTCTGAGTGCCTAATATGGTGCAACATTACCATGTAAAAAAGGACAAACATTTTGAAAAAAATGAGATTTAGTTTTCATAGTCTCTTTTCACCTCAATACATTTCACCCAACGTCGGTAAAACTACCCACCTGACATCCCTCATAAGAATAATATTTGGAACTAGGTTAGGTTAGGTGGCAGCCCGATGTATCAGGCTCACTTAGACTATTCAGTCCATTGTGACACCACATTGGTGAACTTCTCTCTTATCACTGAGTGCTGCCCGATTCTATGTTAAGCTCAATGACAAGGGACCCCCTTTTTATAGCCGAGTCCAAACGGCGTTCCACATTGCAGTGAAACCACTTAGAGAAGCTTTGAAACCCTCAGAAATGTCACCAGCATTACTGAGGAAATGTCACCACTGAAAAACTTTTTGGTGTTCGGTCGAAGCAGGAATCGAACCCACGACCTTGTGTATGCAAGGCGGGCATGCTAACCATTGCACCACGGTGGAACTAACTAACTATTTTTTATTAGAAATAAAAAGTTTCAGAAGGCCCAAATCGGGAGACAAATCGTAACCCATTAAACTAAATTGACCGTGTTGAGACGAAGCGTGAGATGTTAGTAGAGTGATCAAAAGCGGGGAATAAAAACCGGTGCCCCGTTTTATTTTCTAACACCGATTGTTGGTTTTCGTGCAAACCCCATTTTTATTTTGTATCTATAGAAAATTTTGTCAGAATTTTATTTTTATAGGACATTTTGTCACAAATTTTATTTTTATAGAAAATTTTGTCAAAATTTTATTTCTATAGGAAATTTTGTCAAATTTTTATTTCTATAGGAAATTGTGACAAAATTTTATTTTTATAGGAAATATTGACAAAATTTTTTATTTTGTCAAATTTTTATTTCTATACGCAATTTTTTCAAAATTTTATTTCTATACACAATTTTTTCTAAATTTTATTTCCATAGAAAATTTTGTCCAAATTTTATTTCTATAGAAAATTTTGTAAAAATTTTATTTCTATAGAAAATTTTGTCAAAAATTTATTTCTATCGAAAATGTTGTCTAAAGTTTATTTCTATAGAAAATTTTGTCAAAATTTTATTTCTATAAAAAATTTTGTCAAAATTTTATTTCTATAAAAAGGTTTGTCAAAATTTTATTTCTGTATAAAGTTTTGTCAAAATTTAATTTCTATAGAAAATGTTGTCAACAGTTTATTTCTATAGAAAATGTTGTCAACAGTTTATTTCTATAGAAAATGTTGTCAAAATTTTATTTCTATAGAAAATTTTGTCAAAATTTTATTTCTATAGAAAATTTTGTCAACATTTTATTTCTATAGAAAATTTTGTCAAAATTTTATTTTTATAGAAAATTTTGTTAAAGTTTTATTTCTATAGCAAATTTTGTCAAAATTTTATTTCTATAGCAAAGTTTGTCAAAATTTTATTTCTATAAAAAGGTTTGTCAACATTTTATTTCTGTATAAAGTTTTGTCAACATTTTATTTCTATAGAAAATGTTGTCAAAATTTTATTTTTATAGAAAATTTTGTCAAAATTTTATTTCTATAGAAAATTTTGTCAACATTTTATTTTTTGTTAAAGTTTTTTTTTTTCTATATACACAATTTTTTAAAAATTTTATTTCTATAGAAAATTTTGTCCAAATTTTATTTCTATAGAAAATTTTGTAAAAATTTTATTTCTATAGAAAATTTTATCAAAATTTTATTTCTATAGAAAATTTTGTCAAAAATTTATTTCTATCGAAAATGTTGTCTAAAGTTTATTTCTATAGAAAATGTTGTCAAAATTTTATTTCTATAAAAAATTTTGTCAAAATTTTATTTCTATAGAAAATTTTGTCAAAATTTTATTTCTATAGAAAATGTTGTCAAAATTTTATTTCTATAGAAAATTTTGTCAAAATTTTATTTTTATAGAAAATTTTGTTAAAGTTTTATTTCTATAGCAAATTTTGTCAAAATTTTATTTCTATAGGAAATTTTGTCAAAATTTTATTTCTATGGAAATTTATTTCTTATTTCTATAAAAAAGTTTGTCAAAATTTTATTTCTATAGAAAATTTTTTTCAGAATTTTACTTCTATAGAAAATTTTGTCAAAATTTCACTTCTATAGAAAATTTTGTCAAAATTTTATTTCTACAGAAACCCAGTAAAAAGGCGTTCTTTTTGGATCCGGAAGTAGTGCAAAATTGGCGCAGAAGCGATGAATTTAACACGGGCTTGTCATAGGACTGATGTCCACAATTTCAGCCGTTGCACTAAATTTGCATCACTTCTTACTCTTGCCCATGTTCCCAAATCTACTTCCAGGTGAATGTGAATCAATTCCACGATTTTCGTGTCCTACAATCCACTTTCCCCGGAATTTTCGTGAAATCAATTCACTTGCAAAAGTCTTGGTGAAAGTTGAATTATGTCCAAGATGGGTGTATTTCCGGTTAAAAAAAGTACTCGCGTAAAAAATTTGAAATGTTTTATATTTAATACATGGGTTTCATTAAAACTGCGTCATTTTTAATTAAAAAAATAACCAATTAAAATAAGTCTATTGATTCCACTTATTTTGATTTCCGCCTTAGTGAAGTTTTGGGTGATTTGTGCAACCCAGCTGGTTACAGAAAAGTTCAAAAAAGAGCGTGGAATTAAGAACACCAAATTTTAACGTTCGTGGATTTGAAGAGAATAGTGGAATTAAAGTGGATATCGGAACATGGGTGTAAGAAAAAAACGAGCTATAAATAATTGAATTAAAAGAACTTCCTGTGTAGTTGAAATAAAGAACATCATTGGGAGTACATATTTTGGAAGTGCTTTTAAAATTGTGCCTTTGGAAGAACTTCCAAATTTTTTTGCTGGGAAATTTTGTCATAATTTTATTTCTATAGAAAATTTTGTTAAAAGTTTATTTCTATAGAAAATTTTGTCAAAATTTTATTTTTATAGAAAATTTTGTCAAAATTTTATTTCTATAGAAAATTTTGTCCAAATTTTATTTCTATAGAAAATTTTGTCCAAATTTTATTTCTATAGAAAATTTTTTTCCAAATTTTTTTTCTATAGAAAATTTTGTCCAAATTTTATTTCTATAGAAAATGTTGCCCAAATGTTATTTCTATAGAAAAAATATAGAAAATTTGTGAAGTCTCCACTTTGTTATACGCATAGAGAAATTTCTATTGCTTTTATTCATATTCATGCAGTTTTTTAATATTGAACCTGTTTCTTATTTTTAGTTCCTGTCACATATGCACTGCCGGTGATGATCACCAAGCACTCATCTGGGATATACAGCAAATGCCACGCGCTATCGAAGATCCAATTTTGGCATATACCGCCGCCGAAGGTGAAGTCAATCAAATTCAATGGGGTGCAACACAACCCGATTGGATTGCAATTTGCTATAACAAAGCATGTGAGATTTTGCGTGTCTAGAAGAAGCATCGTCAATGTAATGCTCAAAGGACGTTGTATAATGGACAAGCTCCTCTCATATATGCACTACCACCACCACCACAACAACAACAGCCACAACCACAGCCACAACAAAAATTTAATAATAATGAAATTCTTATATTAACTACTACTACTAACTATTACGATAATTATTACATACGTATAGTATATCATCGTCATAATTGTCACCAAAACAAAACAAAAATATTGATCAGTAATATTTTCAAATTAAAATCTAAACAATCTACACAATAGAGCGTGTGTGTATGAGTGTGTAATAATGTGATGCACATCCATCTAATACGGAATTCATAAATTCATTAAACAAAGAAAACTCATACACACCAAATAGCAAAACAAAAAAAAATTACAAAAACTATGAAAAAAATAAGAAGGAAAAGTAATGAAACGTAACATAACATAATTGAAGCGGAACATCGTTTTACATTTGTTTTCCCTTTATTTGCCAAAAGAAAACATCCAACAGCAACAACAATATGCAGCGAATCTGTAAAGTTCTCATGTTTATTATAGACATATGCGATATACAATTATTTAATAAGCAATTTAGTTGTTATTTTGTATGTTCATAACAAAAAAAAGATAATTTGCGAATTATTTATATTTTTATTTATTTTAAGTGTACAAAAGCTATGAAAAATATAAACGATTGTGGACAATTTTGTTGGAAATGCTCACGGAAACCATAAAAATTATTTTTTAATTTGATTTGGTTTTTTTTTTCTTTACATCTCTTTATTAGTTTTCTAGTTTTCTTTTTGATATGCAGAAAAAAATCCATTGGAGAAAGAATAAAATAACTAAATCGGTTTCAATTACATAAAACATTCAAACTCATTATAGTCTTAAGTAAAATATTAAATTTATTTCCAGTTTGTCGAAATATTTTATTGCATATATGAAAATTCAAACAGTCTGATAAAACCACCCACCGCAATACTTTTCTGGATAACATCTAGCTTCATTATCTGCAGTCGTTTTCATGCATCTATTATTTCTAATAGATTTCAAAATGAATTTTTCCCATTATTATCTTTCATAAAGCCCAGGCCCTCCATTATTAATTCCCCGAATTTTCTGACAAATTTGTATTTATATGAGGAAATATGATATATGAAAATTGCTGTGGCGCAATTATGCTAAATTAACGTTTTGAACTGAATTTAATAAAATAATCATCGGTGTCTATTAGGTTCTTAGCCGTATTTCATTCCATTCAACAAATAGTTGAAAACTTGACTTTTTGAAATAACGATTAATAACCATTTTGGTGTAGATTCAAAATCTTTTTCGGTAAGGGTAAAAATGTTTTGTAGTTACGTTCATAATTACCGTGTGAGTATATATATGAGTCAGGAATGCTTTTATATCAGGAAAAATAATTTGTAAAAGTTGACCTTTTCAAAAATTGGAAAAGTCGATTTATGGACCTTTCGATATTTTCGGGTTTTCGACTTGTTTAAAAACTTTCGCTTCGGCGATTATTGAATGTTCAACTTTTAGACAAAAATTCATCATACTTTATATGTCCCTACCCCCCAAAGAAAGTTGTTAGTCAACACAACAGAAAAGTCCGCCAAAACAGCAAAAAATCTGCTGATAAAGGTCTAAAGGTTGCTGTTTGCTGAATAGTAAAGACTATCTGCAATTTTTAATCTCGATTACAATTAAACATGTTTTAGTTTTATTGAAATAAATGAAAAAGTAAAGATATTGGAGTGTAGGAAAAAATTTATAGGTTAGGATAGGTTGTAGAGGAAGACAGCATCTCTTCTATAGTTCCATTGTGATTCCTTAGGGTAATTTTCTCAACTTCTTCCTCATGAAGTGGTCCCTTTAAAGTCGCTTAAAAACTTCCATTTATCTGTATTTCTTAAAGTCGCTTAATAACTTCCATCCAGAGACCTAGACGAAGGCGAGTATGTTTCTTAAGCTGCATTCCCTCAGATAGGTGAGAGCTTAAAAGAAAAAGGAGCCCAGAATCTTTATTTTTTTTTTGCTAAAGGATAACGCTGGACACTGGCACAGGAAATTTTACGGGTCCTCCGTAACTTCAGGGTCCAGACACCATCTGCAAATGTCATCATCAATAAGGTCCCTAAGTCATGGGGACGAGGCCCTCACGGTCGGAAGGGGCGGGAAAGTGCGCGATGGGACCGTTCGATAAGGTCATACCATATGTTTCCCAAGTGTGTTATGTCCAATGATAATGTCAATTAAAGGCCCCAACTTCTGTCTGTTCATCGCCAACAGAATTTCGTTTGCTCGACCCATATCAACTTGGTTTGTTCGCAACCTTTAGAAGTGACCCAACCCCCTTCCCCTTTTGACAAAATTTTCTATAGACATAAAATTTTGACAAAATTTTCTATAGACATAAAATTTTGACAAAATTTTCTATAGAAATAAAATTTTGACAAAATTTTCTATAGAAATAAAATTTTTACAAAATTGTCTATAGAAATAAAATTTTGACAAAATTTTCTATAGAAATAAAATTTTGACAAAATTTTCTATAGAAATAAAGTTATGAGAAAATTTTCTATAGAAATAAAATTTTGACGAAATTTTCTATAGAAATAAAATTTTGAAAAAAAATTTCTATAAAAAAGATTTGACAAAATTTTCTATAGAAATAAAATTTGGACAACATTTTCTATAGAAATAAAATGTTGACAACATTTTCTGTAGAAATAATGTTTTGACAAAATTGTCTATAGAAATAAAATTTTGACAAAATTTTCTATAGAAATAAAATGTTGACAAAATTTTCTATAGAAACAAAATGTTGACAACATTTTCGTAGAAATAAAATTTTGACAAAATTTTCTGTAGAAATAAAATTTTGACAAAATTTTCTATAGAAATAAAATTTTGACAAAATTTTTTAGAAATAAAATTTTGACAAAATTTTCTATAGAAATAAAATTTTGACAAAATTTTCTATAGAAATAAAATTTTGACAATATTTTCTACAAAAATAAAATTTAACAAAATTTTCTCTAGAAATAAAATTTTGACAACATTTTCTATAGAAATAAAATTTTGACAAAATTTTCTATAGAAATAAAATTTTGACAAAATTGTCTATAGAAATAAAATGTTGACAAAATTTTCTAAAGAAATAACATTTTGACAAAATTTTCTATAGATATACAATTTTGACAAAATTTTCTATAAAAATACAATTTTGACAAAATTTTCTGTAGACATAAAATTTTGACAAAATTTTCTATAGACCTAAAATGTTGACAAAATTTTCTGTAGAAATAAAATGACAAAATTTTCTAAAGAAATAACATTTTCTATGATATACAATTTTGACAAAATTTTCTATAGAAATAAAATGTTGACAAAATTTTTTATAGAAATAAAATGTTGACAAAATTGTCTATAGAAATCAAACGTTGACAAAATTTTCTAAAGAAATAACATTTTGACAAAATTTTCTATAGATATACAATTTTGACAAAATTTTTTATAGAAATACAATTTTTACAAAATTTTCTGTAGACATAAAATTTTGATAAAATTTTCTATAGACCTAAAATTTTGACAAAATTTTCTATAGAAATAAAATTTTGACAATATTTTCCACAGAAATAAAATTTTGACAAAATTTTCTATAGAAATAAAATGTTGACAAAATTTTCTATAGAAATAAAATGTTGACAACATTTTCGTAGAAATAAAATTTTGACAAAATTTTCTGTAGAAATAAAATTTTGACAAAATTTTCTATAGAAATAAAATTTTGACAAAATTTTCTTAGAAATACAATTTTGACAAAATTTTCTATAGAAGTAAAATTTTGACAAAATTTTCTATAGAAATAAAATTTTGACAAAATTTTCTATAGAAATAAAATTTTGACAATATTTTCTACAAAAATAAAATTTTAACAAAATTTTCTCTAGAAATAAAATTGTGACAACATTTTCTATAGAAATAAAATTTTGACAAAATTTTATATAGTAATAAAATTTTGACAATATTTTCTACAAAAATAAAATTTTAACAAAATTTAACAAAATTGTCTATAGAAATAAAATGTTGACAAAATTTTCTAAAGAAATAACATTTTGACAAAATTTTCTATAGAAATACATAAAATTTTCTGTAGACATAAAATTTTGACAAAATTTTCTATAGACCCAAAATGATGACAAAATTTTCTATAGAAATAAAATGTTGACAAAATTTTCTATAGAAATAAAATGTTGACAACATTTTCGTAGAAATAACATTTTGACAAAATTTTCTATAGAAATAAAATTTTGACAAAATTTTCTATAGAAATAAAATTTTGACAAAATTTTCTTAGAAATAAAATTTTGACAAAATTTTCTATAGAAATAAAATTTTGACAAAATTTTCTTAGAAATAAAATTTTGACAAAATTTTCTATAGAAATAAAATTTTGACAAAATTTTCTATAGAAATAAAATTTTGACAAAATTTTCTATAGAAATAAAATTTTGACAAAATTTTCTATAGAAATAAAATGTTGACAACATTTTCTGTAGAAATAAAATGTTGACAACATTTTCTGTAGAAATAAAATTTTGACAAAATTTTCTGTAGAAATAAAATTATGATACAATTTTCTATAGTAATAAAATTTTGACAAAATTTTCTATAGAAATAAAATGTTGACAACATTTTCTGTAGAAATAAAATTTTGACAAAATTTTCTATAGAAATAAAATTTTGACAAAATTTTCTATAGAAATAAAATTTTGACAAAATTTTCTATAGAAATACAATTTTGACAATATTTTCTACAAAAATAAAATTTTAACAAAATTTTCTCTAGAAATAAAATTTTGACAACATTTTCTATAGAAATAAAATTTTTATTGGTTCAGCTTAAAACCATGCATTGACTAAACTACAAGTGTAGCTTAACCAACAGAGGAAAAGTATGCTTGTCAAATTTATTTGGGCAAAGCCCTATAGATTGCAAGATGGTTGGATGTACAGCTGTTTCGGAATTACCACATTCCTCATCAGCATCCTCTACTTGCAGCAAAACTATCAACCAATTATCAGAATAAATTCGGGTAATACACTCAACCCAAAGTGAACTACACTTGAACCTTCCGAAATAAGGTTTGATAGTCGGCCACTGCCTAAACAAATTTGCAAGCATATCTATGAAATTTTGACAAACTTTTTATAGAAATAAGAAATAAATTTCCATAGAAATAAAATTTTGACAAAATTTCCTATAGAAATAAAATTTTGACAAAATTTTCTATAGAAATAAAATTTTGACAAAATTTTCTATGGAAATGAAATGTTGACAAAATTTCCAATAAAAATAAATTTTGATAAAATTTCCAATAAAAATAAAATTTTGACAAAATTTTCTATAGAAATAAAATGTTGACAAAATTTTTTATAAAAATAAAGATTTGACAAAATTTTCTATGGAAATGAAATGTTGACTAAATTTCCAATAAAAATAAATTTTAACAAAATTTCCAATAGAAATAAAATTTTGACAAAATTTTCTATAGAAATAAAATTTTAACAAAATTTTCTATGGAAATTAAATTTTGACAAAATTTTCTATAAAAATTTGATTTTTTTTAGTTTGCTGTGGTTTTTAAGCCTACATCCAAAATTTATTCATTGTTATTTATAATAGCAAAAATGTTTACGACAGTTTTGTTTGCTGGAAAATGGGAAACAGTTGTTTCAACAGCTATCCGTTAGTTGGGACCGCAAACATTTTAGCAATCAAATACTGCTGAATTAGCAAACGTGTTTGCTAAAATTTTTTCTCTGCTAGAATATCACACTGCACTAGTTGAAGTCACTGACATTTTTGTCTTGGCAAAAACATTTGCACATTTTTAACCTGAAATAAAATCAGGCTTTTTTTGACCAGCAATATATGTGACTACCGTGAGACTGTGACCCGCGAGATTTTGTGGTCGAGAACAAATATTTCTAATGGACATATTATCATAGAGTTTTAGTGTATAAAAATCTCATGATTTATTTAATTAAAAAATTGTTTAACATAAAAGTAAATTACGATCACCGTGTGGGTCATATTTTCAAAGGGGCTATTTGTTAACAAATGTTTGCATAATCAAAAAATATTAATTGTTTTTTTAATGTTTGAAAATTGTGAAGGTCTTATGTGTATAATTCGCCTGGATTGGGCTTATTGCAATAGTAATTCAATTATAATTTCGAATCAACAGACAATTTCAGCAAACTACTGACTTTCTAGCAAATAAATTAGCTGTTTTGGCAAAACAACTGCTAAAATAAAATTTTTTGTATGCAGTCAGGGTTTGCTAGTAACAGCAGCCTTTTTGGTATGAATATAGAAATGTGTCTCATATTTTAATCATCTTTCGATAAAAAACACGCTAAAAAATGTTTATTAACCCTTTCACTACCGATGTCCACTAAAAAGGACATTCGAAAAAGACACCAAATTCTATTTTCCCACTTAGTTTCGATTTATTTCTCGATGTTATTTTAAAGTAGAGGCTTTAATCTAAATTAGCTACAAATATTTTCCATATTGGTGAGGTTTAAAATACATTTTTATAAACTTCTTTTGCAATAAACGAAAAATACGAAAATTTGAGACAATTTCTCTACTGTATGTTTCTAGTAAATGGACATTTATACAAAAACTATAGCTGATACTTTTTTGGATTCTTTTTTGTATTTTTTTTCACACTTTGAAGGATATTATAGGCCAAATAGCGTTTTTTCGTAAGGCCATTTGTTCACAATTCAAGAATCAAGTTTTCAGAACAAGCTCATATAGCTCTTGAAGTAATTGAGGTAGGTTTTCAAAATGGCAATTTTTGTTCTACATGCTGTTAGTACAAGTAAAAACAGAAGAAAAATTAAAGTTTTTAACATTAGCTTTATATCGGTAGTGAAAGGGTTAATAATAGCCCTATTAATTTCTTAAGTTTATATTTTTACTCAAACCTTTTTTGGGAACAACTGAGTGTCTACTAACAAATTTTTGGAGTGAAAAAGTTTTCAAATAATCCATGTCAAAAGTCTACTTTTCGTTTTGATATTGGCCGCAATCGATTTTCATTATCGTAATGGATAAATTAAAAAAATAATCCTGGTAAGCCGATTTTTCTAAAATTAAAAAAAAAATTTTTTCTAATATTCCAATAAATTATTCTAAATCTTTTTAATGGAACTTTGTGAACTGAAAGGCTACTTTTCGCAACATAATGAAGTATTATAAGGAAAAGGATCGATTAACACATTTTCTGTTTTTATACTTTGAAAGTCTACAATTCAATGTTTTCCCGTGTCGAAATTGCAGTAGTAATCGATTCTGAAGTCGTCAAAAGTCGATTGTTGATTTTGAACTCCTCACAAGTAGTTTCATTGATATTAAATTTTGGAGACAAAAACAAGTCGACTTGGTTCCTACTTTTCATTTTTGTTTTTTTTTTTTTTTAGAAAAAGTTGATTACACACAAAAAAAATGTTTCTGCTTCAATCACTAAATTAATTGATCCAATTAGTTTTTTAATTGAAATGTCTTCAAACACAGAAATGATAGTATCAATTAAAAAATTAATTGACAGTCAATTAAAAAAATTAATTGACAGTCAATTAAAAAATTAATTAACAGTCAATTAAAAAATTAATTGATACTATTAATTTGTGTGATTGATTTTTATTTCAATTAAAACATTTGTTGATTCAATTAAATTTTTAATTGAATACTTTTTAAAACTCAATTAAGACTTTAATTGGAAAATTTTTTGTGAATTTTTTTTTCTGTGTAGTCCTAGAATGGACCCATACATAACAAGGCTAATGGACCCATACATAACAAGGCTATATTTGCAATTAAAACCGTTTTAGTTATTATTATTTTTATATATATATATTTTTATTTTAATCTGGAATTCACATCACTACACAACCATATAATTTTGTTTTTCTGTCAACACTAAGCAAAATAAAAGAACTTTGAATGATCAAGAAAACAAAAAAAATAACCAATAAATTTTTATACAACAACAACAACAAAAATCCTACCTCGTTTTCCATTAAGGATTATTTGAAAGCAAAGCAAAGAAAACAAAAAGAGAAAAAATTAATACAAGACGAAATTCAAATAAAAACAAAAAATACAAAATTTTTAAATTAAGTATTAAATGGAAAAAAGAATTGAAAATTAAGCCTTATTTACTAAAACAAAATAACAACAACAACAACAACAAGAGAAAGAAGGACAAAACCAAAAATCATTTTCAGCAACGGCAGGATAAGGGACTCTTACATTATGTATTTTCTTTTTGTAATTTTATTTAATGATAAACAACAAACAGAAGCAAATATAAAAGAAAACAATTTATGAAATATTTGTGTAAAGTATTAAGATCGAAAAATGAAAACTTAAAAAAAAACACAACAACAACAACATGCATATTAAAGCAGCTTTTTTGTAACTTCAAATCCGTATATATTTTATATTTTCACAACAACAAAAAAACAAAAAAAAACTTATAAGCATAACAAACGATACCACAACAACAACAAGACAAAAAAACATAAATAACAATTAAATGTAGTAATAATAACAACAAACAATTCAATGGGTGTATGACAAGTCCCTGGAAGATATTGCTTACGACTAATTAACTGCTTTTATGCATCCGAATTCAGACTGAAGTTTAATCAGGGGGCAATATTAGCAATGATAATATTGTAGCATTAAAACTGATCGATGAATAACGTCAACCAAAATCATTAGAGATTTCGATTGCATTAAAATATAATTTAGTTTTATGCATATAATATGCAATTATAATATTAAAAAACAAAAACATACATATGTATATCAATAAGGACATTTCTCTCAAATGGACTACAACTGTTTTATTTTAATTCGGTCTAGTAAATATAGACCAATTTTAACGATTAAGTGAAGAAAAAATAAGTTGTTTAAAATTCTCTCAGAGAAATAAGTCTGTTATTAACTGGTAGGCTTTTCTGTTGTCTGCTGTACACTTAAAATTTCTCAAAATTTTATTTCTATAGAACATGTTGTCAACATTTTATTACTATAGAAAATTTTGTCAAAATTGTATTTCTTAGAAAATGTTGCCAAAGTTTTTTTTTTTCTATATAACAATTTTGTCAAAATTTTATTTCTTAGAAAATTTTGTCAAAATTTTATTTCTTAGAAAAGTTTGCCAATTTTTTTTCTATATAACAATTTTGTCAAAATTTTATTTCTTAAAAAATTTTCTCAATATTGTATTTCTATAGAAAATTTTGTCAAAATTTTATTTCTTAGAAAATTTTGCCAAAGTTTTTTTTTCTATATACCAATTTTGTCAAAATTTTATTTCTACAGAAAATTTTCTCAAAAATTGTATTACTATAGAAAATTTTCTCAAAATTTTATTTCTATAGAAAATTTTGTCAAAATTGTATTTCTACAAAAAATGTTGTCAAACTTTTTTCTATAGAATGTTTTGTCAAAATTTTATTTCTACAGAAAATGTTCTCAAAATTTTATTTCTATAGAAAATTTTGTCAAAATTTTATTTCTAGAAAAATATACTAAGGAGCCTGCACACCTGTATAATCATATTCGTTTCGCCAGATCAAATAGAGGAATGAAAATCATACCCCAAAGAATAAAGACTCTTTTATCGGAACGACAATTTTTCATATTCAGCATCCGTCTGTGGAACTCTCTACCATCGAATTTGCAAACAATTAGCAATGCTAACACTTTCAAAATAAAATTAAATGATTTCTTGAACTCTCCGTAAATAAAACACTTTTATTTTTTTATTTTTTTGTTAATTTGTTAATATTTATTTTTTATATATTTTTATACTTGTTTATATATATATATATATATATATATATATATATATATATATATATATATATATATATATATATATATATATATACATTTACTTTTGTTAATTTAACATTATTTTACGTTGTCTTATCACAAAATTACTTTCTGTATCACAACTTGAAACTAGCACTGTCACTTATAAGATATAAATCTTATTGTGCTGGTTTATCAAGTAAATAAATAAATAATAATAATAAGAACAAATGTCTCAAAATTGTATTTCTATAGAAAATTTTTCAAAATTTTATTTCTATAGAAAATTTTGCCAAATTTTTTTTTCTATATAATAATATTGTAAAATTTTTTTTCTACAGAAAATTTTCTCAAAAATTTTTTTACTATAGAAAATTTTCTCAAAATTTTATTTCTATAGAAAATTTTGTCAAAATTTTATTTCTACAAAAATTTTTGTCAAACTTTTTTTCTATAGAATGTTTTGCCAAAATTTTATTTCTATAGAAAATTTTTTCAAAATTTGATTTCTATAGAAAATGTTGTCAAAATTTGATTTCTATAGAAAATGTTGTCAAAATTGTATTTCTTAGAAAATTTTGCCAAAGTTTTTTTTTCTATATAATAATATTGTAAATTTTTTTTCTACAGAAAATTTTCTCAAAAATTTTTTTACTATAGAAAATTTTCTCAAAATTTTATTTCTATAGAAAATTTTGTCAAATTTTTATTTCTTTTCGCCAAAAATTTTTTTCTATATAACAATTTTGTCACAATTTTATTTCTACAGAAAATGTTCTCAAAAATTTTATTACTATAGGAAATTTTCTCAAAATTTTATTTCTATAGAAAATTTTGTCCAAATTTTAGTTCTATAGAAAATTTTGTCAAAATTTTATTTCGATATAAAATTTTGTCAAAATTTTATTTCGATATAAAATTTTGTCAAAATTTTATTTCTATAGAAAATTTTCTCAAAATTGTATTTCTATAGAAAATTTTGTCAAAATTTTAGTTCTATAGAAAATTTTGTTAAAATTTTATTTCTATAGAAAATTTTGTCAAAATTTTATTTCTACAGAAAATGTTCTCAAAATTTTTATTACTATAGAAAATTTTGCCAAATTTTTTTTTCTATATAATAATATTGTAAAATTTTTTTTCTACAGAAAATTTTCTCAAACATTTTTTTACTATAGAAAATTTTCTCAAAATTTTATTTCTATAGAAAATTTTGTCAAAATTTTATTTCTACAAAAATTTTTGTTAAACTTTTTTTCTATAGAATGTTTTGCCAAAATTTTATTTCTATAGAAAATTTTTTCAAAATTTGATTTCTATAGAAAATGTTGTCAAAATTTGATTTCTATAGAAAATGTTGTCAAAATTGTATTTCTTAGAAAATTTTGCCAAAGTTTTTTTTTCTATATAATAATATTGTAAATTTTTTTTCTACAGAAAATTTTCTCAAAAATTTTTTTACTATAGAAAATTTTCTCAAAAATTTATTTCTATAGAAAATTTTGTCAAATTTTTATTTCTTTTCGCCAAAAATTTTTTTCTATATAACAATTTTGTCACAATTTTATTTCTACAGAAAATGTTCTCAAAAATTTTATTACTATAGAAAATTTTCTCAAAATTTTATTTCTATAGAAAATTTTGTCCAAATTTTAGTTCTATAGAAAATTTTGTCAAAATTTTATTTCGATATAAAATTTTGTCAAAATTTTATTTCGATATAAAATTTTGTCAAAATTTTATTTCTATAGAAAATTTTCTCAAAATTGTATTTCTATAGAAAATTTTGTCAAAATTTTAGTTCTATAGAAAATTTTGTTAAAATTTTATTTCTATAGAAAATTTTGTCAAAATTTTATTTCTACAGAAAATGTTCTCAAAATTTTTATTACTATAGAAAATTTTGTCAAAATTTTATGTCTACACACAAAAATTTTTTTTTCTGATTCAATCACGAAATTAATTGATCCAATTAATTTTTTAATTGAAGTGTCTTCAATCACAGAAATGATAGTATCAATTAAAAAATTAATTGGCAGTCAATTAAAAAATTAATTGATTCAATTAAAAATTTAATTGATACTATTAATTTGTGTGATTGATTTTTATTGCAATTAAAAAATTCGTTGATTCAATTAAATTTTTAATTGAATATTTTTTAAAACTCAATTAAGATTTTAATTGGAAAAATGTTCGTGAAATTTTTATCTGTGTATAGAAAATTTTGTCAAAATTGTATTTCTACAAAAATTTTTGTCAAACTTTTTTTCTATAGAATGTTTTGCCAAAATTTTATTTCTATAGAAAATTTTGTAAAGTTTTTTTCAATATAACAATTTTGTCAAAATTTTATTTCTACAGAAAATTTTCTCAAAATTGTATTTCTATAGAAAATTTTGTCAAAATTTTATTTTTTAGAAAATTTTGCCAGAGTTTTTTTTTCTATATAACAATTTTGTCAAAATTTTATTTCTACAGAAAATTTTCTCAAAATTTTATTACTATAGAAAATTTTCTCAAAATTTTATTTCTATAGAAAATTTTGTCAAAATTGTATTTCTACAAACAATTTTGTAAATTTTTTTCTATAGAATGTTTTGTCAAAATTTTATTTCTATAGAAAATTTTGTCAAAATTTTATTTCTTAGAAAATTTTTCCAACTTTTTGTTTTCTATATAACAATTTTGTCAAAATTTTATTTCTACAGAAAATTTTCTCAAAATTGTATTTCTATAGAAAATTTTGTCAAAATTTTATTTCTTAGAAAATTTTGCCAGAGTTTTTTTTTTTCTATATTACAATTTTGTCAAAATTTTATTTCTACAGAAAATGTTCTCAAAATATTAAAACTATAGAAAATTTTCTCAAAATTTTATTTCTATAGAAAATTTTGTCAAATTTTTATTTCTTTTTGCCATTTTTTTTTTCTATAGCAAATATTGTCAAAATTTTAGTTCTATAGAAAATTTTGTCAAAATTTTATTTCTATAGAAAACTTGGTCTAAATTTCATTTTTATATTTTTTGTTTCAAAAGTTTATTTCTAAAGAAAAAAAATTATTTTATAGCGTACGCTATTTTGTATTCCATTTGAGAGAATCTATTTGAACAAAGCAAAATAATGATTTACTATATATATTTGGTTAAAAAACAAAACAAAAATATACTCTTAAAGTTTAGATATTAATTTCTCATTAATGTAGTGCAACACTTTTCATACGAATTCGATGTGATCAGCATCAAATGGCAAAATATATGTCTTTTTTTGTGCAAATCCAAAATAAAGGCAAGTAAAAAAAACTAAATTGGCTTTCATTAAATTTATGGGAAATATTCCGTAAAGAAAAATTCAAAATTATGATGCTTGTAAGATTTCATCGAGTTTTTATAAATAATAACACAATATATAGCGAAGGCTAAGAAAAAATCTTTCGGTGGATTCAGACCTAAAGTATTAATTTTTTTTGTTAAATTTTCAATTATTAAAAAAAAAAACATTGTAAGGATATTAAAAGAATAAAAGGATGAGTATTCTTTTAGTTCTTCCTGTTTTGTGGCAAATTATGAGATATCCTAAATATTCAAATACCACGGTTATAACGAACACGCAGGGACTGGGTTTTTGTTACTTAAAATCGTAGTAAATTCGCTATAACCATGAATTCGTTATAAACGTACCCATATGTATGGAGAATTCAAGAAAAGCTGTTCCCTACATGGCAGCCCGTTATAGTGGGCTCACTTAGACTATTCTGTCCATTGTGATACTACAAGGGTGAACTTCTCTCATATCAATCATAAAAAGCCGAGTCCGAATGGCGATTCACATTAAGGGACTTAATGCTGGTTAGAAACCGAAACTTTTTACTAGCATTGGTAAAAATTTGACGTAAATCAAGGTCAGTATAATTTCACTAGCCCAGGGTAAGAAATTTTACATTTGTTGTAAAATTTTGACATTTATTATGGCTAGGCATGCTTTGATTATCTCAAAACAAATAAAAAGTAGTTTTATTATCAATTTTTTCTCACCATAGTAAAAAGTTTCGGTTTCGAACAGGCCCTTAGAGATGCTTTGATCACTCAGAAATGTCACCACACAGAAAATAAAAATTTTTACAATTAAAATCTTAATTGCGTTCTAATATATTAATTGAATATATCAATTAAAAATTTAATTGATTCAACTAAATTTTTAATTGAAACAAAAATCAATCACAAAAATTTATAGTATCAATTAATTTTTTAAATAGATCAATTAATTTTTAAATTGCTTTCAATTAATTTTTTTTTAATTGATACTATCATTTCTGTGATTGAAGTCATTTCAATTAAAAATTTAATGGGATCAATTAAGTTCGTGATTGAATACAAAAAAAAATATTTTTTTGTGAGCAGCATTACAGACTTTTTGGTGTTTGGTCGAAACTGGGACTGAAACCACGACCCTTTGCATTCAAGGCGGGCATGCTAACCTCACTCAAACGAAGTTTACATGGATCCAAAGATTTTGACCTTCCCTTAAGGATTTTGATATTGATTCCGAGCCAAAGATGCGGCTTCTTTAAAATAAATAAATTTTTTAGCGACCTATCTGGCTTTAAATCTAGTAAGAAAATTAAAATTAGGATACAGATCTCATTTATCAAATTTACATTCTCTTTTCGCGATTTATTAATAAAGGTACTCACGTACAAACGCCAGTTTAAAAATCTAACTATAACGGATACTTCAAAGTAAAAAATGTTTTCTTAATTCCAAAAAAAAAAAAACTTTAAACAAATACGCTAAATCCTCAAAATAAGTCTAAGCCTATATTTGAAGTATTTTTATCTTAAATCTAAAGTTTCAATATTTCAGTTAAGGACAATTTTTTAAATCCAAAAATTGTGTTTCTTTACTTTAAGGAAAATTAGCCTTAGTTCAAAGACATGCGACTTTAACGGAGGGACGCAAATTTACACAATTTGTGTCCCAAATTTAATGAAAAAAAAATTGAAACAAAGATTATAAACATTATTTTAATTAAAATTTCATTATTTTAAAGAAAATTGTCCTTAATATTTTGTAAATTTCGCATCATATATTTAATTAAGGTTGCGTAATCTTTAATATCACGTAAATATTTTTTTTCAGTGCAATATACCACAGAGGCTTCACAATTATTCCATGCGTATAGCTGAGTGCTATGTTCAGTTTTCAAGCTGAACCCAGCTTGTTTTCACGGTTACGTTTTTTTAATTAATTAATTTAGAAATATAAAATAATCCGCAAGCAATTCCTTGGATCGTTTTCATCAATTATGGGTGTATAAATATCCCATTGATTGTAAATGAGTCAAATTTTCAGTTTTTTTTAATGATTTTAGGTATTATCAAGGAGGGAAAGTTACTAGTTCTACAAAATGGGAGAACTTACTCAAAATGGACTTTGACAGAATGATCTAATACAAAAAATGAAAATTTTAAAGATATTGGATGTATAGAAAATTTTGTCAAAATTTTATTTCTATAGAAAATTTTCTCCAAATTTTATTTCTATAGGAAACTTTTTCAAATTTTTATTTCTATAGAAAATGTTGTCAAAATTTAATTTCTACAGAAAATTTTGTCAAAATTTTATTTCTATAGAAACTTTTGTCAAAATTTTATTTCTATAGAAAATTATGCAAAAAATGTTACTTCTATAGAAAATATTACCAAAATTTTATTTCTATAGAAACTTTTGTCAAAATTTTATTTCTATAGAAAATTATGTCAAACATTTTACTTCTATAGAAAATATTACCAAAATTTTATTTCGATAGAAAATTTTGTCAAAATTGTATTTCTATAGAAAATTTTGCTAAAATTTTACTTCCATAGCAAATATTAACAAAATTTTATTTCTATAGAAAATTTTGTCAAAATTTTATTTCTATAGAAAATTTTTGTCAAAATTTTATTTCTATAGAAAATTTTGCCAAAATTTTTTTTCTATAGAAAATTTTGCTACCATTGTATTGCTATAGAAAATTTTGCCAAAATTTTATTTCTTTAGAAAATTTTATTTATATAGAGATTTTGATAAAATTTTATTTCTATAGAAAAATTTGTCAAAATTTTATTTCGATAGAATATTTTGCCAAAATTTTATTGCTATGGAAAATTTTGTAAAATGTTACTTCTATAGAAAATTTTGTCAAAATTTTATTTCCATGGAAAATTTGTCAAAATTTTATTTCTATAGAAAATTTTGTCAAAATTTTATTTTTATAGAAAATATTACCAAAATTTTATTTCTATAGAAATCTTTGTCAAAATTTTATTTCTATAGAAATATTACCAAAATTTTATTTCCATAGAAAATTTTCTCAAAATTTTATTTCTATTGAAAATTTTCTCCAAATTTTATTTCTATAGGAAATAAAATTTTTATTCTATAGAAAATTTTGTCAAAATTTTATTTTTTTTTGTTTTTTGATCTCAGCTTAAAGCCATGCATTGACTAAACTACAAGAGTAGCTTAACCAACAGAGGAAAAGTATGCTTTAAGCTGAGATCAAAAAACAAAAAAAACAACAATAACGATTGAAGAGAAGCCAACAATAACAAAAAAAAAAAAATTTTATTTCTATAGAAACTTTTGTCAAAATTTTATTTCTATAGAAAATTATGTCAAAAATTTTACTTCTATAGAAAATATTACCAAAATTTTATGTCTATAGAAAATTTTGTCAAAATTTTATTTCTATAGAAAATTTTGTCAAAATTTTATTTCTATAAAAAATTTTGTCAAAATGTTATTTCTATAGAAAATTTTGTCAAAATTTTATTTCTATAGAAAATTTTGCTAAAATTTTACTTCTATAGAAAATTTTGTAAAAATTTTATTTCTATAGAAAATTGTGTCAAAATTTTAGTTCTATAGAATATTTTGTCAAAATTTTATTTATATAGAAAATATTGCTAAAATTTTATTTCTATAGAAAAATTTGTCAAAATTTTATTTCTATAGAAAATTTTGCTAACATTTTATTGCTATAGAAAATTTTGCCAAAATTTTATTTCTATAGAAAATTTTCCAAAAATTTTATTTGTATAGGATATTTTATCAAAACTTTAATTCTATAGAATTTTTTGCCAAAATTTTATTTATATAGAAAATTTTGTTAAAATTTTATTTATATAGAAAATTTTGTTAAAATTTTATTTCTATAGAAGAATTTGGTAAAATTTTATTTCTATAGAAAATTTTGTCAAAATTTTATTTCTATAGAAAATTTTGTCAAAATTTTATTTCTATAGAAAATTTTGTCAACATTTTATTTCCATAGAAAATTTTGTCAAAATTTTATTTCTATAGAAAATTTTGCCAAAGTTTTATTTATATAGAAAATTTTTTCAAAATTTTATTTCTATAGAAAAATTTGCCAAAATTTTATTTCTATAGAATATTTTGTCAAAATTTTAGTTCTATAGAATATTTTGTCAAAATTTTATTGCTATAGAAAATGTTGCCAAAATTTTATTTCTATAGAAAATTTTGTCAACATTTTATTTCCATAGAAAATTTTGTCAAAATTTTATTTCTATAGAAAATTTTGCCAAAGTTTTATTTATATAGAAAATTTTTTCAAAATTTTATTTCTATAGAAAAATTTGCCAAAATTTTATTTCTATAGAATATTTTGTCAAAATTTTAGTTCTATAGAATATTTTGTCAAAATTTTATTGCTATAGAAAATGTTGCCAAAATTTTATTTCTATAGAAAATTTTGCCAAAATTTTATTTCTATAGAAAATTTTGCCAAAATTGTATTTCTGTAGACAATTTTGCCAAAATTGTATTTCTATAGAAAATTTTGTCAACATTTTATTTCTATAGAAAATGTTGCCAAAATTGTATTTCTATAGAAAATTTTGTCAACATTTTATTTCTATAGAAAATGTTGCCAAAATTTCTACGTCCCATTGGCCGTATGTGTACTACATCTACACCAAAAACGAAATTGGGCTTTTTGGCATTTAAAATAATACTTCTTAATGTAGAGCCGTCCTTGCAGGATTTTCAAATGTCAAAATGAACGAGTTCGAAAAAAGGAAATATCGGGTATTGTGTGACCAAACTACATATGAATTACATACACATAAATATTTTATTTGCGGTAAGTAAAAATGTCAAAAACTACTCACTTTTTTTACATAAATTCCATAATGAAAATTTTCATTGCGGATATGGTTTTGATTAGAGGTCTGCACAATTCCATTTGTAAATGCAGAGTACACGTGTACTTGCTACATGAGTACATCTATTTGAGAGAGTCGCAAAACTATTGGTACACATTTTGATGAACACCAAAAGCCACGAGTAACTTCTTGTTGCTACTCTGATGTCTTCACTACCAACGAACACATATTCTTCTTTCTCTCTTATTGAAGTGTACTCAGAGTGATCACGTCGAGTATGTTGCGAGAACAAAACTTCATAGAGTACTCCATGTACCATGTGCAGTTTCAGAAATACAAAAAAACAGTTACTCTCCATAATATATGTTTTGGTTTGTTATAAAGAATAGCAAACGATAAGGTAGGTGTGTGACATACATAAATATATGAAATATGTGATATACATACATATCTATGATTAATAATAATGGAAAGTTTTGCTTCGCACATAACTGAGAAATACTTGTGGTACCACGTGAAGTGAAGAGAATACATGTTGTACTTTTTCTCAAGTACTTACATTTTTATTGTTCCTTTTTTTCGGAACACATATTGTTTCGGATAAGTACTTGGTGGTATTTGACAAGCAAGTGTTCTCTTCACTTCACTACTTGCGCTCTGAGAGAAAGACAGTGTATGTACTATATTCGACAGCGAATTGCATACATGTAGTGAAAAGTTATTCGATGCAGACCTCTAGTTTTGATCATGATATTTCAATGAAAAACTCATAACGAAAATCTATGTCAGATTTAAATGCATCCGATAGATTTGAATATATATTTTTTTTTTACAATCAAAAACAAAATTTAACCCTCTATGGCACTAAAGCCAATTTAACACTATTTTAGTTCATGGAATTATTATTTTTTGAGAAAGTTCCTTTGACTTTAATAAGTTTTTGCGTACGTTAGTTTAATGATCTAAAAATTGGGACAAAATTATACACAAATGAAGTATAAAGATTCACTAAATTCGTGTCTCCCAGAAAATAGTTTAGGATTTCTTAAAATTTGTACATTTTACCAATAATGAGCCCATCTTAAATTTCGTATGGCGCTAAAGACATTTTTACAATTTTGAACTCCAAATTTTTTCCTTCAAACTACGAAATTTTCTTTAACGAGTTTAAAAAAATAATTATGACTATTATAAATTTTCTTGAATTTGTCGAAAATATGATATCGGCGTTTGTAATACAGTTTAGTTAAAATTTCCTGAAATTAACAAAAACATTTCCTTTGTGATGGGTTCACTGTATTTGTATTTTTACGACTGACTTTTTAGAATAAGAATATTAAAACGAAATGATAAAACCAACAACAATTCCATAGAACTGATACATTACAAATAAAAAAAAACATAATTATAAAGAAAACAAAAACTAAATAGCTCCACAACCCATAAAATAGTAATATTTATTAAAACCTACTATAATTTAGATTTAATATAAAAATCACATGTATATGGATGTCCAGCTAAAAGTTAATTGGGAATGGCGAAAAAATAATGAACTATTTTGTGTTGTTTTGATGGTTTTCCTGCATGATACTGCTCCGCCAAGTATTTCCGTACAGATTGGCTAAACATGTTATATATTTAACAATGAACAAAAATTTGCACAATGGAAATCAACGATTTTTTTGTTGGCTACAGCTGGCCATAAATCGACGTAGGCGTCTTCTCACCTTTATACAAAAAAAAATCCAATTAAAATTTTAATTGAATTTTGAACAATTTTCAATTGAAATATGTATACTATTATTTCTGCGATTGAAGAAATTTCAATTAAAAATTAATTGGGCCAATTAATTTCGTGATTGTATTTGTATTTATTTATTTATTTTTTTGTTTGTAAACCTAACACAATAAGAACCAAATCTTATCAATTTTGTGCTAGGCTAATTTGAAAATATAATTAAGATGAAACGGTAAAGTTTTGATTTCACCGGTGAAACACAAATTTACTATCCATCTTATGGGTTGGAAGCACTGTTGTCACTCGAGCCAAAAATAATCGACTAATATTTTAAGACTATATTACCAAAATCTACCAAACAAAAAAAATTATCAAATTTTATTTCTATAGAAAAGTTTTTAAAAATTTTATTTCTCTAGGAAAGTTTGTCAAAATTTTATTTCTATAGAAAATTTGGCAAAATTTTATTTCCACAGAAAATTTTTTCAAAATTTTATTTCTGTAGAAAATTTTCTAAATATTTTATTTCCATAGAAAAATTTGTCAAAATTTTGATTCTATAAAAAATTTGGCAAAATTTTATTTCTATAGAAAATTTTGTCAACATTTTATTTCTATAGAAAAGTTTCTAAAAATTTTATTTCTATAGAAAAATTTGTCAAAATTTTATTTCTATAGAAAATTTGGCAAAATGTTATTTCCTTCTGTAAATCAGTAACTAATCAAGCTCGAGGTCAATGACCTCGAGCTTATTAGTTACTGATTTACACAAGACAATTAAAAATGTCTAATAAAATAAAGAAAACAAAATTTTATTTCTATAGAAAAATTTGTCAACATTTTATTTCTATAGAAATTTTTTTTTTTAAATTTTATTTCTGTAAAAAAATTTGTCAACATTTTATTTCTATAAAAAGTTTGGCAAAATTTTAGTTCTATAGAAAATTGTGTCAACATTTTATGTCTATAGAAAATTTTGTCAACATTTTATTTCTACAGAAAATTTTGTCAAAATGTGATTTTTACAAAAAATTTTGTCAAAATTTTATTTCTACAGAAATTTTATTTCTGTAGAAAATACTGTCAAAATTTTATTTCTGTAGAAAATACTGTCAAAATTTTATTTCTATAGAAAATATTGTCAACATTTTATTTTTGTAGAAAATATTGTCAAAATTTTATTTCCATTGAAAATTTGGCAAAATCTTATTTCTATAAAAAATTTTGTCAAAATTTTATTTCTATAGAAATTTTGTTAAATATTTGTTTAGATAAAAAATTTTGTCACATAGTTATTTCTATAGAAAATTTTGTCACAATTTTATTTCTATAGAAAATATTGTCAAAAATTTATTTCTCTAGGAAAGTTTGTCAACATTTTATTTCGATAGAAAATTTTGTCTTAATTTTATTTCTATAGAAAATTTTGTCAAAATTTTATTTCGATAGAAAATTTTACCAAAATTTTATTTCTACAGAAAATTTTACCGAAATTTTATTTCTTAATAATACAAAATATAATAATAAAAACCGCATAAGAAAAACAAATTTATTTTTTATCCGTTATAATAAAGAAATTGAAAACAATTTTTGTTATTTTATTTATTAAATAAAAGAATACTGTATAATACTGTTTGGTTTTAAAGTAGTCCGTCAAGGCTTGGCTATCCAGTACTGCAAGAAAACGCAACTAATATAACCTATGTATAATTTTGAAAATTTAAATTTCGATTTTTGTATGATTTTGGTGTATTGTGTGTTTTTTATTTCAAAAGATATTTTTCCAAAAAACAACATTATTTAATTATAAGACGTCATTTTAGCGGAGTCAGTAGTTAATCTCTGGTGTAAAAAAAAACTAAGAGGTATATGAATTCAAAATTTAAAAATATAAAAAATAAATAAAACTCACCACACTTAATTAAATTATGGGTGGGCACAAGATTTATTTTTAGTAATTAAGGACACCCTAGTATGCATATATTATATATTACAAACATACCTACATCAAAAGTACCGATACACAAACACACACACACATAAAAATGAACACATGTAAAGATGGAATCCACAAAAGAAAAACAAGTAACAAAATAATAAAAAACAACAACAAGAAATTAACAACAACAACCGTAGCAACAACAAACAATTCTATCCTGCGAGAGAGAAAATAAGATTGTGTACACAAAATTTAGAAGACAAACAAAAGAAATAAAAACCTAATAAATGAAATAATATTCCCGAGCAAAATAAAAATAATAATTAATATAAAAACATTCTATCCATAGTCCTTTAATGTCTTTTTCTTGGGGATTAGTCGATACTGGATATGGGGTGATGCTTTACATGAAAAATTACATTAAAATTTACTCTTGACTTTGTTGGGTATAGGTGAGTACTACACGCAAACAAAATAATTATTTTCTCCCAAACGAAGCTTTAGACAAACAAATATTGTTTACCATTTACTTTTCGCTGTAAGGAAGTTTGTTTAAAAGAAAATTATATACTATTTGTGATAAACGTTGATTTTTTCATAAAGACTAACTCAAAACAAATTTTCTGGCTAATTACATCTACCCTCACATCTTTCCCAATTCCACGAGATTTTTAGTTTTTAGCACCTTTTTCTGTAAAACAAACAATGTAGAAAAATTATTCAATATTATATATATTTTTAATTTCACCTTTCACCTGGACGGAGAATCAGTTTGCAAGCCAATACACTATTCATTCTCTGGGCTACGTAGCTGTTGTTACCATCAACAGGCATTTATCGCTATAGCCATCAACGCACAAGGAACGCAAACAGTCAAGCAGTTATATTTATAAAGCATAGTTTTCGGCGCCCACGAGGCGATGTTAAGTAACTTTATTTGAAAGAAACATACATTTAGTTTGCCCCCGTCGAGCAATGGTTAGCATGTTCGCCTAGAACAAGCTATCGACTTGAAACTTTACACAAGTAGTTGTTATTGATGTAGGTCGGATGGTATTACAAATGGGCCATATCGGTCCACTTTTACGTATAGCCCCCATATAAACGGACCCTCAAATTTGGCTTGCGAATCCTCTAAGAGAAGCAAATTTGGTACATGGTGTTAGTATATGGTCTCTAACAACCATACAAAAATTGGTCCGCATCGGTCCATAATTATATATAGCCTCCATATAAACCGATCACCCGATTGCGCTTTCTGAGCCTCTAAGAGTAGCAAATTCCATCCGATCCGGCTGAAATTTGGTACATGGTATTAGTATTTGGTCTCTAACAACTATGTAAAAATTGGTCCACATCGGTCCATAATCATATATAGCCCCCATATAAACCGATCCCGAGATTTGGTTTTGGAGCCTCTTGGAGGAGCAAATTTCGGCCTGGCCGAACTTACGGCCGTATATACTTGTTTTAATATATTTTTAATTTTTTTTTTCCAAAAATATTCGGAAGAGTCCAAAAAGATGTTTGACCTTACATGCACAGAAAAAATATCACAAAAAAATTTCCAATTAAAGTCTTAAGTTTTAAAAAATATTCTATTACAAATTTAATTGATTTAACAAATTTTTTAATTGAAACAAAAATCAATTACAAAAATTAATAGTATCAATTAATTAATTTATTTAATTTAATTGGATCAATTCATTTTTAATTGATACTATCATTTCTGTGATTGAAGACATTTCAATTAAAAATTAATTGGATCAATTAATTTCGCGATTGAAGACAAAAAATATGTTTTGTATGTAGGATTATATTAAATTTTAACTATGAAACTTCAAAATGTGTCTTATTGAAGACTTAAAGACAGAAAATAACAGTGCCTAATATAAATGAAATGAACTGTGTTTTGGATCAAAAATAATTTTTTTATTGTAGAAATAAAAATTTTGTAACACAATTTTTTTGGTGATAAACATTTGAAATTTTTAAACTTTAACAAAAGAAAAATGTTTTCCAAACGTTGTGTTTTTTCTTTGCGTGTACATGGACGGACGAACACCTAGGGGTAGATCGATTCTGGAGATGATTCTGCGTCAATCGGTATATATTTTATGGGGTCTAAATTCAATAATTCTGGTAGGCATATTTTTTGGCAGATCAAAGTTGTCATACCCTGACCACAATGTGGTTTAGGGTCATACTTACATCCTAGTAAACTAGATAATTTAAAAGTCATTCTTAATTAAATCTATGTATATTTCCTCAAATTAATGAAACCATACAGATGAGGTTTCTTAGTTATTTTAGCTGTCATCAACGCATTTCCTTTTCATTTCGATTTATAGTATGATATTTAAGCACTAGTCTTCTAGTCCTCTTCATGTCAATTGTATTACGATTTTAAGGTTCTTTACAGTCGTAGTAAATGGAGCACTTGCCATATAAATGGATGTGAAAACTTTGAGGGAATTTATGTTATTCCCCCATTATTTATTTATATTAAATCTGGAACCCGCTCTTCATCTACGCCACTGCAAATATTCCTAATATCCACGGTACCTTTAAGGATCTTTTTCCTGGAAAAATGAGAAATGTTTTAAATCAATTAAAGTGCATAAAATAACTAATGAAATCTAAACTTTATTTATAAAATACACAGAAAGAAATTTCATTAAAATTGAGCAAATGAAACTTTTTTTGGTCAATGCTTATTATGGCTCAATTTTAATGACAAATTACATACTTTCCTCCGAAACACAATTTTACATAAAAGAAATTCTTCGTTGTTATAAACATCTTTGTTATGAAGAAACTCGAAATTCGACTTTGGATAAAAAATTTAGTAACTATCAAAAAATATTTTATAAATATTTAAATAAAAGATATTTATGTTAATATTTAAATAAAATAAAGAAGAATAAAAGATTTAATATTTAAATACAAAATAAGAAATCATCTAAACGAAATTAATAATAACTATCATTCAAGTATAATCAAATCGATTTATTGTGGTCTTCTAATCGCTTATCAGCTTTTTATTTCAAAATTCAAGGAATAATACAGGACCGACAGGACCTGTTTGTATCGGCTGTAATTCATATCCATCGCCGCTCAAATAAATTGGGTGCATTTATTCTCTGACCAGGATACAAGAATAACACGCAGAAAAAATAGTTTTAGTTTTCAATCATAAAATTCAATAGAAATTTTTTCAATTACAGAAATGCTAGTATTAATCACCAACGGCAATGAAAAAATTAATAGATTCAATAATTCAATTATAATTGATGAATTAATTTTTGTTTTAATTTAAAAATTAATTGAACCAATTAAATTTCTAATTAGATATGGTTTAGACATTCTATTAAAATTTTAATTGGTATATTAATATTTTACAGACTTACCCAGTTTTATAGACTGCATTCGAATCTTCTGTTTTGATTTTGCCTGAAATATTTGATATGGAAAATGTGTACATCAATAATATTACTATTAAAATTATATATAAGGCGAATACAAGCCTGAAATATTTGATATGGAAAATGTGTACATCAATAATATTACTATTAAAATTATATATAAGGCGAATACCATAGGACAGATACATTTATAAAAATATAACGAATAGATAGATTTTCAATAAGATATCACCAACACGGAACAGAAAATCCATCGTCAAAGTGATGCTAATATTAACCCAGCAAAAAAAGCGTCGCCAAAAAAGTTGTGAAAATATTCTTTTTGGATCCGCAAGTGGTGCAAAATTGGCGCAGAAGCGATGAATTTAACATGGGCTTGCCATAGGACATATGTCCACCATTTCAACAGCCGTTGCAATGAATTTGCATCACTTCTTAAGGTGTGATGCGAATTCAGTGTTTTGGATTTGAATTAAGAAATTATGTGATACTTTGACAAACAAATAAATTTAAAATTTTTTTATGATTTTTTGTTGGAACATTTGACATCAAAAACTCACAATTTTCTAGAGTGGATTTAGCTTTTTTTCGTCAAAATTTAAATAATTTGTATTATTTTATTAATTCTTAATCTGTTTTTAACTTATTTGAAACAAAAAAAAATCTAAATTTCCTATTTAAAATATGAGAAAAGCGAGTTATAAAAAATTGACTCAAATGAACTTCCTGTGCAGTTAAAATAAAGAACATCTTTGGGAGAACTTTTTTGGAAGTGCTTTTAAAGTTGTGCCTTTAGAAGAACTTCCAAATTTTTGTTTCGCTGGGTAATTAATTAATTATTATAAAATATTTTTTTATGAAACAATTTATTACGTTCTGCAAAATTTTCTATAAAAATAAAATTTTGATAAAATTTTCTGTAGAAATAAAATTTTGACAAAATTTTCTATAGTACTAAAATTTTGACAAAATTTTCTATAGAAATAAAATTTTGACAAATTTTTCTATAGTAATAAAATTTTTACAACATTTTCTATGGAAATAAAATTTTGACGAAATATTCTATTGAAATAACATTTTCTATACAAATAAAATGACAAAATTTTCTATAGAAAAAAGTATTGACAACAATTTCTATAGAAATAAAATCTTGACGAAAATTTCTATAGAAATAAAATTTTAACAAAATTTTCTATAAAAATAAAATTTTAACAAAATTATCTATAGAAATAAAATTTTGAGAACATTTTCTATAGAAATAAAATTTTGACAAAATTTTCCATAGAAATAAAATTTTGTATAGAAATAAAATTGTAAGAAAATTTTCTATAGTAATAAAATGTTGAAAAATTTTCCATAGATATAAAATGTTGACAAAACTTTACATAGAAATAAAATTTTGACAAAATTTTCCATAGAAATAAAATTTTGACAAAATTTTCTATAGTAAAAAAAATTTCAGAAAGTTCTCTTTAGTAGTAAAATTTTAAGAAATTTTTTTATAGTAATCAAATTTTCTATAGAAATAAAATCTGGACAAAATTTTCTATACAAATACAATTTGACAACATTTTCTATAGTAGTAAAATTTTGAGAAAATGTTTTAAAGAAATAAAATTTTGAAAAAATTTTCTATAGTAAAATTTTAAGAAAATTTTCTATCGAAATAAAATTTTGACGAAATTTTCTATGGAAATAAAATTTTAATAAAATTTTCTATAGAAATAAAATTTTAATAAAATATTCTATCGAAATAAAATTTTCTATAGAAATGAAATTTTGAGAAAATTTTCTATGTTGACAAAATTTTCCATAGATATAAAATTTTAATAAAATATTCTATCGAAATAAAATTTTCTATAGAAATAAAATTTTGAGAAAATTTTCTATGGAAATAAAATTTTAATAAAATTTTCTATAGAAATAAAATTTTAATAAAATATTCTATCGACATAAAATTTTCTATAGAAATAAAATTTTGAGAAAATTTTCTATAGAAATAAAAATTTTAACAAAATTTTCTATAGAAATTACATTTTGAGAAAAATTGCTATAGATATAAATTTTTGACAATAGAAATAAATTTTTGACAAGAAAATTTTAACAAAATTTCTATAGAAATAAAATTTTGAGAAAATTTTCCAGAGAAATGAAATTTTGACAAAATTTTTCTATAGAAATAAAATTTTGTTGTTGTTTTTTGATTTCAGCTTAAAACCATGCATTGACTAAACTAAAAGTGTAGCTTAACCAACAGAGGAAAAGAATGTTTGTCAAATTTTGTCAAAGCCCTATAGACTGCAAGATGGTTGGATGGACGCACGTTTCGGAATTACCACATTCCTCATCAGCATCCTCTACTTGCAGCAAAACTATCAACCAATTATCAGAATAAACTCAGGCAGTTCATATCTCTGTTCCTATGCCACTGTCAAATGAAGTTGGCTGGGAAAAAAGAGGAAGCACGCTCAAAATAAACCCAGCCAACTGCACTCAAATCGATGATTTGACAGTGGCATAGGAAAAGAGATATGTTTGTACGAATTTATTTCGGCATAAGCCGGCTATCATGCAAAACCTTTTTTCGGAAGGTTCAAGTGTGGTTCATTGTTGGGTTTAAGTCTATAGGGCTTTGCCCAAATAAATTTGACAAACATTCTTTTCCTCTGTTGGTTAAGCTACACTTGTAGTTTAGTCAATGCATGGTTTTAAGCTGAAATCAAAAAACAACAACAATGCTTAAAGAACAAAACCAACAATAACAAAACAAAAAGAATGAAATAAAATTTTGATAAAATTTTCTATAGAAATAAAATTTTGATAAAATTTTATATAGAAATAAAATTTTGATAAAATTTTCTATAGAATACTTTATGTGATATTTATGTGATGGTTAGGTTAGGTTAGGTGGCAGCCCGATGTACCAGGCTCATTTAGACTATTCAGTCCATTGTGATACCACATTGGTGAACTTCTCTCTTATCACTGAGTGCTGCCCGATTCCATGTTAAGCTCAATGATAAGGGACCTCCTTTTTATAGCCGAGTCCGAACGGCGTTCCACATTGTAGTAAAACCACTAAGAGAAGCTTTGAAACCCTCAGAAATGTCACCAGCATTACTGAGGTAGGATAATCCACCGCTGAAAAACTTTTTGGTGTTCGGTCGAAGCAGGAATCGAACCCACGACCTTGTGTATGCAAGGCGGGCATGCTAACCATTGCACCACGGTAGCTCCCGATATTTATATGATATCTGATAGGAATATTTCGATGTGTTACCAACGGAATGACCAAGTTGGTATATCCTCCATCCTATGATCGAGGGTATAAAAATTAAATTAAGGGATTGTAATTATATAAGATGATGCACAGTGGCGGTGAAAAATGGTTCAATTTGGGAAGAATAATTCCACAATGAATCATCTCCCCCCGTCAGATCTATACTGAAGGCTATGGAAATTCGAATTAGCCAGCGATGTAACATGTGTATAATCAGTTTTGTGTTGATTGGTGTCTTTTCAATAACTTAATAGTAGCAATTCCCTTCATCTTCTTGTCCAATAAGCTCGAATAATTTATTTATTAAAAAATTTAGAACCTTAATAAATTATGTTATTAAATGCGGGAGGTACTAAGAGCCAATGTTTTCGACTTAAGAGCTCGAATAAATATTCTAATAATATGTAATAAACATAAATTAAATTTAGCATCAGTTTAACGATGCGGATTTTCAAAAATAATATTAGACATTTTAATAGAATTACCTTCTGATTTCAAGGACAATAATTTGTTCTCATTCAGCTTGGGAGCCCTTATTACCAACTCCCCTGTGATTTGTGAACGTTGTACAACAGCTTGTGAAGGTTTAACTTCTTCATTTAAGGCTATCTGAAATATTTTACCTTTGACAATAACACGAATATAGTTAATCTCTACATCCACTTTGATATGAGAAGTATCGAGATATCTGAAAAAAAAAAAAAAAAACAAAACAAAAAGGTTTTCGAGAATTATCTAAGAAAAGTTTTCTTTTCTGAGGAAAGAAATTTTAGACAATCAATATTCTTTAAAAGCAAATAAAAACAAGTAATGAAAGTCTAAAGACGGGTGGGACCGACTATAATATACCCTGCACCACTTTGTATATCTAAATTTTCGATACCATATCACATCCGTCAAATGTGTTGGGGGCTATATATAAAGGTTTGTTCCAAATACATACATTTAAATATCACCCGATCTGGACAGAATTTGATAGACTTCTACAAAATCTATAGACTCAAAATTTAAGTCGGCTAATGCACGCAAAAGTTTATTTATGATTTATCGCTCGATATATACACAGAAAAAAATTTCACGAAAAATTTTCCAATTAAAATTTTAATTGAGTTTTAAAAAATATTCAATTACAAATTTAATTGAATCAACAATTTTTTTAATTGAAACAAAAATCAATCACAACAATTAATAGTATCAATTAATTTTTTAATTGGATTAATTAATTTTTTAATTGACCTTCAATTAATTTTTTAATTGATTCTATCATTTCTGTGATTGAAGACATTTCAATTAAAAAATTAATTGGATCAATTAATTTCGTGATTGAATAAGAAAAAAAAATTTTTTGTGTGTATGTATTAAAAGTTTAGGAAAATTAGAGTCATTTTTACAACTTTTGGACTAAGCAATGGCGTTTTACAAGGAAAATGTTGGTATTTTGACCATTTTTGTCCAAATAGGAAAAACATATGTATGGGAGCTATATCTAAATCTGAACCGATTTCAACCAAATTTGGCACGCATAGCTACAATGCTAATTCTTCTCCCTGTCGGAGTAAAAGATTGGCCACTGTGGTCATATGAGTATAAATCGGGCGAACGATATATATGGGAGCTATATCTAAATCTGAACCGATTTCAATAAAATTTGGCACGCACAGCTACAATGCTAATTCTACTCCCTGTGCAAAATTTCAACTAAATCGGAGCAAAAAATTGGCCTCTGTAGTTATATGAGTGTAAATCGGGCGAAAGCTATATATCGGAGATTTATTTAAATCTGAACCGATTTCAACCAAATTTGGCACGCAAAGCTACAATGCTAATTCTACTCCCTGTGCAAAATTTCAACTAAATCGGAGTTAAAAATTGGCCTCTCTGGTCATACGAGTGTAAATCGGGCGAAAGCTATATATGGGAGATATATCTAAATCTGAACCGATTTCAACCAAATTTGGCACGCACAGCTACAATGCTAATTCTACTCCCTGTGCAAAATTTCAACTAAATCGGAGCAAAAAATTGGGCTCTGTGGTCATATGAATGTAAATCGGGCGAACGATATATATGGGAGCTGTATCTAAATCTGAACCGATTTCAATAAAATTTGGCACACTTGACTACACTACTAATTGTACTCCTAGTGCAAAATTTCACCCAAATTGGGGTAAAACTCTGGCTTCTGGGGCCATATAAGTCCATATCGGGCGAAAGATATATATATGGGAGCTATATCTAAATCTGAACCGATTTCTTCCAAAATCAATAGGGTTCTATTCTAAGCCAAAACACATACCAAATTTGATTAGGATTGGACTAAAACTGCGACCTAGACTTTGATTACAAAAATGTGTTCACGGACAGACGGACAGACGGCCATGGCTATATCGACTCAGGAGCCCACCCTGAGCATTTTTGCCAAAGACACCATGTGTCTATCTCGTCTCCTTCTGGGCGTTGCAAACATATGCACTAACTTATAATACCCTGTTCCACAGTGTGGCGCAGGGTATAAATATTAAGAGGCAATCGTTGAATTCTTTATCATACATGTGGGCTTCTTTGCTCTTAAAGAATATAGTTTAGGGCAATTTCTTTTGTCTAAAATTTCGTTCTGGAAGAAAGTATTTTTCCTTTTGGGTGTACACACTTGTAGACTTCTAATTGCAAAATATATTCATCATATTCATCCTTCAAGCTGAAAGGTAATTCCGGCTTATTTAGATTATACGGTCGACCACATGGAGCAAATAATGTGGGTTCTTTTTTAGGCGGCTTTGTTACGTCAGCCGAGTCTCCTTTTTGTCGACATAGCTTTTGATATTTTGCCATTTCATTGCGAATTTCTGGACAATTTTCACTTGTAGAATCCCAAAATGTTTTAATACGTTCCTGTTCATCTTCAATTGTGGACATTTTGGCTTCCAGTTCTTGCTTTTGTTGTAGAAAACGTATCTTTTGAGCATCACGTTGCATAGAATATTGAGCTTGCCTCTGGATGATAACTGCTCGATATTCCCTAAGCTTGGGCTTGGCTTGCAGTTTATGGGTCAAAGTTACCTCCTGACAATCCAAGCTATCCAATTGGGGCAACGTTGCAATAACATATTCACGATAGTTGGGATAATCACAGCAAGGATTCCCTGTTAGTATGAGTATTCTCAAATTGTAATTATCCTTAAGGCTCTCAATCGATGTTAATTCACCAATGAAATTCAAAGTCAAATCCAATTTGTTAAGTGATTCCAATTGTTGCAAATTTTCTATGCGTTCTATATTATTGATGGCCAAATTCAAATATTCTAGACGTTTTAATTTAAAGAGATTTTCAATTTTCGATATGAGATTCGATTGCAACAGCAAGATCTTCAAATCACGGCACCAATTATGTAGATGTTCAATACGTTCAATGTCTTCCTGGTGAAGGGATAATTCCTCTAAGGTGCTAATAAGCAATTCATTGTGTTCCGATTTTTTACGCACCAATTCTTCAGTAACTGGAAAATATATTTAAAAAAATTCTAAATTAATATGTCTTTGAATTCTTGTATTTTTATAAATCAAACCTACTTCTTACCATGTTGAAAATTGTTTTTGATAGTTTGTGTATTGAATTAAACAAATATAGTGGTTTACTGGGTTGCCTTAGTAACGACAGAGGGTTGAACAAAATACTACTAAATAAATGGTGACATATCACATGTAATAGTGTAGGATTTTTTATTTTTACACAGAAAAAAATTATTTTGTATATATAAATATTTGTGTACTTCACACTAATACACCCAGAAAAAAAGTTAACCCAACATGAAAGAAAATGAAGGTTCATTTTAGAATATTTTAAATAAAATGTTTTACTAAGTTAAAAATTTTTGTCAAATCGAACAAAATTTATTAAAAATAATAAATTTAATAATAAGTTAACAATTTTTGTCAAAGCAAACAAAATTTATTAAAAATAATAAATTTATTTCAGTTCTTTAAATTTCATATTTTGAAGGAAAAGATTGGACTTAAAAATGTTTAAAATGTCTTTAGCGCTATATGAAGTTCAAGGCAGATAAAATTTAAGAACAAGTATATACAGTAGTAAGTTCGGCCAGGCCGAATCTTAAATACCCACCACCATGAATCAAATATAATAAAGGGTGGTTAAATTGTAAGGGCCGATGTAAATTTGTGAACCACGCCTAAACGCCAAGTTTTCTTCCGAATTTTATTTGACATCTCTCTATTTTAGACTTACTCAATTTGAACCATGGAGAGATACACAATCCAAAAACATGTTAAATGGTTCCAAGAAATTGCAACAGTGGATGATCAATTTTCGAAGAAAATCATCTTCAATGATGAGGCACATTTTCACCTCAGTGGATTCGTCAATAAACAGAATTGCCGCATTTGGGCGAATGAGAATCCAAGAGTGATTGTCGAAAAACCAATGCACCCACAAAGAGTGACTGTTTGGCAGTGTTGCCAGTATTGGGGATTTTTCCCCAAATCGGGGATATTTTTTCGTTGATGGGGACAAAATTTTTGAATTGGGGACTTGGGGATTTGGTGGGGAATTTCCACAAATTTGGGGATTTTTGTGGGGAATTTTCGATATTTGTTCAGTAACCAAGTAATTATCACAGTAAGAACTATGGTTTATATGAAATTCATTACATGCTTAAAAAAGGCTTAAAGAAGTACAGAGATTCTCAAAAAAAATAAAAAAAACTTTCCTCCTCTTTATTCCACGGAATTTATTTGGGTGGCCCAAGAGCTTCTTTACAATTTACTCTTTTTTCCTAAGAAATTTTTTACTATTGTGAAATTATTTCGTAAGGACTCATATGCGTACATCACTGATTTTGAACATGTATCCCATATCCTGCACATACAGAGTAGAGTTCATATCGGGACAGCAATGCATTTTGATCGATAAGTCAATTTTATTTCTTGACTATATGTTGACCGAACTCCCATTTTTATTCTCCAGTGAGGATTTGCATAAGATGACTATACCAATAATTAACTCTGATGGGGGCTGGTATCGGATGATATTTTGAGCACCCGTCTCCTGGTTTTGTGTTTTGAAATCTTCATTCAATTGCACATTTTTATTTTATTTAAAATGTTTTTTTTTTAATTTTGTACGGATTTTCCACAGCAGAGTCTATTCGTTTACTTTTTTTTTTTCAAAAAACTTGCCAAAAATTTCTTGGGGATTTTTATGGGGAATTTTAAATTAAATTGGGGATTTTTGGGGATAAAAGCGATCCATTTTGGGGACAAGAGCTCGGAAAATACTGGCAACACTGCTGTTTGGTGCGGTTTATGGGCTGGCGGCATCATCGGGCCGTATTTTTTCCAAAATGAGGCCGGTCAGGCAGTTACTGTGAATGGTGTTCGCTATCGTGAGATGATAACGAACTTTTTATGGCCCGAATTGGAAGATATGGATATGGACGGTATGTGGTTTCAGCAGGACGGTGCCACTTGCCACACAGTTAACGAAACAATGGCTCTTTTGCGCAACAAATTCAATGACCGTGTTATCTCACGTAATGGCGATGTCAATTGGCCGCCATGATCATGTGATTTGACACCGTTGGACTTTTTTCTTTGGGGTTATTTGAAAGAAAAGGTGAACGTCGATAAGCCAGCAACAATTCAAGAGCTAAAGGATGAGATAATTCGGCACATTAACGGCATAGAACCTCCATTATGCCTCAGCGTCATCGAAAATTTGGACCATCGGATGAAGGTGTGCCACCGAGGTTGCGGCGTCCATTTAGCCGATATTTTGTTCCATACATAATTGAGTACTACCAATATATCATAATAAAATAAAATTACAATAATTTCCAAAATAGTTTGTGTTTTATTCAAAATCAACATCAGCCCTTGAAATTTTAACCACCCTTTAGTTTCCTTTGAAAATTTCAGGGGGTTTGATGACAGATATTTTCCCAAGCAGATCAGTTCGCCTTCTATACCCTTAATAAGTGAAATCGGTCTATATGGAGGCCTTACCAAATGGACCGATAAAACTAAATCATATACACTTTGTTGTGGGTCTGAAATGACAGTATATTTTCAATTTGTGGCAAATCGGATAAAAACTTCAATTTCTAGAAACCCTAGGAGTTAAATCGGGAGTCCGGTGTAATGGGGGCTATACCAAAACATGGAAGGATACAAACTACGGATTTAGAAGCCCAAGAAGTAAATCTGGAGATCGGTCTATATGGGGGCTATATCGAAATATGGTCCGATAATCACCATTTTCGGCACATCTCTTTATTTTCCTACAATACCTCTAGATTTCCAATTTCAGGCAAATTGGGTAAAAACTTCGGATTCTAGAAGCCCAAGAAGTAAAATCGGGAAATCGGCCTATATGGGAGCTATATCAAAACATCGACCGATAATCACCATTTTCGGCACACCTTTTTAAGGTCCTAGAATACTTCTAGATTTCCGGTTTGAGGCCAATTGGGTAAAAATTACGTATTCTAGAAGACCAAGATGTAAACTCGGGAGATCGGTCTATATGGTGGCTATATTAAAACATGGACCGATACACCCCAATTTTCAAATAGAAGGGCAAAGGGTAGGTCCCTCTTCCTGTCCAAATATTACAAAATCAGGTACCCCATATTAATTAATTACATAATCTCCCTCAAGTTAATTTTATAATCTACCTCAAGTTAATTTCATAATCTTCCTCAAGTTTTATGTACATTTTCGGTAAGTCGGATAATTTTAGTTTTTTCACTGTACTTTGAAAAAGGCAGGCAAAGGGGTAGTCCCCCTCCCCGTCCAAATACCGAAAAATAAAGTAGCGGATCTGTGTTTAGATACTACCCCTAACCTTCCTTGAAAATTTCATCCAATTCGGAGAACTTTGACACAATTAAAAAAAAAATCGGGCAAGTAGGAGGTTCCCCTCCCCGACCAGAGGTACCCAATTTTCACTGCAAACTGGCATCAGTTTTCCAAAGTTATATGCTCTCCAATGAGTCCAATCGTATTTGTTTATTATTGTTATCCTTAGAATGATAATACTAAAATCATCTTATTTTTAAATCTCATCAGTTATACTCCTTAGCATTTTAGGTGACAATTAATTTCACGGTTATCAACTATTATTTGTAATCAAATACGATGAACGAAGGCAACGTCACTTAAATACAACTGCCTGTATACGATCAGTTTCAATTGATAGCTAATCATTCAACGGTTACAACCATAGAATATCCAATAAAGACGGGGAAAAAATGACCAAAGAAAATATTAACGGTGACAGTGATATTTTAAGACCTTTAACAAGCCACGAAGTTGAGGAATTATTGCAACTATATAAACAAAAATACGGTGTAGATAATTTTCAATATCTGCTCATCTACAACGAGTGCAGATGGAAGAGAAAATTGAGTGAATTAAAGTCGGAGGAGGAACAAAGCGATAAATTTATCTCGTTTAAGAGAACATTTTACACTCATGCCAAGGGGGATTTTAGGACACATGGAACTTATGTATGCCTCCATCAAGATATAGTGAGTACTTTTTATACAAACCACGATAGAATGGGTGGATGTCATGGCATGAAATTTTGAGTTGAAATTTGGCCCTCTGCCATACAGTTCATAATTATTTGTAGACTCATCGATACACACCGATCGAGAACTAAAGTGGCTTATATATATATTTAAATTGCCATTTTCTTAAAACATAAAAACATAGAAAATTTTGCGATGTTTGAACAAACCTTGCCAATTGGCAATTATTACCACAATCCAAGTAATGCGAGTGTGGATGACACACTTTAGTAGAACTTAGAACGTCATCCATGGTGAAGGATACGTAATATTCGTCCTGGTCAATCATTCTTGTTATCATAGGATAGGGGTATATTGACATTGTCATTCCGTTTGTAACACATCGAAATATTGGTCTCGGGCCCCATAAATTATATATTCTGGGCCGTGGTGAAGTTCTAGGTCGATTTAGCGATGTTCGTCCGAATAAACTAAGCAATCGACCCGAAACTTAGCACAAGTAGTTTCACAATGGACTGAATAGTCTAAGTGAGCCTGAATCTTAATCGGGCTGCCACTTTAACTTAGCACAAGTAGTTGTTATTGATGTAGATCGGATGGTATTAAATATGGACCATTTTGGACCACTTTTTGGTATAGACCCCATAAAAACCGACCCTAAGATTTCCTTGCGGAAGCTCTTGGAGGATAAAATTTCATCAGATCCGTTTGGAATTTGGTACGGGGTATTAGTCTGCAGCCTCTAACAACCATGCGAAA